>NW_004524683.1:765147-795660 GCF_000260255.1 Octodon degus | reverse complement strand
CTCCTTTGTATCTTTTTTAAAATTTATTTTTAATTTTTTTTGTCCTGTCAGAGGTGAATATTCTATTGGCATCTAAATACTATAGGTGTTTGAATTCAGCTAACCAATTTAACTGTGTCTAGCAGTTTATAATATTAGTGGGTTATCCTCAGAAGTTATTGACTTGAGCCTTTTACAGCTCATCGTATTAATATGGATTTACTCTATATATCTCATTTTTATGATTTTCCTGGAGTTGTAAGACATGTAATAAAGATGTCTACCTTATGGGCTCGCCACACTTTGTTCACCCTGGCTCTTTTGTTAAGGCACAGACTATCTAAATAATTTATTGATTGTTCTTTATGTGTGAAGCACTCTGCAAGAGCTCAGGGACACAGCAATGAACAGGATTATGAGGAGCCTGCTGCCTTGAAGTTTCCGTGTTACAAAACTCCTAGATTGTCCTCCAGAGTTCCCATGCCACTTCACACACACACACACACACACACACACCCCACTCTCTTAGGTTGCTCGGCATCCTCACCAGAACTGAATTTTACTTTTTTTTTTTTTTTGCCCCAGCTATTCATTCTCGTATGTTTATGGTATCTCTTTGTAGTTTTAATGTGGATTCTCCGCTGACGAAGTTAAGCAGTGTTTCCTATGGTTTGGGCCATTTTGGAAAGCCTCTTCTACCATGCCTGCTTGCACCCTGTGCTTCTGTTTATAGGGAGCTATCTAAGCTTTTCTAGCTAAGTAGTAGGAATTTCTTCTGTATTCCAGATGCGGTTGTCAGATAGTATGTGAATTGTAAATATTTTCTCCCCATCTGCCACCTGCTTTCAAAATAATTTTATCTGGATGTGGCTACACGTGTGTTTGTGTGTTGTCTGTGGCTGCTTTGTACTACACAGCGGAGTGGAGTAGTTGTGATAGAGACAGAACCTGAAATATTTAGTGTCCAATCCCTTATAGAAAAGTTCGTGGACCACTGACTTAGATGGCTGCATTTGTTTTCTCTGGCTGCATAACAAATTACTATAAACCCAGAGGCTTAAAAGAACATGCACATTTATCACCCTACAGATTCCCATGGGTGAGGAAGCTGAGGACAGGTAGCAGGGTCCTTGGAATGGGTTTGCTCAAGGCTGCAGCCAAGGTGTTGGCCAGGATTGGGCCCTCGGTAGAGGCCCTGCTGAGGAAGGGCTGGAGTCCAGGCTTACCCAGCCTGCTGGCAGGATGTGTTTCCTGTGGCTGTGAGAGTAACAGCCTTGGTGTGTTATAGGTTGCATGCCAGAGTCACCCCTGCTCCTCAGGAAGCATGGCCCTCGGCAGGGGAAGGTCACACAGAGCACTTGGCTGTTCAGAGCCAGCGGGACAGCAAGAATGAGTCTGTCAGCATGATGAAGGCTTATGCAGCACACCAGTCCAGGAATGCCATTCAGTCACCGCTGCTACTACCTTTCAGCTAGAAGCAGTCACAGGACCTGCTCACACAGGAGGGAAGGGGATTATACAAAGGCAGGAACATCAAGAGGCAGGGCTCATGGGTTCACTTCAGAGTGTCTACCACAACAGCATGAGTCATATGAGGTCTAAGTTGTCAGATGTTTTTATGTACTTAGGTAATTGGATACTGTTCTAAGTGAACCTAGGATCATACCTATGGTTTATTGTATAACTGGCTTATATAACAGTATCATGAACAAAGTAACAAACGTTCCACAGGTCAGTCAGTAGGTGTAGATCCACAACATGCCCTATAATGGCTGCATTGTGTCCATTAGATGGGTACGATTTATTTAATTATAGGTCTCATATTAAAGGTCAAACTTGTTCATCTTACCATTTGCCATATCTGTGGACATGAGTGCCCATTTCCCTTTATCTGGGAGGGAGGGGGTTGGTTTACAATTTCATGCTTGATAGGTACGGTGCCACTGAGCTAGATCCCTGGCCCCCATTTTCCTATAGCACTTGAGACTGGGTATAATTGTGTTGCAGTCAGTGGCTCTTGACTCAAAATATTAGTGAACTCAAACTCTCCCTTCTCTTCTCTCCCCTCTGTGTATCCTGTTTTAGATAAGAAGGCCGACTGCACCATCACCATGGCTGACTCAGACTTACTGGCCCTGATGACTGGTAAAATGAACCCTCAGTCGGTAAGTTCAGTGGCGCATCTGTTAAGCTGTCTTTGAGCCTTTTACACTTCACCTCCAGCGTTGGACCCTCATGTGCAGCGTGGTCAGACCCACAAAGTTCAGCATTCCCCTGCATGTCACCTGACAGTTGACAAGTTTGTAAAGCCAGCTGTGTGCCAGACACTGTCCTGGGTGCTGGAAGTGCCAGGTTCAGGAAGTAGTTCCCACAGTGAAGGCAGCTATAGTTTGGTATGAGACCAGGCTGTATAAGAGTAAGTGCAGCCAGAGATTCTGAGGGCCCTGCCTGGCTTGCATTCAGGGAGGGTACGGGATAGTAGGGCCCCCAGGACAGCCAGAAGGTGGCAGCGCACAGTGGAAAGGAGTAGCTTTAGGGTGTGGGGTGGTATCTTCAAAATTTTGTGTCTTTGACTTTGTTCTTCTTGCCTGAACACTTATTCCTTAATAAGATCCTTGTCATTTGAAATTAGCTTGGATGTTATCTCCTAGGATCCCCTCTGAATCATTGAGAGCTGTAGAGTCCCTACTCTGAGCCACCTATTAGACTGCTGGCTTAGCGCTTGTCATGATACGTTAGTTGTAACGTGCATCTCATTTCCATTAAACAATGACTATCTCAAATACAAATCATATCATATTGGTCTTTCTGTTTCTAGAACCTAGCACAGCACCTGATGTGTTCAGGTTTTTATAAACAGTTGTTGGATTAAATTGTTTGTCTGAAATATATTGGTGTCCTGTATGGATCTTCCTGGCCCCCAGGTGGTCGGGGGTCTCCTTGTACTCTGTGGTCACACAGCGTTGAGCAGTCACGGTGTGCTGAGCATTCTGTATACTGTGCTTGGTACACTGAGCGCTGTATTAGCAAAAAGAAGCTAAGACCTTTCTTTTCATTGCAACCTAATTTGTTGCCTCAGCCTTATTTGTTTCAGGTCTTGTTCTTGTCCTTCATAAGACTGAATAAACAACTCAGTCTTTCACATGTCTGCCTTTTAAAATATTTTCTTTAAGCCTCTGCACATATTTCAATTGGTGTGATGATGTTTCAGTAGAATATACACTGACGTTTCCACCCTCAGAGCTTTTCTCGAAACCTTGACAGGAGAGAGGCCACCAGTATAGAGCTGGCAGTCGTCCTTCTTCCCAGCCACACTTCCTGTCCCGCGGCAGACACCATGCACCGCCTTGGCAGGGCGCACAGACTTCATGCTTGAGTTGCCTTCTCTTTCCCCATTTATCTGTGCACTCCCTGTTTGGGGCATGGTGGGGGCGTGAGGTGACAATTTATTTTCCTTCAGCACCTGTTAGCACCCAAAGGAATCCAAGATCGAAATGGCAGACCTTTCTGGTAGTGTGCTAATGGCCTTCCCTTATGCTCAGTAAAGGATTTGACTGGAATCGTTAAATGCAGTGGAAACTCTAATTTCAGTGTTTGGCTACATTTGAGACAAAGCCATGTGCTCTCCAGCCCAAAGCACACATGAGAAACACCTAGAGGCCACTCTGAAGTGATCTGTATATTTGGATTCTCCACAGACTCAGATTCATGTTTTCTCTGTTAATAAATAAAGCATTATTTTTTCCTTTTAAGTTAAACAGGAAAGATGGTGAGTTTCTTCTGTTCTGCCGGTCCATGTTTTTCAGTGACATATGTTAAATGTATTGTGTTCTCAGACACCTGACCTTTAAGTCATCAGACAGAGGCTTCATGCCATATAGAAAGGAAATATTTAGTTTGTCCAGACAGGGAGGGAAGAAAAGAAAAGAAAAGAGAGAGAGAAAAAAAAAAAAAGAATTAGTCACCCTTACCAGGAGCAGTACAAAAAAACAGCAGAACTCCTCACTTCTTAATATACTTACATAGAAAGCTAAGATGACCAGAAACCTTTCTCACGTAGCTCTTCCTTCCTTACTTCAGGAGTTGAGTTGAAGGATGGAGATCATGGCAGGGAAATCATGCTGTGCTCCCAACTTGGCTGTTTCTCTTAATTTTTTTCTGGGGTTTTGTTTCATGGTAAATTTAGAAAACATCATGTGATCTAATCCCAAGTGTTGTTAAAGGGAACAGATTTTGGCTCTGCCCTGCAATGGTCAGATTCTCCTCACTGGGCTAGGGAGTAACACAAGCACCTGACCCACACAGGCCTGTCCTCTGAGGGGACTGCTCTTTATCAGGAAAATCAAGGCAGAGCAATTCTCAGTTTGTAGGAAAAGGCATTTTGGGGGACAGTGTGCCCTCCTCTTGCTCTACATAAAGCGTGGCCATAAGCACAGCCTTTACAGTTCTTTCGTCTGAGAAATCTGGTTCTCAGTCTGTTCCTAAAACCTAAGTGTTCAGCAGCACAAGCTCAGCAGCACAAGAGCCTGCCTGGAAAGTGTAAGGTCCTGAGTTCAATTTCTGGTACAAAAAAGAAGCACTAAGTGATATATGTGGAAGAACATTAAGTGACCTGGGTAAATGATCTCAGGGATGGGTAGCCTAGGAACATTAACAGTCTCAAGATAAGACCCACCACTTTTCTTTTTTCTTTGTCGCAGGCCTTCTTTCAAGGTAAATTGAAAATCACTGGCAACATGGGTCTGGCGATGAAGTTACAGAATCTTCAGCTTCAGCCAGGCAAAGCCAAGCTGTGAAGAACTAACTCCCTTTGGCAACTTTTGGAAAATCAAGATGAAATATGACCCATGTATTTCGTTGTCAGAACTTAGACTGAAATTATATGTTGGCAAATAACATGAGATAGCTTTGTTGTTCCATGGGTGTGACCAGTCATGTTTTTCCTGGCCTCTGCATGCAGAGCCTGGTGGTATACTACTGCTGTGCGGAATTGCTTATGAATGTGCGTGACAGAGTTAATATGGTAATTATGGCTTGGGGGTAAATTCAAGTTTCAAAATAAAAGTAGGAACAGTAACATCTAAAAACTATGCAAACAAAAGCTCTTGTTTTGCTTAGAAGTATGTTTAAGGGTTATCCTGTGGCAGAGCCAATTTAAAAAATTTTCCTTGGGAGATTTGGGGAAGAGGCAATACCAGTAGCTGGCCACACACTTGATGACCTTCATTGATTTCTCACTAACAGTTCTTAAAATTCTGTACTGGAATACAAATCTTTAAAATCTTGCATTTTATGCCATCACAAAGAAATATTCTCCCCGAATGAAGTAAAAGAAATATGATCAAAGCTTGGGGGAAACATTTTAGATGAACACAGGCCTATTTTTAAAGTAAGATTATTTTTTAAATGTTGTTCCTTCTTGAAAAATCAGGGTATTAGAGTCATAAAATGATATTGCTAAAAATAATTGAGTAAATAAAGTTTGCTTTCAGATGCACAGTTCTCAGACTATAATCTCACTAATTTATGTTTACAAAGTTTTCAGTCTTGTGTTTTTCCTGTTTAGGTTAATTAATTGTCTTTATCGGTCTTCCTAATTTTTCTAATTCTGTTATTTCCTATAACTCATATAAGGGATAAAGTAATGCTTTTGGAAGAATGTTCAATAGAAAATTACAGTAACTCTCTCTGACCTCCTTTGTATTGTGTATGTTCTTTTTTTAAAATTAATTTTATTAAGAAATAGCAATGAGAGTTTCAAAACAGGTTAGTAGAACAGTTATAATAATTAATACATTGCATATTGTCTTCGTAGTAGTTATTCATAGTACAAGATGCAGACATGATATCTTGTCTAAGCACTATCAGTACAAATTTTCTCATTGAACTAAGAGAAAATAGCTGCATATCTATCCTGTTTTGTGTACTTAAATAGATAGATTTTTTTTTTCACTACAAAATGGTCCTTCATTTATATCCCCCATTTTTGTTTAGTCAGAGATGTTTGTTTGTCAGAGATGGGTATTCCAGAGGAAAGTGATCAACAATGTAGAGTGTGCCTAAGGAGAGTCACCTAGAGAGAAAACATTCTCTCAGGCTTTCACAGAGAGCAAATTGGTCAAGCAATGGCCATTACGCATCCACATGGCTGACACTGACAAAGGATCTGCAAACAGCTGTACAGGATTTCAGGGTAAATCCTGAAGGGATTTGACTGACCTTGTCAGATACAAAAGTTACATTTTTAGTTATATAGGTCTTGCTTTAACTTGGTCTTAACCATTCAGCAGAAAAGTATAATGACAAGGTATAAAAAGTAAAGCCATATTAATGTGCTGAGCTATAAAAAGCTCAAGTCAGCAACTTCTGACATTGCCAGTTCTGCAGATAACCCACTACTATTATGGACCACTGGACTATATTGGGTTATTTTGCTGAATTCACGCACCTACAATATTTGAATGTGTGTGTACTTTTTTGCCGAGGATTTTCTTGGTGGTGGAGCATGAGAAGAAACATCAGAGTTTTATAAAATGAATGTTATCTGGACAGGATCTCCTGGTAGCCCTGATGTCATTACCTACTCTCTTTAGGGGTATGGCTGGAAGAACTTGTGGCCCATAGCTAAGAGACTTGTTCCTCTTAGGCAGGTAAATAACTCCTCCCTGAGCCTGTTTCCCAGACTGTCAAAGCAAGGCCCCTAAGTAGATTGTCGCTAAGGTCCCTTCTGTTTTGATGATCCCATGAGTCTACTGTTGGAGAGTTACTTCCTATTTTTACTTTACTCAAAGATGATCAGAAATAAAAAGCCAGGTTATTCATTTGTCTCAGATGTTTGGAGCCCTTGCTAACTGTGGCCTGGATCCCTGTGGTCATTAGGATTTGAATGTTCTCTGACCAGGAACAGCATTTAGTGATAGGGCCAGAGAATAAATTAAGCCAGTGCTACTAGTCAGTCTCAAGCCCTGTAGAAAGAATTCACAGCATGGGCCTATTTCCTAATTATACTGTCACTCTGAGAGTAAGGGTCCTACAAAATGCCTGATTTGTGTGTAGCTTGGATCTGCATCATTCTGGCCTCATAAGCCCCACAACACAAGAAATATCTGAAGCCAGATGTGGTGCAGGACTGTAAGCCCAGCACTCGGGAATACTGAGGCAAGAGAACGACAAGTGCCCCACCGGGGGAAGTTAGGAAATATAAGACCCTGTTACTGGTGACCACTAAACAAGCAGTTTCAGTGGACTAGTATGGATGAAATAGCCTGGGATTCGTTTCATAAAATGCTATGGATAGTAACAGAAGAGCTCCATTGGATGATGACACGCACAGTTCCTAAGGAGTCACAGAGCAGGAACCTCAGTGGACCAAGCTAGGGCGTCATCCATGTGCTGTTCTCGCCATTCAGTCCCTGGCCACCCCTGTTTGCCACAAAGTAGACCTAATCATTCCTCATTGTCCGTTGGACACCCCTAGCACAGAGTCTTGGCTGGCTGACGCCAAACAGATGAGTGAGACAAGCTAAATAACAACTTGTATTCACCAGGGGCATTTCTGAGGATGAGCACCCAATAGGGAAACTGCTGAGCCTCGCCAGGAAAACGTCTGTTACAAAGACCTTCTGCTTCCCCCGTGATGAAAAAGCACAGATATTCCTTCGCCTAATTTATCCTGATGTTTCTTTGAAAATATTTCTGGTCTCATAAGTCTTTTCACTTCAGGGGGGAGCAGTCTGCAGTAGTAAGAAAAATTAGCTTATTAGTGTCTTTATTAACCTTTAAAAAAACAAACTGGCCTGTTGGAATTTTTCTGCATTAAAATTATTAGTCTTATTGCTCTGGCTGCTGGGTGAATTCACACTCTCCAGTTCCCATGTCCTTGCCACATGTGCAGTGGAACAGTAATGGCAAGCATGGCTGGAAAGCAGAGCGTGCAGGCAGAGGTGTGCGGAGAATTGCTGAGCCACCGCCAGGACTCCTGGATCAGGACTTGGTGAGGTCGTCACTGCCTAATGTAACCTGTGCTAAGGGACAGCGTTCAGGCCTCACTTGCCTTTAGTTTCTTCCTTCACAAAAGGGAGATGGTTACATTTATTGGGGGCAGGAGGGTCTCTCATGAGACTAAATGCCTTGACTGTGAAAACTGTTACTCCAGTGTTTGGTGCAGTGGTTGAGTTCACTGGCTGTTCTGTGGGTGAATGAAGGCTAGTTGGTGATCATTCAAGTTCTTTTTAGGTTGCAAAATATTTTATAAAAGGTTCAGTCATATACATATATTGTTCCATATGCCGTATGTCATTTCAGGGGAAAAATAGGAAATCAAATCCTGTAGCTAATAACTGCTGAAATTTTAGCAGAATAGATTTAGAAAACAAGACACTCAGAGTAGCATGGTATGGTGGGAAAACTTTGAGCCCCATGAGATGTGGGGCTTGGGCCCAGCTGTGGCGCTTAAAACAGTTGTGGAAACTTGAGCTAATACTAATAGGTTCTAAGCCTGTTTCTCCCTCTATCTGAAGAGAATAATAGTGTTTACCTTGTTGCTAAGTGTGAGGATTAGCTGTTATAGCTGTAAAATGTCCGGCACACAGTAGGTACTCAGTAAATGGTGCCTGAGGTTATCCCAGAAACTTACTCATATGAAATTATTCATTGGAACATTCTGAGACAATCCTTTGGGTTCAGATAATCAGCTAGCTTCAGAATAAAGGGCAAGTTGTATTGATTTTATCTTAGTATTTTCCTTGAAGCCCATTAAAATTTAAGTTTTTGTAACTCAATAAATGTATATAGAATTATTTAATATGTCTTTTAGAAGGCATGCATTTTGGCCAAAGATTATAATTCTAGCTGCCTGTGCCATGATTGCTTTTTGAACACAAGAAGTTTCTTGATGCAGTTGACTAAAAACAGAAAAATAATCAGCCAGGTTGTACCTCTGGATAAATTACTGTGAGACTGAGTCTGTTTAGAAACTAGACTGATACGAATTAGGAATTTGTACTCAATGGCTGAGATTTATGTGCTATCAGAACTATGGCCAAGTCTGGCCAAATTTTAGAGTTTTTCTTAATAGTTACAAAATCTTCTAGAAAGGTCCAGTGTTAGATCTATCTGGAGACTGCTGCAAACAAACAGCTCTTTAGTTCTTGGTAAGAACAGAATATTGGGCCAGATTTCTGGCCCTTAAGAAATGGGGAGTCTGATTCCATTTGGCTGAAAGTTTAATCTGGTGTAGAATTTTAGCCAGATTTTTTAAAGAAATATTTGTTAAACTATATTCACAAAATAATGCAAAAATGATACCCACTTAGTCTTTTCTATTAATAGTCCTTTAACTACTCTGTAAATATTTCTTGTGCTGTTTTCGGTGGCATCTAGGAACCACTTGACCTTTTAGTTCTATTTGTGGCCATCAGCTCTTGTGTAGAATTGGGGAAAATTTGTCTTAATCTGCTGTTAATTTAAATTGCAGGCAGAAAAGTAGTAAGTGCTTATTTTCTAACCAACTATTAACAGTGACATCCTGTTCTGCGAATTATTGTTAGCTTACCTTTTAGAATATGGCACCTTCTGTAATGTGCAAAACACTCTTTATTCAACATGAGGTACTTCATTAGGACAGAAAGAAAGAGCAAAAAACTTAGACCGTGAAGACACTGTAATCTAAGAGAATGGTTTCCTGAGGCAGGCTGAAAGAAGCCTTCAGCTTGGCAAAACACTGCCCACGGCAGAGCGTGATATCAGCTCACAAATATTTAGGAGATGGAGAGGCTAATGAGGGGGAGGAATTATTTTCCTTCGTTATTAGAAGTAAAGAGAAACTTCAGGCTGAAGCTCAGCTGAATGGTCTTGACAGTAACAGCTGGTGCAGAGTGTCCTGGAAGCGCCAATCCGAACAGAGGTACTCCTAATGCAGCTGATGAAAACAGCATTGCTTTGCAAGAGTTGGGTTTTCATAGTGGCTGCCAGGTCAGCAGGACAAGTCAGGAGTGAATAGCCACACTTGATTCCGCCCTTTACCATTCGTCAAAATATTTTTTCTTACATGTGCTAGGAAGACTTGATATCTTTTTATTTACTTGTTTATGCTCGGACTTGTTCATAAATTTGAAAGAAGCTGAGTATGCAAAGGAAATGAGTATTCAAAAGCTTTCAAGCTTCCGTAGTGTGAAAGCAGGCCGAGCTGAAGTTTTGTTGCTGTTTTTGTTTTACTTGTTGGTCCTTTTCTGTAGTTCATTTTTATTTGGTTCACGGTAGACTCCACAAGCCACAGATTGGCACTTGCAGCCTAGAGGACGCCTGCTAGTAGTAGTTTCTGAAGACCTGAGTTTGAATTCTATCTCAAAAATTCATTTACTAAGTCCTCTGAGCAAGCTTTGCAACTGCCCTGAGCACCAGTTTTCTAAAATAAGGGGCAGTGACGCCACCGTGCTTAGAATGGTTGGGCTCTACTGGTTTCTTTGTTGGGAGTTTCACAAGGCTGAGGTCAAGGTGTGGCTGTCCTGGACTCCTCCCCAGAGGCTCTTGGGGAACATCCACTTCTGTGCTCACTCAGGGTTTTGGCAGAGTTCAGTTCCACACTGCCACGGTCTCTGCTGTCTTGCTGGTGGCCTGCAAGGATTTCAGCTTCTAAAGCTGTCTCATGGCCCCTTCATATTTAAACTAGCAAGTTTGGGCCAGGAAGTTGGCTCAGTAAAATAAGCACTTGTCTGGCAAACGCAAGGGCCTGAGTTCAATCCCCAGTTCCACCAAAAAAACCCAAAAAACAAAAACCAAAACTAGCAAGTTCTTCTCACATTTCCAATCTCTCTGACTGCCCTTCTGCTTTGTTTCTTCTGTCTCCAGCCAGAAAACATCTCTGTTTTAAAAACTTGTATGATTAGATTAGTCCAAAACCTTAGGCTAGGACAGGCCAAATAGCTCAGCAGATTAAAGCCCTGCAAGCAGGCACAGGAGTCAGAGGTTTCTTCCCCAGCCTGCTGTGCCAGCCCCGCCCCCAGGGTGTGCTGAGACAGCAATTGAGACTGGGTGTAGTGGCCCTTGCCTGTAGTCCCAGCTCTTGGGAGGCTGTAAACAGGTGAATCACTACGAGTCCAATCTAGTAGTGAGACCCTAAACACCCTGTAAACCCTTCCCTAAAATACAAAAAGAAAAAAACAACCCAAAACCTTAGGCTAGGGAGATTCTCAGTGGTACAGCCTTACGTGAGTTTCATTCCCCACACCCAAACAAAATCCATAACCTTAATTACAAATATAAAAGCCTTTTGGGTTGTGTAACATACAGGTCTAAGGATTGTGTAGTCATGGGGGGCATTCTGTCTATCATGGTGATGTTTGGCGGCCTGGAAAGGGGACTTCACAGAATGTAAGATGAGGTTCTTGCCCTGGAGGGATCCCAGAGTAGCAGAAAAGTGATCAGTCTGTATGCAGGAGTACGGAGCACCCTGTGTGCACCTGCTCGGCTTGCGGTTTTTCCTTCGTTCCCTGCTTGCTCTTGCTGGGTGTTGTGTTTCCTCAGGGTCTTTCAGATCAAATCCAGACCCCAAATGCCAGCAGGAGATTTGATTAAGCGCTGCCATGGCTCAGTATTTAGGACTCTTTAACACGAAAGGTTTTAGGCCCCCAGCACAGGGTAAAAAGAATTATTTCTTCCTTGTGATAATAAAGTAGAACAGCCCATTGTTCCTTCCCCCGCTTTTTTATGATCAAACCCCCTTGAGAGAACTCTTGTGCTTTAGCCCCAGCTTGCCCTACCATGTGTTTCTCTCCCTCCTCTTGAGTGTTCTGTTTCTAATTAGAAAGCACTTGTCTGGAGTAGTGCAGAGTTCCTGTTTAATTCCTGCCACTTGTCATTTCTGTTTTGATGTCACCTGGATGCTTGGTCAGGTGTGGCGGATAGTCCTGTAATAACAGTTGCCTTTTTAAGTACTTAGCTTGGGTCAGGTGCTGTGCAGAATGCTACACAATACTTGCATTTTCCTGCTAATGCAGACTTTTTGTAATAGGCAGGTACTACTTTTAATTTTCATTAGAACCTGGCTGATATTTGAGCCCCAGTCTAGAGCTTGTACCTAACACCACACACTAATGTCAGACTGGACTTAACAGTGAGAGCCAGCATGAAGGAGATAGAACAGCACCCATAGATTCCGGGAACCTAAATTTACAGCCCTTCCAAAAATTTTTGTCTTCATTTTTCAACCAGACATGAGCAGTGACTTCCACAGGCTGTGTTTCAGACAAGAGTGTAGCTCATGTCTATAAACTCAGACCCTACCAGGCTGGGGTGGGCACTGGTCTGTCAGACCCTATTTAAAATGTGTTGTGGTGTGCCATGTGCCTGGCCCTGTACACAGCCTGGCCCTTGCAGTCATACCTTCCCCATGGGGTTGGGATGATAGATACTTAAGGTTTTAAGGACAGCACCTGGCACTTTGTAGGCACTTGGTATGAGCTGGTTCTCATTATGCTAGAAGAGTTTAGTTACTTGCTCATGAGCAAGCCAGTAGACTCTTGTTCTCTCAATTCAGCTTGAATCTCAGTGTTCAGGAGAAGACATGAGATGCATTGCTGTGTTGGTCCCTGTCCAATTCTGTGAATCATACCAACGCACAAGTCTGAACTCAGTGAGGACTGGGATTTGAGGCCAAAGAAGGCAAAACATTCCCCTTTCCTGCTCTTGCTGAGTTCTTCAGTTAGGGGTGTAATGGAAACACAGTCATGGGTTCAAATCCGGGCTCCACACTTGCCTGCTCGGGGGGGTCTTGCCTATTCCTACCTTGGGAATCACAGAGAAAGGTAGACGGGGGTTCAGAACCCCACTTTTGCAGTCCTAGGCAGTTTCACTTAGCCCCTCACCCTTTCTGAGGCTGTCCCCCTTCCTTGTGAAATGAGGGAAGCAGCGGGCTTCTCTCGCAGAGCTGTTGCTAGTACAGTAGTGCATGTTATGAATGAGCAAGAAGCCCTATTTGGTTTATTTATCATTCTCCCTCTCCAGCAATCACGTGAGGCAGTTATGGGTGTCCTGCCCACAGGCCAGAGCAGGTATGAGGGGGAGGCTTGTTCCACCGCGGAGGTGCCAAGTACCACCTAGACCCAGCCCCACCGCCTTGCACCAGCGAAGCCCCTGGCGCCGAGCAGTGTTGCTTCAGCTGCTAGTAGTTAACGCTCATTCGCTTGGAAGCGGTTCAGCTCCTGGGAGCAATATGGTGCCACGCGGGTTCGCTGTTGCCCCCTGTCTTTCAGCAACTGGCATCTGCGTTCACCCGACGCCCAGCCCAATTCACCATACTTCAAGGGTCAGCAGGTTGGGGGCCCAGGGCCGGGGAGGGGGAAGGGGTGCGGGAAGAGGGCGGGGTTGGTGGAGGGCTGGGAATTTTCCGGGAAGGGGCCCTGCAGGGTCTTGGCTGGCAGCCGCCTTCAATAAGGCCCAGGACCCCAAGGTGGGAGAGAAAGGCTCATGCCAGACTGCTTCGGAATGCCGGAGGAAGAAGCTGGGCCTTGGGGCATTGGGTGGAAGAGGACTCTCTCCCAGGCCCCCTTCAGGTGCGGGCCTAATGGGGTCCAGTCCCACGGCAGAAGGGTGGAAATGTGCGGGCGTGCCACCCTCCAGGTCTCAGTGGGGGCGTGGTGCGCCCGGGCCGCGGGGCGGAGAGGGCCGTGCAGCGGCTCGGCCTGCCCGGGAAGTGGGGCCCAGCCCAATGCCGGAGGGTGCAGCCCCCCACCCCCCTCCACCCCCCGGTCCGGGGGAGCCCAGCGCCTGTGTCCGGAGGAGGCCGGCGTCCAGCAGATGCACGCGGGGGTGGCGGGCGGGGGAGAGGCGGGAGGAGAAACCCACATCAGAACTGGCTCCGAGCGAGCGCGGCTCCACTTGGATGGCAGGAGCCCGCGCCCGCGGAGCGCAGCCGGGACTCTGGGCAGCGGGTTCGGCCTGTGGGGCGCGACGCGGCGCCCGGCGCAGCAGGTACGGGACACGGGCGGGCGCAGGCTGGGGCTGCTCACACTGCCCGCCACCTCCGCACGGTCCGGGGCTGCCCGAGTGGAGCCCCGCGTCTCCCTGCAGTCGGATTGCACTGAGGGCGCGGCAGGAGATCTCCCCTGGGGGGTGGCACCCCGGTACCAGGAGGACCGGTGCGGGGTCCCTTCCTCCTCTCTGGCCCAGGCCGGTCCCAGCCCCCAGGATCCCCTCCCCCGCTGTGCACTTGTGAGGAGAATCTGAGCAGGCTGGGGGGCAAGTGGTGGGGTGCGGGCTGGCAGCAGGGAAGGAGGGCAGGTGGGCCTGGGAAGAGGTGTGGACCCTTGTACTTGGAGCCCGGGCGCAGAGTATCACTGCGCCTTCCCAGTCAGTTCATCATGGCCTCCATGGAGGCCAGCCTCAGACGTCTGCCCAGGGAAAGTGCAGCCCAAGACTTACCCCCGAGAGCGTGAACAGGTGAGGCGACTCGCCTCAGCCTCCGGTCTGCTCTACACAGAGCCCACCCCAGAGCCAAGCGCTCGGGCAACCACAGCGCTCAGCTGTCAGCCTGGAGTCGCTCTGCCTGTCTAGGGGGCTGCTTCCCAGCCAGGACAGAGGGCAGGCAAAGGGAGAGGGGAAGGCAGGAAGCCAGGTTTGCCCTCTCCCACTAAAGTAGTAGAAGCTCAGGTTGTGGGTTCCCAAGCCCCTAGCCTGGAGCTAGGGGCAGGGGTGGGGGCGAGCTCCGGGCTGGAATACCTATGGTGCTGTTAGGTGGAAGAGGGGTGGTGGGGGCTGGGGCTGGGGCTGGGGCTAGGAGGCCGCTGGAGAGAAGCAGCTGGCAAGGAAGGAGCCTGGGAAATCCGAGCGGCTGCAGAAGGTGAAGCCGAGGTCTGCCTTGCTCCAGGAGGTATGAACTTGGAGAGTCCCTGTATGGCCCTGTTCTCACCCTCTTCTATGGCAACTTTCACTCTGGGAAGTCAGGAAGATCCGGGCAGGCAGAAAGGCCTTCCACGGGCAAGAGCTCCAGCCAGTGACTGCTCTGGGGGTGTTGGCCCCTGTGTCAATTCTTCGGGTTCAGGGCCCAGACTGCTTCTAGCCTAGAGTGCAAGTTGAGAAGCGTAAGACTCACATGACTGTTTTCACACACTCTTGGGGAAGGGCGGTTTGTCCCTGCTGTTGGAATCCTGGGTAGTGTTGCTCCCTGGGACCTTTAGGCCAGGTTGCGCACACCTGCTCAGAGCCCCTGATGGCTCCCCTTCACCAACGCTTCTACCCTGTGGCCAATGCCCTTGGCAGACGGTGCTGCCAGCTCCAACTCCTATCCCCTGTTCTCCCTCCTTAAACATCCCCCCTTCCTTATTCACCCTGGGGCCTCTTCAAGCTGCCTGGCATGCCTTTCCTCCCCCTCAACTTGAAGATCTACACAGCCTTCAAGACCAGTTCAGGGCTCTAGGGAGAAGACCAATCTGAGGAGTCAGGCCAGATTCCAGTGCAAATCTTTTCCAACTCTGCCTTTCACAACTTCATTCATTCAGCAAACATATCCTGAGTACCTGCTCCATGCCTGGAAGTTAGGGATGGCTCCGTGGAGCCTGGAGGATGCAGCAGGGGTGGGGCAGTGGGAGCATCAAGGAGTAGGAAAGGCTCCTCAGAGCTGGGGTGCCCGAAATTTCTGGGGACAGGCAGCTGGTGTGGGGGTAGGGCTCTGTATTGTGTTCTGAACCTACAAGGGGGGAAGAGACTTTTAATCTTGGGATTTCTACTGGCATCAACAATATGTAGTGGTGTGTGGCCTACCTCAGGGGGGCATCAGTGAATTCTTCCTGAATTTGAGGAGAAAAGTAGTGCTGGGGACTGAGGGTCTGCTCCTTAATCTGGGTTTCCTGGCCTCTTTCCAGTCCTGCCCCAGCCCCCCCCATGGGGGGTCCTGATTACTTTCTCAGTAATGCTAACCCTGAGTATGGTACACCTGCTTGTGGCCGGCACCAGGCTGGGCCCACCTTTTCATTCTTGAATCCTGTGAGCAGCCCACTCCATTCCTAACTGGTGAACAGAGGCTCCTGAAGTGGAGCAACTCCACCCTCCAGGCTTATACAGAAAGCGGAATCGGAGCCCAGCTCTCCTCCTGAGGAGAGGTCACTGCAGACTTAGCTGCCCCTCGGTCCCCAGGGCTTGGGTCATGCTCCTTCAGGGGTCTGCTTCTCTGCTTACCTTAGGTCTGGATGCACAGAAGCTATCTGGGAGCTTATCTTGCTCTACTGTCTTACAAGAGCAAAAGGAAAATTAAGACTCGGATGGGACAGTGGTATGGCCAAGGTCACACAGCAAAGCACATAAGGAGAGCTGGGGCTGCCCCCTACGGTTCTGACCATGTCTGGGAAAGCTAGGGGACAGGGAGGAGCCCCTGGGGCTACCACTCCCTGGAACCTAGTCTCACCTCTTCTTCCCAGCACCTCTCTCTGCCCGGAGCAAGCTCATTATTCCTCACCTGTGAGTCTATCTGCTACACTCCTACCTGCTCCTCAGGGGCTCATTTCCTGAGATGGGGCTGACCATCTCTGGCCTTGCATGGCCTGAGTTTGTGACTGCTGTGTCTGCTCTTATTCTTCCCCATCCCCAATGCCACCAGCCAGTCTAGTGTGCTTCCTACAGCTCACAACATGGACTCTCTTGCCCCAAGCCGTGCACTCTGACACCCCCCAATCTACCCCACCTCCACCTCCCACTGCTGGAATCTCCTGGGCACCTGTGCTCCAGGATCTTGTAATTAACAGGTCACGCCTACTTCCCCTGCCAGTTTGCCATGCCCTAATCTCCTAAGGCACCCCTGCTTGTATTACCCTTCTTTTGCCAAAACCCAGCCTTCAGGGAGGCTAGACCAAGCTTCCCCTCTCCTGGAAAGCCACCTCTTCCAAGAGGAGGTGGCCTTGGGCCCTCAGCTTCCCTCCATCATAACTCTGATGACCCTGAGATTATCAGACTCAGTTTACACCTAATGCTATAGACAACAACCATCTAACAAGTCTAAGGTGAGCTACAGGTGCAGTGTAAACATTTCTGAAAGTCACATTTAAAAGAGGAAGATGAAACAGGTAAACTTAACAAATATACCTGCTGCATTATCCAGTAATTAATATAGAAATAAATGAAAATTGTTTTATCATTAATATTAATTAGGTATTTTATATTCTTTTCTGTACAATGTCTTTGAAGTCCATAAACATTACAGTGTATACTCACAGCACTTCTTAGTTTGAACTAGTCGCACTTCAGTTGCCCTATAGCCATGTAGGCCAAAATGCACCGTCTGTTGAGGCCAGAGCCCATCTCTGTCCCCAGATCCCAGCCATGCTTGGTTCAGGCAAGAGCAACATAAGATGGTGCTGAAGACCTAGGCTGGGGCTCAGCTTGGCCACTTACCTGCGGAGACATTGGCTGATCACAGCAGGCCTCGGCTCCCTGAGCTCTGGTGTAAGCACACATCTTCAGTACAGTTCAGTCTACAAACTGAAGACGAGAGGAGGACCAGCCTGGATAGTGAGTGCTCATGATATGTGGGCACCTATACTGTTTCTTCCCAGTTCTGCTCCCTAGCCTCCTGCCCTGAGAGAGCTTGGGACCTGGACCTGTGCTCATACTTCTGTCTAGAGTGGGGGAAAAGAGGGAAAAGCCTTGCTGTGGTCCAAGCCTGGAGAGCCAGGTATAGGGCCCGTAATGTGCTATGGGCATGATGCTCTGTAGACTGGCACTTGGGGGACTGGGGCAGCAGCGGTGTGGAGAGCCAGGCTGCTGTGGGTATCCTTTGCTGCTGCCTGATGTCTGGAGTCCAGGAGCTGTGTGCCAGGGTGGGGGTCCAAGCCTGTTTAGGCCATAACGACTTGTTGGATCAAGGAGGCCTGGCTCCCACTCCCTCTTCTCCTCAGACCTTGTCTCTATGGGGCCTCGTACTCCTAGGGACCCCTTTACACTTCCACCTTCTAGAAAGAAGGGGTGGAGGTTTATCTCCCTCCGAGCACAGGGCTAAGGACAGACAGGGCCTCAATTTGAAGACTTGGCTGACCCACAAGACAGATCCACAACACAGCATCTGAAATAGCTGCAGGAACCCCAGGCTGCAAGTGCATCTGTAGTGTGTTTGGGAGCAGGTGGGCCCAAGTTGAAAAGCCCAAGTGGGGTCTGGACAAGAGAAGGGGGAGAAGCAGGGAGCCTGGGCTGGGGAATGGTGTGGTCAGGAGGTAGATAATGTTTACTGAGCATTCAGTGTGTGAGTATATGCATCCTACTTGAGTCCTCGTTTCCCCAGGAGGACATTTCTGTTTCCATCCCGAGGACAGAGGAAAAGCTGAAGTTAAGGGTGTTTCAGACTTGCCACAAGTCACATAGCTGATAAGAGCCACAGTGATATCATAGCCCTGTCCATGCAGTTTCAGGACATATCCTCCTGCCATGACAGTGGTGTCTTGTCAAGTTCTATTTCTTAACAGAAACAGGCTCTGGTCATACCTTCTAGGTGCTGTATGGGTTCTGGTTCCCAAGCTAGTAGGAAGGCTCAACCTAGACTGTGTGCTGTGTTCCACAGTAGACACCCCTGAGCCCTCACATCCACTCACCAAATGGAGTACGTCACTGTTCAGTCATGACAGCAGCCACGGCAGCTCCTTGCCACCTAGTGGGTACCAGGTGCTTTGAGCCTGTACCTTATTGGCTTCTCAGAAAAGTGTGAGTTTAGACAGAGTGTCAATATGTAGATGGGGAGGTTGAGGCTCAGCAAGGTCAAAGCTGCCATGTGGTGGAAGTGGGACTCAAACTGCACTGTAGGACCTCAGAGTCCCTCTGTGCCACATCCCAGAAATGTTGTCTAAGTCCCTGGAACAAGAACTCAAGTGCCCAATCCTGAGCCAAGCCCAGGCCCATGGGAAGTCTGGGACAATGTCTTCCTAACATCTTCCTCAGGTGACTCCTTCCTCTTGCAGTAGCTAGGGACTGTGCTAGGGAGGGGCCTCCTGCAGGTGGCAGCTGTCCTGTGAACACATTAGGTCCCTGGAGGACAGCTGAGCATGTAAACACCAGGAATGGGATGTTAAGGGTCTCGGGGTCCTCTTCTGCCAGTCTGTGCTTGGCCTATGCCCAGATACCAAAAGTGCTCACAGCTCTGGGTGAGGAGGACCCCTCTAAGCATTCATAGTCCAATGAACACTGAGCTCTGAGCCATCTCAGGTCCTTGCCTGTGTCAGACCCCTGAGATGGCTCCTGGAAAAGATGCTGCAGATTGCATACAAGAGTGGAAGAAGGACAGAAGGAGCAGCCTGTGCCAAGGCTCGGAGGAAAGACTCACTCACTGTCCTATAAAATGGGGCTGCTAAGAGAGGACAGTTGGCAGCCTACGGATTCCAGCGTGGCAAGCTGAAGTGCTGGGACACAGCTGCTGATGCTGACACCCCCCCCCCCCCGGTCTGTGAGTGCTGGAGGAGAGACAAGGATTCCCTGCACTCCTATACCAGGGCACAAGAGCTCAGCCTGGTCCAAGTCCTACCTCAGTTTCCCCTTCTGTGAAACACGGGTATAGATTCGGTGGGACCCAGTCTGGAGAGGGTTGTGGAAGGTTCTGCAGACTAAAGACTAGGTTTCACCCCACCCTCCGGAGGGCAGTTCTGATGGGGGGACACGGAGGACAGAGATCAGCAGGCAGCAGGGTACCAAGGGTGGGGTCCAGAGTGTGTGTTGCCTGTGTCCACAGGACTTGTCATGACTTTTGGGGACCCTAGTCATATGTTGTTTTCCTAACAAGTGAAGTTGGCCCTGGTTCCAGGGAGACCTGACTGGAGCTTCCTGCAGGCACCATGGCCTGGAGCAGGGTGCTGCTGCTGCTCTTGCTGCTGCCCCTGCAGTTGTGCCCGGGACCCGTGATCACTGTGAGGCCCCCAGGATTTGGCCAGAGTGGTGCCCGTAGCCCACACCCTGAGGAGAATGACTTTGTGGAGGAGGAGCCTGTGCTGGTCCTGAGCCCTGAGGAGCCAAGGCCTGACCCTGCCACCATCAACTGCCCCCGGGACTGCGCCTGCTCCCAGGAGGGGGTCGTGGACTGTGGCGGCATCGACCTGCGTGAGTTCCCAGGGGACCTACCTGAGCACACCAATCACCTGTCCCTGCAGGTGAGGCTGATGTTGTGCCAGCGGTCACCAGGGGCTGCTCACTGCACTTGAGGCTCCCTTCCCAGAACCCTCCCTGCTCAGCTGGAGCCTCCAGGACTTGAGACCCTTCGTCCCCATGTCAGGGTGTTGAGCAGGGGAGTCCTGCTTGAAATCTGGCCACAGAGTGCTGTGACAGCATAGTCTGCTTATTCACGAGGGGTTGTGGGCAGTTTGATGATGGACATTGAAGGGCCTGCTGGCAACTGATTCCTCTGTCTTAACATACAAAGTACAGACCCAGGAAAATCAGAGCTAACCAACTGACTTAAGCACATGGGGGCTTCTGTTCTTTTAAAAGAACCCTCCCCTCAAGAAGTGGGCCTGGCCTCCCAGACTGGGTGAACTATGGGGCACCTGTGGCAGTAGTCCTCAAAGTCCTTGGGGACAGAATGAGCCTGCCATACCCTTCCCAGAGGAGATCAGGACCAGTAAGCCTCCAAAGGTCACTCAGCACTGGCTGAGAGCCTGGGCTAGGTTGGCCCATGAGAGGAAGGGTGAGCTGAGGACAGCTGTGATGAAGTTCATTGTCCCACGTATTCATACACAGCCTGTCTCCTGGACACCTGCCCAATGCCTCTGGTCCTGTGTGGGGTGCTGGGGATGTAGGCAGGACTTGGACACACCCTGCCCATCAGGAGCTTCCAGCCTGTGGGTATCCACGTGTGGACTCCTTGAAGGTAGGACTCAGATTATTGTGGCCACTGCTGTGCCCCTAGTACCCAGAGCCTGACTATCTTGGGGAAGAATCTCAAGGCAGGTACACAAGATAGGGACAAGTTGCTAGGACTGGTGCTGAAGGTAGATGCACCCCTCCTGCCTCCCACTGATGCTGCTTCCTCATTGCTGTAGAACAACCAGCTGGAGAAGATCTACCCTGAGGAACTCTCCCGGCTGCAGTGGTTGGAGACTCTGAACCTCCAGAATAATCGCCTGACTTCCCGAGGTGAGAGGTCGCCAGAGGCAGGGGACACCAGGTAGAGACTTTGGGGCGCCTGTAAGGGGACCCTTGGCTGTGGATCCTGGAGTGTGGAAAAAGCAGGCTGGGCTGGCTGGCCCCAGGGCTGCAGGAGGAATGGCTCTACAGCAGCAGGGGTTCCCTGAGGCTGTCCTTAGCCAGCCCTGAGTATCCTGAGACCTTACAATACAGTCCGAGTCACAGGGGCTTTAGAATCTGACAGCTGGAGGCCTCAACTTGATTTTTTTTTTTTTCTGATGGCAAAAATAGTATATTATTAAGGTAGAAAATTAGGAGAATAAAATGGAAAGAAAAAACTCATAGCTGCCATTTTGAATTAACCACCATTGACATTTTAGTATACTTCTTTCCACTTTTTAGAAAAAGCAGCTTTACTGAGAAGTAATTAATATTACAATTTGATGAGTTCTAGTAAGTTTATAGTTATACAACCACCTTCATGACAATTCAACCCAGTCATGTTTTCTTAGTAGTTTTACATTCATAGCTAAACTCATCCCCAGCTGGACACCCTACATAGTTTCACTACGCAGTTCACTCCTGGTGTCTCCTATGTTGCGAAAGCTCTCACTGGCTGTCATTTTATACCCGCAGCAGGGTAGCCAATGTAGCAATGCTCAAGGTTTATATAACTGTTCCCTCTTCTTAGAAACTTGGGTGGGTCCCAGCATCTGGGGGTCCAGAAGCCCAGAACTGAGTGTCAGAGGCCACTTCATCTTTGGAGAGGGGCCATCCTGGCTGGACTCCCAGGAATGTGACATCTATCAGAAGGGCCAGGGCCTAGCCAGGTGGTGGGGAGACCCAGCGTGGCCCCACCCACCTGTGGATGGGGCTGGGGCTGGGATGAGGAGGAGCTCTGACCCCTGTGACAACTCTCAGGAGAGCATTCCTTCCGGGCAGGAGGGTTGCTCAGTCCTGCAGCAACATTTAGCTGCTTGTGCCTGTGCGTGGGCCACTGCTCCAAGGAGAAGGAATGTGGGGCTGGACAGGGCCATCTGGACCAACTGGGAAGGGGTCCCAGCTGCCCCTGCCTGCTCCTCTTGGGTGGGGGTGGGGCGGCTCTTGTGCTCCCCTATAGCGTCTCCTTCATCCAGGGCTCTGACCTGTCCTTTGAAGGGCTCCCCGAGGAGGCGTTTGAGCACCTGACCAACCTCAATTACCTGTACCTGGCCAATAACAAGGTGAGGGCTGCAGAAGGTGGAGGGTGCTGCCCTGTGCCCCTGGCCATCTTCCCCAGAACTCTGTGGTCTTTTCCCACTCTTTCTGGTCTGTCAGGTGCTTGCTGCTGCTCAGACATGACCCTGGGAGACGGGGAAGGAGTCACAGACTTCACCTCCGTAGCCCAGGGAGATAAGGCCAAGTCCTGCCTTAGCATAGGGAGTGCTTCTTGGAGGAGATGGCACTTGGGCAAGGCAGTGAACTCAGATTCTCGCTCATTGCAGGGACCCTCAGAGGGCACTGCAGTACAAGGGACAGGTGCCAGGCTCAGTAGCATGCTCAGTAGTCCCAGCATGAGGGAGGCTGAAGTAGGAGGATCACTTGCCTCCAGGAATTCAAGACAAGCCAGGCAGCATAGCAAGAACTCGTCCTGAATGAAGGAACGAATGAATCAGGGAGACCAGAATGAAGCTTAAAATCACCTAAGCTCCAAATATTTGTGGGTCCCAAAGCCCCATTCCAGCCTCGTCTCTGAATGCTCCCAAAGTGCCCACCAGCCTTGGAGCCCACGAGCACCATGGCCACATCTGAGGAAGTTTCTACCCTGCCCACTCCTTAGGTTGAGATGCAAAGATCCACCTGCCCTCTTGACATCTGCCCTAAGCATCTGTGGAAGTGATGCCTCTGCATCCTGCTTGCAGCCCTGAAGCCCCCAGTTTCCCCTCAGAGAGGGCACCTCCACCACACATAGTACCGCTTATGTGAGCCACAAATCGGGAGCCTCCTTCACCATGTCCAGCCCTTTGACTGCCCACAGGCACAGGTCCACTGCCCACCCCCTATTGCCCCTCTGCCTCATGTTCTCCCCTTTCTCCTCAGTGAAGCCAAGGAGACCTTTAAGTCAGGCCCTGGTTATCCCCTCTACTCCCCACCCCACCCCAGGACACGCCAGGAAGGTGGGAAGCAGATGCAGAGAGGCTTTCCAGCTGAGCAGAGGGCCAGGAGCTGGAGATGGGTTCGCTCCACCAGGGGTTGGGGGGAGGTTTCCATTTAAGTAAGGTGGTCTGGTTGCTGGAAAGAGAGAAGTGAAGGGGTGCAGAGGAGCAGCCAGCAGTGCGCTACAGCATGGGCCTCTTTCCTTCATTGGTTTTCACACCTGACTCCTCCCTTCCCAGCTGACGTTGGCACCCCGGTTCCTGCCAAATGCCCTGATCAGTGTGGATTTCGCTGCCAATTATCTCACCAAGATCTATGGGCTCACCTTTGGTCAGAAGCCAAATCTGAGGTCAGAGGAATGGTCCTGGGCTTGGTGGGCAAGGAGAAGGGGCTGAGACAGAGCCGCCCCTCCTACGGGAGCACAGACAAGCCACCAGGCAGGGCTTGCTATGTGGTGGGGTGACAAGGTCCAGGGCTCTGGTAGAGGGGCACCCAGGCTCAGGATGAGCTCAAGACCTTAGGAGACTGAGGCCTGAAAGGCGAGAGTGAAGAGTTTTTTGTGTGGGAATTGTGGGGTAGGGGTTGGGCTGGGGTCACAGAGTCCCCTCCAGCAGGCGGAACTGCCCTTCCCTGGGCCTGGTATGGAGGACCCTGGGGATGGGGGTCAGGAGCTCCTACTTCTGCCACTAGCTTGTGGAGTGACTTCCAGTGGAGCACTGACCTGGTCACTGGTTCCTGGGCTGTGCAGATCGGAGGCTCTTTGACACTCAGACCTGGAGTTAAGATGGGAGGAGAGAGTCGTGGGCCCCAGTCTCAGCCTGAGGAAAGGTTTATGGGGTCCCTAGAATCTGGCCCAGGGGCTAGGGGGAGCCAAGGTGGATGAGAATCTGTGCCTCAACCCCAGATCTGTGTACCTGCACAACAACAAGCTGGCGGATGCTGGGCTGCCGGACAGCATGTTCAACGGCTCCAGCAACGTCGAGATCCTCATCCTGTCCAGCAACTTCCTGCGCCATGTGCCCAAGCACCTGCCTCCAGCCCTGTACAAGCTGCACCTCAAGGTGGGGAGGGATGTAGCAGGGACAGAGCAGAGCAGACCCCATGGCTAGGGGACAAGGGCAGGGACCTGCAGGGGGAGGAAACCAACCCACACAGGCACAGTGTTGCCAAGTGAGGCTGTGATACTGTGGCCACGTGACAGATCCCAGGCCTACCGTGAGGACACAGGCTGGAGACCAGGCACGAAGCTCCAGGTCCGAGTCCCTCTCAGGCCGATCTCCACACCTCACCCTGAGGCCCTGCTCCTGCCCCTTGCCTCTCCTTCACACTCTGTTCCCTGCTTTTCCACCCGTAGAACAATAAGCTCGAGAAGATCCCACCTGGGGCCTTCAGCGAGCTGAGCAACCTGCGCGAGCTGTACCTACAGAACAACTACCTAACCGACGAGGGCTTGGACAATGAGACCTTCTGGTGGGTGGGTCCTCACCTCCCCTGGCCTCAGTGTCACCATGGCACTTGGCAAGCTCCTTCTAGGGCCTCCCCAGCCAGCCACGGCCACACATCCCCCCCAACTCCCCTGGCCATTATTCCCTGGAAGACCTTTGAAGCTCAAGCTTCTGTTGACATTTCTGTCTCCAGGAGCAGGTGGCTGCTGAGGTGGCAGGAAGTCAGGTACTGCTGAAGGAGACTGGATCCTTGGTACAAAACACAAGCCCAAGCATTCTTGCTAAGGGCAACTATGTTTCCATTTTGGGGGCCCAACAGCCACAAAAGGTTCACTGGAAGAATGGTGGTCCTCAAATACATCCCCATGAGTCAGAAATGATGCAGAATCCTTCCTACACTAATGTATAAAGTATGATTCAAAACCAGTTAATGTTTAAATTTTTAAAAATTTATCAAAGTATGAGATGCATTGTAATTGATCCTCCTCAAAATATCCCCCTCACTTCAAACCCACTTATCCCACCATTCTTGCCACTTTCTGAAGGAGTTCTAGAGTTCCTCTTTCCTGTGTGTCTTCAGTTATGCTGTCGGCTGCCTCGGTGTCCAGGACGGACTAAAAATCTTAAACTTTTGTGGTCATTTTGACTTTGGGAAAGACCAGAAGTCACATAGCTCCAGACCCAGTGAATAAGGTAGCTGAGGACATGCGTTCATGTCTTTGTGAGACTGCCTGTGTGTTGGACAACACTTGGCAGCGGCATTCACTGTAGTTTTGATCACATCCCTTAAAGACACAAAAAAGACTTCCAACTGCTGCAGAGAGTGGCAAGAATGCTGGAATAAGTGTGCTGAGGGTGGTCGATGACAATGTGGTTTTTTTACCATAATATAATTTTTATAATTTAAAATTCACTATATCTTTTGGCCACATTGCATATCACTGAGTCCACCCAGAGGGAGGCTCTCAGAGGACCAAGGCCCCCAGGTGAGGAGTGGCAGAGCTCCGTGATTTCCAGGGAGCCTCTACCATTTCCCTTGGGAATTGGGTGGGAGCAGCAGATGTGGGCTCTGCCCAGTGTCCTGACCCAATCCCCCAACCACCCCAGGAAGCTCTCCAGTCTGGAGTACCTGGATCTGTCCAGCAACAACTTGTCACGGGTCCCCGTGGGCCTGCCACGTAGCCTGGTCTTGCTGCATCTGGAGAAGAACGCCATCAGGAGGGTGGACCCAGATGTGCTGACCCCCATCCGCAGCCTTGAGTACCTGCTGCTGCACAGCAACCAGCTGCGGGCCGATGGCATACACCCACTGGCCTTCCAGGGCCTCAAGCGGCTGCACACAGTGCACCTGTACAACAATGCACTGGAGCGGGTCCCTAGTGGCCTGCCCCGCCGTGTGCGCACACTCATGATCCTGCACAACCAGATCACAGGCATTGGCCGTGAGGACTTTGCCACCACATACTTCCTGGAGGAGCTTAACCTCAGCTACAACCGCATCACCAGCCTGCAGGTGCACCGCGATGCCTTCCGCAAGCTGCGTCTACTGCGCTCGCTTGACCTGTCCGGTAACCGCCTGCACACGCTGCCCCCCGGATTGCCCCGCAATGTGCACGTGCTGAAGGTCAAGCGCAATGAGCTGGCTGCCCTGGCGCGTGGGGCACTGGCGGGCATGGCCCAGCTGCGAGAGCTCTACCTCACCAGCAACCACCTGCGCAGCCGTGCCCTGGGCCCCCGTGCTTGGGCAGACCTCGCCCAACTGCAGGTAAAGGGTGCTTGTTAGCCTGTGATGCTACTGCTGGGCTCTCCTGAGCCCACTCATCTCTTAGGACCAGATAAGGGCTGGGCATGGAGGAGGTTTCTCTGGTAACTTCAGGCTGGGCTCTCGTGGCTCATGTGAGCCCAGACCCTGCAAATGCAGAAGTGAAGGGAGATTTCACAAGTGTCTGACTGGTACTGCCAGGCCAGGCTCCCCACAGGCAGATGCAGGCTTGAGAAGAGGTGTGGCAGTAAGAGGTCAAAGCTTCAGGGAGGGGCCTATGGTTCAGGATGACTGGAGAACACTCCAGGGATGCGGCATGAGAGAGTCAAGCTTACCCACCTGCAAGATAGGTGCCTCAGCCCTTCTGCTGCCTGACCAAAGCCACCTTTCACAGCAGACCTAATGCAGGCTCAGGGCCTCTGAATTTCTGTGCCCTCTACCCCAGGCATCCTCAAGGCTTCCTCTGTCTTTCTGAGGGTCTTCTTGGTACTGTCTCTGTGGGAGTCTTTCTCTGCTTTGTTTTTCTTCATGAGCCTCATTTCTCCAGGCTTAGGTCATCGTGCTTGGTGCTGCCTGCTCCTCAGTGAGGACAGTGATGTGTCCACTGTGTCCGTGGCTATCTGTGGCAGGCTCATGGCCACTGCACATGGAGGGATGACAGGAAGAGGCAGAAGTGCTGGCAGGACCAGGATGTCCGCATAGAGTATGGGATGTGGGTGGGCGAGGCAGCTGATCCTGCAGGTTAGCGAGGGTCTCTCCTCACCCAGATGGCCTTGCCAAAACCAGGAGCCAGCTACTTGTGCCGCCCCTGGGCTGTTGCTCAGGTGCTAGGTCTTGAAAGCCCAGAGCCTCCTGTTTTCTCCTCCACACCTGCCCCTCTTACTGCATTTTTTAATTCACTGAGGGACAGGGTGGCATCAGGGAACCCTGGAAGCTGCCTGTTGACAGTCATCTGCCTCTAGTGACTCCCCAGCACCTGACCCCACTGTGCAGCCTCAACACCTCTTTGTCTCTTCTCCAGCCTGCTCTCCACACCCCAGACCAAGCTACCCATTTCTTGCATGGACCCTAGCTTCCTAGGAGCTTGGCATCCTGGTAGTTCTGTGCCATCAAGGCAATCTGGACAACCACATGCCCTTTCATACTCACGCCCTGATTCCTTGTCTCCATGCCACAGCTGTCAAGGCCTGCTCTGTCACTGCAAGTGCCTCTTCTGCAGGAGGTACCTCTCCCTTGTTCACTGCAGACTCCTGCTCACTTATTTACTCCATTATTCTAGACCCAGCCCCACCACATCACAGACATAGTTCAGAAGTGGGAATCCATGGGGACTTAGACAGATGGAGGGCTACTACCCTGCCACTCGATTCAACATCACCTTTTTCTTTACTAACAATGGGCAGGTTGGTCACCTCCCTGGGCCTGGGAGAGTTCAGCTGGGGATGCCTGGAAGAAGGGGATTCTTCCTCCTACTGTGGCTCTGTTCACAAGCAGCTGTTCCTGCTGCCTCAGAGCAGTCCTGTGCTGTGTTGCAGCTAACTCTACCTTCTTGTCCTCATCATTCTGTTTTCCTGAGGTGTAGATATGTCTCAGTGGAGCCCATGTCCCTCGTACAGAAGGATGTGTGGAATGCAGGAGGAAGTGCTCACTGGAGATGCTGGGGGATGCAGGGGACAGCAGGGAGCCCGATTTAAGGGAGGTTACAGGGAGGCCCCCTAAAGTGCATCAAGGTTTGCTTCCCTCAGGCCTAAGGCCCATCTTGCCCAGCTATCCAGTTTCTGTGCCCCACCTTCCCCAATCCAAAGCCTAAAGGAGCTAGGGGACCACAGACTGTGTCTACCTAGTCCTGTGCCACTGCAGGTGTGTTCTGCTCCACATAGCCCAATCCACTCCCTGGTTGTGGGCTCCTGGGTTCCAGGTGCATGGTGGCTCTGAGCTGACCACCTTGGGGCCTGGCCGTTGTGCCAGGTTCATTGCAGGCTTCATGTCCTCATTCCTGACCCGTGCACATGTGGCCCTTGAGGTCTGTAAATGAGCGGTCTCCTCAGCCCCATGCACTTCTTTCCACTCTGACTCAGGTTCAATAGGACAACATCAAAAGCTAGAAGATGCCCACTCTCTGGCTGTATTAGGTCTTTGTCTGATGGATGTGACAGGTGTGTGAAGGCAGGACTGTGACATCCAAACTGTATGTGTGAAGGCACAAGGGGCTGGGGAGGACCTATATCCATCATGATAAAGATTTGGACTCAGGCCCACCAGCTTCCATCTTCTTACAGGAACTCTTTAGACTCCCCTCCTCAGCAGGGTTCTCTGATTTGTAAGCTTTGCAGAGGCAAGAGTCCCTGACTCCCCTGCTCCCCCCTGCAGCTGCTGGATATTGCTGGGAATCAGCTCACAGAGATCCCCGAAGGGCTCCCGGAGTCGCTTGAGTACTTGTACCTGCAGAACAACAAGATTAGCACCGTGCCTGCCAATGCCTTTGACTCCACGCCTAACCTCAAGGGGATCTTTCTCAGGTAGGAAGTCCCTCTGGGGCCTCCATGCATGCCAGTGGGTCCTTCCCAGCGCCAGTGGGACAGTCAAGGCCACAGGAACAGCTTGTGGGCAGAGGCCTGGCTCTGCTGCTGACTGGCTATGGGACTGTGTAACAGAATATGTCAGCTTCTGCTGTCTCAGCCTTCAAAGATGGGAACGGCCCTGGCCAGGCCTGGTGTGGTTTGTTGATTTGTAAATGAGTCTCAGCAACTTTGAGAAGCAATGCATTTGGGCAGTATTGATGCCAGTGTGGCAGGAAGGGACCTCAGGGAACACCTTCCCCTTTTACAGCTGGGAAAACTAAGGCCCAGAGAGCACCCTCCAGGGTGGGGGCGGGCGGTGGAAATGAGTTAGAGGTCCCAGCTCCCAGGGACATGGGCACTTCCATCAGAGCCAGCATGGTTCTTTCCAGCACTCCCTGTACCCACCACATTAGCAGACATAACAGCACAGCAGAAGGCCCATGCTTGGGAACACGGGCTGGTGTGATATGCGCTCAGGCCTCTGGGGCACCTGACAGCAGAGCCACGGCCTCTGCCATCCCTCACCTGAGCATGTCCCCCGCTTGGCTCAGCTCTGGCCTTGCCTGAGCACCACCCAATGCCTTGAAGTCAGTGCCTGAGAGGAGGCAAAAAGGAGGCTCCTGTGCCTGCCACTCCTGAAATGCTCTGAGAGAGTACATGCAGAAGGAGGCTTCCTTGCGTTTAGAGCCAACCAGCCCAGAGCCCTGCCCTGCTCCCGAGCTGCTGTTGCTACCTGGAACAGCTTGCACTTTCCACCTTGCGCCATGCTTCTGCACCCTGCCTTTTCATCCTGCTGTGTCTTGGCTTCCTCCTGTTAGCTAGCAAGGTGGGTAGGCACGGGCGCCTCCCTAGGCTGGGCTCCTGCACTGACACTGGTTTGCATGGCTGCCCAGGTTTAACAAGCTGGCTGTGGGCTCTGTGGTGGAAAGTGCCTTCCGGAGGCTGAAGCACCTTCAGGTCTTAGACATCGAAGGCACCATAGAGTTTGGTGATACTTCCAAGGACCGTGGCCACTCGGAAAAAGAGGAGGAGGAGGAAGAGGAAGAGGAGGATGAAGAGGAAGAGGAAAGATAGTGACAGACCTGACCTAGGTGGGTGGTCTCTGTGGGGATGGCGTTCACTGTTCCTTACCACCATCTTGCCCCTGACCCATTTAGGGTCTTTTAGTCTGTTCTTCACCCTTCTCCTCTTTGTCCCTTCATTCTGCAATCTCCTGTGCTAGTTTTTCATGTGGGAGGCACCTGGCCCTGGGAGAGGGATTGAAATGGACCAGCTTCCCTGGAGGCTGCATGTGCCAGGGGATTCTCATCCAGGGGAAGTGTGCTGCCACAAGAGCCAGCTTGGGGCGGGGGGCCTATGGGCCAGGTTCTCAAGAGCTGGGGGGGGCTATGGACCAGGTTCTCAGGAGCTGGGGGGGGCCTATGGGCCAGGTTCTCAGGAGCTGGGGGGGGCCTATGGGCCAGGTTCTCAGGGGCTGGGGGGGGCCTATAGGCCAGGTTATCAGGAGCTGGGGGGGGCCTATGGGCCAGGTTCTCAGGGGCTGGGG
>NW_004524683.1:730027-764895 GCF_000260255.1 Octodon degus | reverse complement strand
CCTATGGGCCAGGTTCTCAGGAGCTGGGGGGGCCTATGGGCCAGGTTCTCAGGAGCTGGGGGGGCCTATGGGCCAGGTTCTCAGGGGCTGGGGAGGGGCTATGGGCCAGGTCCTCAGGAGCTGGGAGGGGCCTATGGGCCAGGTTCTCAGGAGCTGGGGGGGCCTATGGGCCAGGTTCTCAGGAGCTGGGGGGTGCTATGGGCCAGGTTCTCAGGAGGGAGGGATAGGCTGGCGCTGGGGAGCCAGGCACTGTCGGCCTGAAGACAGGCACTGAGGCTGCCAGTGAGTGGGGGCATCACCCAGGGACAGAGAGTGCAGGACCTGCAGAGCAGGCTGAGCTGGGGTGGTTGGGAAAGCAGGGTGGGGCCAGGCAGCATTTTGCACCTTCCTGTAACACAGGTATGACACACAAGCACATGCACTGACACACTTGCCTAAATATGCACACACAGTCACAAAGCACATACCTGAAGAACACAGACATTGCACACATGCACAGAGAGGCCCACACATGATGATACGTAGGCACTGGTCATGTCTGTGGACATGTAGGTTTGCTTGTAGGCATGTGCACATGTACATACTTGTGTGCTATGCACACAGGCCTTCATGGGAGGGCACACATGTGCGTGCATGGTTTGCTCATGCACAGGCTTTTACAGAAGCAGGGGCTCTGCAGTGTCACTACTGCCCAGGGCCCTCTGTGTGTATCTGTGTGGGGTCATCTGGAAAGGGAGTAGATCCCTCTATGGAAAAGTCCGGCTGTGAAGAGGCAAGGGAGGGCAGAAGCGAGGAGGCTGTGCACACTCAGGGAAGGATCCTCTCACTGGTGCTGCCTCCAGCGGCAGAGTTGGTGGTCACTGATGTGGGCGTGAGGGGCGGCTGTAAGAAACACAGTGGGCACAGGCTGCTGCGGAAGCTGCAGGAGGCCGTCTCTCCCGCTGCAGTAGGAGGCCTGGAGGGCACAGTGGCTGCAGTTAGACAGGTTAGTGGCTTGGTGGCTGGATCTGAAGTCTTATTGTTCTTCTGCTTCCTCCATGCAGTAGGAGGTGCTTAGCAGACCTTGGAGCCAGGAGAAAATGGGCCAGTGACTCTATCACAGCAGGGGTGCAGGACAGGAGGGGTACAGACTAGGAGGCAAAGGAGCAAGAAAGTCAAGTGCATCAGGAAGAGGAGAGCTGAAGGCCTGGGCCCTGAGGGCAGAGTAGGGATGGAGGTGCTGAGGGGGGATGGTGGGGCCTGCACACAATGTTGGCAAGTGGCCGAGATAAGAGGTGACCAGTCACAGGGATATCAGAGGTGAGCTAAGATTTGACAGTAAGCTGTGTCAGGGGTGGCAGGGCCCAGCATGGCCATGGGAGGAAGCTACCAGGGCACTATCCAGAGGTTGACATGAAATAGGGCCTGGGGTAGAGAGGGGCCTGCCACTGATTGGATGTATGACTGCAGCCCTGTGGGTGGGGAGAGGCAGCCACGCTGATGTCAGTACATATGGCAGAGTTACACCTGCATGTTCAGGTCAGGCTCAGAGGGAGTACTCCAGAATTCCCTTGTCCTACTCTGGGAGTTGGTTATGAGATGAAGCCCCTTCTTGGGAGGCATCCTCACACAGAAGCAGGGGTCGCCTATAGGGTGACCATCCATTCACTAAGGAGTCTATGGGCCAGGCATGATGGCACATACCTGTAATCCTAGTGTTAATAAAGCTGAGGCAGGAGGATTGCTATGAGTTTGAGGCCAGGCTGGGCTACAAAGAGTTCCAGGCCAACCTGAACTGCACAGGGAGACTCTGTGTCAAAGTGTAACAAAACCCAGCTCTGCTAAAAATTGCATGCCCTTCTAAGGGGACTGTGGAGTCCTGGGGTGGGAGAGTATCTGCCCTCCTATAGGACACTGGATATAGGCAGGTTGGTTGTGAGGGCCCAGGGAGTAGCCAGGCATCTCCCCTGCGCACCAGGCTCCAGGGGCAGCTCTCCTGCCCACTCCTAGTAGGCTGGCTTCCTTGAGTGGCACCTCTGGCCCCATCCCCAGGCTGGCATGGCTGCAGGTTGCCCTGGGCAGGCCTCTGACTCTCCGACATGTTCCACAGGACAATGGATTATGGACTCCTTTCTTCAGCACGTGCCACTTCCTGTGAGCCCCGTCTTCACCCTCACAGGGATACCCCCAGCACAGAACCCATGGGCCACCCTGACTGCCACAGGCTGAACGCATCTTGGCTCCCCACCTGGTCCTGCAATGTGTCCCATGGCCAGACACATGCAGATACCAGATCTCACCCCTGCACACCCAGCTCCAGTGCACACATAGCCTGCTGCATCACCTTCTAGATGGTTTGTTTCCAAATGAGTCCCAGCACTGTGGCCAGGCCTGCCCTCTGAGTCACTCAGACTCAGGCAGGCCTGTCCTTCCCTGGCACAGTTAGCACGTACACACACACACACACACACACACACACACACACACACACACACACACACACCAATACCACCAACAGCTCTTGCCCCTTGACAGATGTGACCCAAACTGCTCGCCATCCATCTGGTCTTCTGCCCATCCACTACCTGGAGAAAACTCAGGGTTATCTCCCTGCTCTGTGGCCAGGTGCTTTCTGCTGTCTGAAGCTCACAAAAGCTGGCTTTTGCTCCTCTGTCTCCTCTGGGGATGGAAACTGTCTGGAGTTCTGTCCCGCTGGGTGCTGGGGCAGTCACCATGCTGAGCACCCTTCCCTGCTGTGCCCTGGCAGGCACCAGCACTTTGGAAAGACAGTCCTCCTAGAAGCAAGCCGGAGGCCTCCCGACTGCTGCTGGGTCCCTAGCACAGGGGTAGCCGAGGCTATGGAGCTGGAGGAGCAGGCAGGAAGGGCCAGGCTGTACTATGAGACACTCTACACTTTTATACAGGGAATTTCTAGGTGCCTTTTTTGTTTTTAGTTGTTTTTTTTTTTTTTTAAGAAAAGAAAAATTATAAAAATCTCAAAGCTGACTTCTCTTGTTACAGACAAACTAATATAAAAGCATTATCCCTGTCCTTGCAGCCCGTGTGTCTGTGTTTGCTTCCTGCAAGCGCTGGGCTAGGGTCTGCTTGGGGCAGGCAGGATACAAGTGCTGCCACACCTTGCCAGGCCAGCAGGAACTAGGGCAGAATTCAGTTCTTGGTGTCCTCAAGGAGTTGTGTGGGCAGAGGGCCAGGGAGATGCAACTTGGTGGCAGCTAAGGAGGCCAACAGGTGTATGCGACCCTCAGCTGGGCAGGAATCAGCAGATAGGGCTGGGACCACGATACTAGGCCTACAAGCCCAGCAAAGGACCTGCTGGGCACAGACTGCTCCGCACTCATCTGGAGGGTCACGTTGGCACTAAAGGGCTATTACCATGGAAGTAGGAGGGGGAGGCAGGCCTAGGAGCTGGCGCAGAGCTGGCCTGGGGCAGTCTCTGCAGGCCTTGCCAGGGAAAAAATGATGGACATGCCCAGTGTGTCCCTCCAGGGCAGAGCTGGACCCGAGGGAGGAAGCTGCAGGAGGAAGCTGTGGCACCCAGTTCCTTTGATGGACAGAGCTTCTCCACAGTACAGTGCAATGCCCAGGAAGTAGTGACCTTCCTGCTACTGGTGGTGTGTGAGCACGCAGCTACCAAGGCTGCTAAAGATCAGATTCCTGCCTTGTGGCGGGGCTAACTTGGTTGTTTAAAGGAGCTTAGAAATGTGATCCTGGGAAGGGGCCCAAAGCCCATCCACATGAAGGTGGGGGTGGCTGACAGCCTGAAATCCAAGCTCTCCTAGGAGGTGGGGCCTCTCAAATGGAAGGAAGTCTTGTAGTGGCCATAAAGCCCCCAGCCCTGCAGTGATTAGAGTGACGTAGGGCACGGGTCTCTTCCTGAACTCTGTGCACTGTCATGCTGGGAGGAAGATGGATGCAGATCAGGAGCCAGGGTATCTCTCCCCATGACCTCGGAAGGCTTGTCCTCCCTGAATGTCATGTCATGATTGCCATGGTGTATGACCCTCCCATACTCAAGCCTCTTACAAGGGCCGAGGGTGAGTGGGTGGGGGAGACCCTGGATGTCAAATCTATGTCCCCTCTCTAAGGCAGAGCACTCACCAAGGGGAGAAACACTGGGAGATGTGTCTCATGTGGTCCCCACTGCAGAGCACAGCCCTGGCAGAGGCACAGTCCCTGAGCAAGGCCCTGGGACAACCAGGCAGCACTCCATCTTCAGCACAAACGGGGCTGTCCTCACAGTGGTCACCAGGACAGGCTCATCTGCATGCCAACAGCCTCCATTGTCCAAAGTGTGTGCTGTAGGCAGATGAGACTTGAAAAACAAAAGATCTTTATTTAGTTATCACTGAATTTTCAAAGACAGAAAGGAATCGGAATTGTGACTTCACTTTGTCATACAGGCCTTTGGGGAGTTCTGGCCCCAGGGTGCCACTGGGGCCTGCTCTCCTGTGCATAGGAAGCTGGCCTGGATGTCCCCACCAGGCCCTTCCAGGATCCCTAGTAAAGATATCCATCCCCACATCAGACGAACTGTGAGACTCAGATGGTGGGCAGGAACAGGGAGGTCGTGGCACATGGATGGCACCAAGTGGGTCTCAGCTCAGGACGGGCCCAGCTTTGGGGACGGCTATTTGTCTGAGGCCAAATGCTATGGGGTGGGGTAGGGGTTGGTGTGGACCTGGGCCTGGACATGGCTGGGGCAGAAACCAGGATGTTGCTATTACATTTTCATAAATTAGAAGCAGTGGTGACTGTGGAGCCCCTGCATTGGTCCCTGCAGGCCACTCTGTCCAACAGGAAGGTGTAGCCAGGGCTCAAAGACTCAAGTTAGCCTCCTAGCCCTGATGTTGCTTTCTCAAGACTATGGACAACCTCCTCCTGACACCCACATAGGCTTGCAGGGTGGCAACTCTCAGCTAAGGTTTGGGCTCCGCAGGCCATCGCTCTCCAGTTGGGGCTCCTGCACACACCCTCTCCTCTCTGCAACTCTGTTTCCCATCTCTGAGGCTAATTCCAGTCTCTCAGGAGGAGCAGGTGCCTGCCGGCTGCTCAGGTGAGCTGCGAGGTCAGCTCCTGCCCCACAGGCTCAGACGTTGGTCTCCAACTCACTGATCTCAATGGTGCAGTGGTCCAGGCTGGCTGTGGCCAGCTCCTCATCCTGCTCCACCTGCACAGGGATGTGGTGGGGGCAGGCGGGGCCGAGGGTCAGCTCTGAGGCCTCAGCCACACTCTTCACACAGCCGTTCTGCTGGGTCGCCACGATCTCCTGAAGGCTCAATGGCTTGGTCTCACAGGGTGGCAGCTTCTGGAGAAGGGCATGAGATTTGGTAGCAGCAGAGGGACGGAAGGTGGCTGGGGTAAGTGAGCATGGAGTTGGGAACCAAAAACAAGATTTTCCTACAGAAACCCTAGGTGGCCCAGCACGTCACAGGTCTCTCTGACACCAATCCCCAAGCTGTGTTGAACCCAACTGGACCTGTCTCAGTAGAAGAGGGACCCGACCCACATGTTAAACCAGGGAATTTCTGGCTTTCTCACCTGAGCCTCCTCTTCCCCCCCTTCCCCCCGTGAAGTGGGAGTGGCCTGCACATAGCTACAGAGAGATCCAAGAAGACCATCCAGCCCTATCCTGTCCCCAGACCTGTGACCTAACAGGACAGTGCCACCTTACACTAGGGTCTGAGTCACCCAGAGCAGGGGACTTTACAGTAGTTTCCACTATTTCTAGCTTGAGCTGGCCCAGAGGAGTTCCTCATCCCTGTTAGTCACGAGTGAGGACATCAAGGATTGAGCGGCTGGCTGAAGGCTGCCCAGCAGTGGGCGGGAAATCTTGTGCTCACTCTGCCTGGCCGCAGCCTCCCCATGGCCCCTGGCAAGGAGTCTTGTTCTCACCTCAGTGCCAGTATCCCGAGCAAAGTCCTTCCGGCAGATGTGGGCCATGATCCCTGCAGCCAGCGCATCTCCCAGCACGTTAATCATGGTGCGGAAACGGTCTCTGGCGAGCCAAGGTGGGCAGTTAATACAGGGAGAAGTGGAGCCGGTAGGGACCATGCCCCTTGGCAGAGCAGAATGCCCAGCCATCCTCGGTGGTGCTGAAGCAGGCTGATAAAAGGCTGGCCTGGGTCAGCGACACGGGCCCTGCACTTCAAAGGACAGGATTGGTCTAATGCTCTGTGGTCGCTGCCTTGAAATTCTTTACCATTCTGTTTTCATTTTTTTTTTTTTTTTCCCTCAGAACCAGGGATTGAGCTCATGCCCTTGCGCTTGCCAGGGAAGTGCTTATTCCACTGAGCCATCTCCCCGGCCCCTCCGTTTTCATTTTTTAATCTGGGCCTGCTGATTATGTGCCAGGCCTGTGTATATGAGGAAGACAGTTATACTGTTCCACACAGCATCATAGTACCTTGGGGCCCTTGCTCAGGGCAAAGGACTCAGCTCCCTACCCTGCCAACCCTGCCCTAGCCAAGGGGTGGGGCTGGGGTGGGCATGGGGTACACTCACAGAGCCCAGTCCACAGCGACGATGAGGTTGATGTCGTCAGTGGGCAGCCCCACAGAGGTGAGCACAATGACCATGGTAACAAGCCCGGCCTGGGGGATGCCAGCTGCCCCAATGCTGGCTGCGGTGGCTGTGATGCTACATGGGATAGAGTGGAGAGGGGAAGAACGGGGTGTCAGGAGGTGGTTGGGTACGGGTTGGGACCCTGCTCCAAGGAGGATTCCAGAAAGCCAGGCTGAGAGGTTGGCAAGGAGTTCCTGGAGGAGCGTGACCCTGCACACACTCCTGGGGTCTCACGGACCTTCATCCTTAGCCTCTTGCGACCTAAAGAAGCTGTGGAAATTGGTGTCTAGAACTGCACCTCTGTTGGTCCTGGCGCTACCCAGAGATGCTGATCCCTGACCAGCACAACTCAGCCCAGCCTTTCTCAGGGGCCTGGCCTCCAGCACCAGATTTGAGAGCTGGGCTGGCCTTTGAGGCCCCCCTCAGCCTCTGTTCCACCTCAGCATCCCTACCCTCAGCCCCATGGGCTGGCCCGGACCCCTCACCCTCACTGGCCCCATAGATGCCTCCAAGAACGCGGCCAGGACACACCTGATGGTGATGATCTGGCCAAAGTCCAGCTCGTAGTTGTTGACCTGGGCAATGAAGATGGCAGCCACAGCCTCGTAGAGTGCAGTGCCATCCATGTTGATGGTGGCACCCACGGGCAGCACAAAGCGGGCGATGCGCCGGTCGATGTGGTTGTTTTCCAGCAGGCACTTGAAGGTGATGGGCAGTGTGGCTGAGCTATGGGCAGAGGGGCTGGTGTCTGCCCACCACCCTCCTCCAGGATGACCAGAGCTTCTGACAGAAAGCTGCCTACCCAGCATCCCTCTGCTGGGCCACCTGGGCTTAGAGTCCAGCCTCTGCCCAAGGCCCTGGAAGAGACCTAACAGGATACCCTGGTTCCCTTATCCACACAGGAGCCAGGTCACAGAGATGATGGAAGATCCAGCCACACCGTGCTCAGACAGTGCCTGGCCCTGAGTTCTGTGCCCACTTCTTCTGAGGCAGGCTGTGTCTGGGCATCTGTCAGGGAGGAGGCTTGTGGGCATTGCACAGACTGTGTGGCTGAGGCCCAGGGAAGAGCAAGTGAGGTGAGGGCTGGAGGGAGGAGTAAGGCATTGGGGCAGACTGGTGGGCTCAGGTCTCCTCAGCTTCTGACTTCCTCCATGTCTTGTGGGGTTCTACATGGGACTTCTACACTCATGAAGGAAGATTGCCTTAACCTCAGAAGGTGACGTGCTCAGGAAGTAACTGCCTTCTTCCCCTGGACCAGCTGCCTGATTTGCCCAGCTCTAACTCCCTAAGATGCTCTGTACCCAGTTAGGTTTGGGAGCCCCAAGACTAGGCCTGAGCTCTTTAGCCTCCACACCCTCTGCTGCATCCCTAGGGATAGAGGTTCAAATTATCCCAGCCCCAGTCCGAGGACACTGAGGCCCAGGGAGATTAAGTGATTGCTCACCATCTCAGTGAGTGGGCAGCGGGACAGGAACTCGGGGCCCTCTGCCTAGGAGCATGGCTGAGGCTGACACTATCCAGATGGCACATTCCAGTGGCAGAGCCCTGCAGGGCTCAACAGGGGTAGCATGCCTGGCCTAGCAGAAGCCCCAGGGGACTGTGGAAAGCAACAGCACAGACTCTGCAGCCCTCTCTGCCCCTGTGGTGGGAAGCTGGCCCCAGGGCAGATCGAGTGAGCTTGGAATTGTGGGTGGAGGAAAGTACTGAATCCCTAAGCTAGGTCTTGTTCCTATAGCACCATGGCCATCTTGGCTTTGTCAAGTGGGCTATGGATCTGTGGCCCTGGACAAATGCTGCCCGGACTGAACTACAGAGTTCCGTTCTGCTCACTCCAGCCCATCCCACTCATCCCCGAGGGCTACCTGGAGGAGGTGGCCAGTGCGATGAGTAGGGCCTGGAGCACACCACGGATGAAGACAATTGGGTTCTTCTTGGTGATGAAGAAGTAGAGCAGGGGCAGGATGAAGAGGCCGTGGACCACAAGGCCACACACCACAGTGATGGCGTAGAAGCCCAGCTTCTTTCCGACTGCCTTGGGGTCATCCATCTCCAGGATCTTGCCAGCAATGAGAAACACAATGCCAAAGGGGAAGTACCTATGGTGACAGGGCAGCCTCAGCTCAGTGCTAGGCAGACGTCTATCTTCCAGCCATGGTGCTGCCACTCTGGGCCTCTGAGGCTCATATAAGGCCAAAATAAGACTGAGTGAGCACGGTGCCCCACTGGTACGTTGCTGGTGCCCTACCCTCAGCCAGCCCCACCTGGACAGCCTCTGGCCTCTGCCTGCCCTGTCCTTCCCTTTTGGCAGCCCCATTCCAGTCACAGCAAAGCTACATCTTCTTGAGTGGCCTTGGACAGCCCTCTGCCTTTCCCCTCAATCTAGAGGATTACTCAGATTCAGTGTCTTCAAAATCTGAGCTGGGTAGACTCCATAGTATGGGGAAACTGAGGTGAAGAGGGCAGCTGAGCCAGGATGAGGTGTCTTCCATGCCAGCCCACAAGAGACAGAACAAGGCCAGGAGCTAGGACTGGTCAGGGCTGGGGATGCAGACACACACAGGTAGTTCTGGAGGTCCCAAGCCCTGGCTGAGTCTCTGGACAGCAGAGGATGGGCCAGCCCTCAGCACTTGGGACCAGAAGGGTATGTGGGTAGAAGAGAACCTGCCCCAGAGAGGCTTACCACACAGCCACTGCCACAATCTTCATGACAGACTCATTGAGACACTGGCAGAAGCTGACCAAGGGGGCCCCGCTGTCACCCATGCGGCCCAGCATGATGCCTGTGGAGATAGACAGCATGTTGCAGAGGCCCCTGCCTATGCACTGGCACAGGCATATTGAGGACAAAGCAAGGACAGACTTGTACCCACATGCAAGCCACAGCCCTTGCTGACCACACAGAACCTGCAGTGGGCCACACTCCCCTCACTCTCTGCTCCCCTTGGACCAGGACAGGTAGGACTGTTACCTGTTACTCCTGTCCAGCCCATTCTCCACACTGCAGATGGCATCTCCTCAAGGAGAAATGCCCCTGCTGACCACCCTACCACATCCCCATGCACTGGAGCCGTGACCAAGCTCCCCATGGTTTTGGCCCCTCCTGTCCAAGCTCACCATCCCACCCTGTCTCCTACCCTGCCACACCCTTCCTCCCTGGCCTTCTTCAGGTGTCCAGGACCCACTGAGGTCTGCACTGCCCGGGGCTTTTGCCCACACACTTCCCCAGGCCCAGGATGCTGGCCTCCCATTCTCCATGCAGTTGGAACCCCCAACTCCATTTGCTCCTCTACCTTACCCTCACTGCCTCCTTTCTGTCACTCATGACTACTGGTGCCTGTTTTCTCTCTGCTTTTTCTCCATTTCACCTGACACCTTAGCTCTGTGGGGCAAGAGCTACAACTCCTCAGATGGTACATGGTAGATGTACAACAAAGGCCGCTGAGTGAAGAGTCACAGAACTGTCTTCGGAACCTGTTGTCCCTGGGTTTTTTGGGCTGCCCCCACCACTCACACCACACATGGATGGTGAAGCTGCCTCCTGGGTTATCTCCTTGAAAATGTGCCTTGTCACACCCTTCTCAAATGGCAGCTGTGTGGCTCCTTTCTTCTGGTGAGGCCAAAATGGGCCTCAGCGTACTCAGGGATGACTGTCTTAGCCAGAGAGGGGCAGGTGGGAGATGGAAACTTGGCACATAGGACTGGGCCTTTTCCTGAAGCTCACAGTGTATCTTGCCCTGGAGATGGGCTGATGAGGGGCCCAGTCAGGACAGGCAGGAGAGGGCAGGGTTGAAGGTGATACTGGGCCTCACCTTGCCCATCTGGCCTGTCACAGCCCGGCTGGCACAGACCCAGTTCCTCCTGCCTGAGCTAGTCCTTTTCAGCCTCCATGCTGGCTGGGAGTTAGTATGCATAGGGGCTGGGGTGTGACAGTAGCTCCCTTACGGCCAGGCCAACAGGACCCAAGCACCACCAGCCAACATCAGGGAGGAGTCTGGAAAGGAGGCTTCGCTGAGGGACAAAAGAAAGCCCTGTTAAGGGCAGCTATGGTTGGTGGTATTGGCACCTCATGAACATGACACAGCAGAGGTAGGCACACACAGCCTTGGGCACACACTGGTGTGGACTCACACTGATGTGGTGCCGTCACAAATGGTCTCGCTGACACGTGATCAGCTATGTCAACCTGCTCCGTAAACCCTGGATGGCTGGAGTCTCCAGTGTTATATTTGCTCTGCTAGGACGTGTCATTTTTCTATGTTCTATCCCTCAGAGAGGCTGCGAGTGATGAGAAGAAAGATATCCAGGACTGGGGACTTGTCAGGTGTGCTCAAAGGTGCTCTGGGTGCAGGTCCCTCTGCAGACCTGGCACTTTGACTAAGTTGACCAGACGCATTACTCAAGGCCATCTATCCATTTGTGCATCTTTCCCCCCCATCTCCCCAGCAGGTAATTGCGAGCCGACACTGCTGCTGTACCGACATCATGCTGCGATGGCACAGTAGGGTATAGCGCAGCAGAGCCTAAGGCTTGCCGAGGTGCCACATGCAGAGATTGTGGAGTGTTGGGGCCCCTGACCAGTCTGGGGGTCTGGATACGCTCCTGATAACTGAGAACTGAAGCCTGCAGAGGCCTCTGGGGGTTGAGAAGGGTGGCTGCTGCTGGGCGGAGGGAGAGGAGGGCCCTCTGTGTGGCTGGGAGGTCACTCAGATACATGGATGATGGGTGCCAGAAAGAAATGGAGTGAGGACGCCACAGGGACAGGCAGAACGTACCCATAGTGGCAGAGAAGATGACAATGCCCAGCACGTTCATGCCATCACTGGTGCCAGGCTCTGACTTGTAGACGATCTCAGGTGGTGGGGTCAGGTCCAGGGCAAAGTTCTGCACGTGAGAGCCATTCTCTTCCTGCACACCATAGATGAGGATCCGCCGAGGAGGTGCCTCCTTTGGGACCACCTTGGGGGACTTGACAACTGGGGTGGTCTTGGTACGGTACTGGTGAGCGACAACCCACAGCTCAGTGTTAGTAGCAGCAACAGCAGTACCATGTGTGGCACTCCTGTCCTACTTGATTGACAGCACCTTTATGAGGTAGGCAAAGCAGGGATCGGTATTTTACCCACAGGAGATCTTCTCAACCTCAGCCACCTCCTTTGTGTCTCCAGCCCAACCCAGCGCCAAGCCCAGGGAAGGGGTTCAGGACACATTGCTGGGTTGTATGAACAAACTCACTACCATTAGAAAGAGAAAGAGGAAATAATTAGGCGTGCAGCCAGACTGAGAGGCGTGGGCTGGAGTCCAACCTAAAGGACCTGCAGCAGGAAAGGGCGTCGAGGCAGCCCCGCCCCAGGCTGCTACATCATCACTAACTGCTGGGCTTGGAAGGAACGTTTCACAGCTGCACAAAGCACTCAAAATATGATGGAAGTAAAAAGAGCAAGATACAAATGAATGTACTATGGTCTTTCTTTTCTTCTTTTTATAATGCATTTGTTACAGGGTCTCACCATACAGCTCGGACTCAGTGATCCTACTGTTTCAGCCTCCCCAGTGCTGGGATTACAGGCATGCACCACCACACCCCATCTCAGTGGCCCGCTCAGTGTGCCCAGGGGAAGGCTGGTGCAGCACGTGGTGCTGAGGATCAAACCCAGCCCCTGCGCTTGCCTAAGCAGGCACTTAGTCCTCTGAGCTATCTCACTGGCCCTTATTTTATTTTCAAAATATATTTATGAAGTGAGAAGAGACTAACTGTGTAACATCTGCTATTACTATTGCTAGGTCCTGGAACGACAGGGGATTGTTATTTTTTAATTTATGCATTTTAATATTTCCCCAATAAGGTTACTTTTTTAAAGGAGATAAGACAGTCTTTGCAGCCAGCCTGGCCTGGGTATATCTACTGGCTTGTCATTTGCTAGTGTGTAGCCCTTGAGCAAACAGTCAGGGTCTTCTGGGCCTGTCTCCTCAGTGAGGAAATGGGCTTAAGCACATTATGATGTGTTGTCACCATACGGATTCACACACAAGTGGCCGCTGTGTGAGCACCAGCCTGGCACCCACAGCCAGGCAGGCCCTCAAGAAGAGCTTCTCTCTACCCTGTAACATTTTTTTCTGAGAGACTGGAACCCAGGACAGAGCTGTGGCATGGGAGGTTCTAAGGATCTCTTTTCCTCTAGCACCCCACCTCTAGGACACAAGGAGGCTGGCTGGGCCAACTGTCATTTTTCTGCCTGGTGCAGGCTGGTGTTGCCTCCCTTGTCCTCTTGACAGTCGCCTCCAAGGAGTGGCCCACCCCATCCAGTGTCCAGAGAGCCACTCACCTGTTTGAATGTGGCTTCCACCAAGTTGGCTGGGAACATGTTCCTAGGAAGGAAGTCAGCACTTGAATTCCAGTCAGGCCGGAGCCCTGGGTCTGAACACCTCCTTTGGGAGTCAAGGTCCTCCATGAGCCACCTCCCTTCTCTGCACACTCCCCGGCCCCCTCCTGCTGGTCCCACACAGCTCTTCCAGCTCCCTGGCTATGCCCTGTGGGCTCCAGCTCCAGGTCATCTTCCATGCCTTCCCCTTGCCCAGAATGACCATGTCTTACTCCAGTCAGTCCTGGGTCAAGCATCACTTTCTGTATCCAGCCCTGTCTGATCAACCAGGCAGACCCACAGCCACTCTGGGTGCGTGTCACCTCCACTCCTCACACTGTGACTCATCCCTGGCTGGTGTATCTGCCTCCTCCATACAGTGAGTGGCCTCTTTGGAGGTAAGCCCGGTTATTCAGATCCTGCCTGTGGGGACCATGTAAGTGGGTCACTGCGGTCATCTCTCAGCATGGGGACTTGTCCTAGGATCCCACAGACACCAAAACTCAAGGATGCTCAAGTCTCTTATAAAGAATGGCATAGTATTTGCATATAACTTACACATGTCATTTTTACATTATTTGTAACACCTGGTACAACATAAATGTGGAATAAAAGTTGTTCTATTGTTTAGGAGACAATATTACATGAAGAAATATCTGTACATGTTCAGTGTAGATGCAATTTTCCCCCCAAATTTTTTCAATCTACAGTTGGTTGAATTCACAGATACAGAACCCGTGGATCCAGAGGGTTGATCGTATCTTCATTAATATTACTATAAAGCTAAAGGAGCAGGAGGTCTTGTCTACCAAGCATATGACTGTCAAAGCAAGATGACGTCACAGAACCTGTGGCTTAGAAACAGAACTCTGTACATCTTAGAATTTCTGCTTTGATAAAAGTTGCATCACACCCTGGGACCACCAAAAAAGAAAAAAAAAAGTTGCATTACAAATCAGTGATAAATTGAAGAACTTATCATATAGTCCTGTGTAGCTGGCTATTTAAAAAAATAAATGTTAGCTCCTTATTTAATGCCTCAGATCAAAATAAATTCTAGATAGTTTTAAGAAATAACTTTTAAAAAGTGAAACCAGGGGCTGGAGAGATGGCTCGGTGGTCTAAAGCATCTACTTGGAACAAGCTTGGCAAAGCATCAGGGACCACAGTTCAATCCCCCAGCACCACATGCCAGCCACCCCCGCCCCCTGGTGGGCTGAGCTGGCCACACACACACACACACACACACACACACACACACACTAAATAAATGTTAAAAAAAAAAAAAAAGTGAAACCATTCAGGCTGGGGAGAGGGCTCAGTGGAATAAACGCTTCCCTGACAAGTGCAAGGGCCTGAGTTCAATCCCCGGTTCGGGTATCATCTCTCAGAATATGGCAGGACCCTCTAACAACAAAATGGGCAAAAAACCCAACTGATTTTTTTTTTTTTTTGAGTACTGCGGATTGACCTCAGGACCTTGTGCTTGCCAGGCAAACGTTTATTCTATTGAGCTATCCCCCCAGCCCCAAAAGTTCAGAAGGATTTTTTTTTTTTTTTTTTTTTGGCCTGCTCAGGATGCCTTAAGGGCAGGCCTGGTAAGGCATGAGGATTTAGGGATCGAACCACAGAATCTTGAGCTTAAACCCAACTGATTTTAGTATAATAAGATATGAAATTTCTAAGTGTGATATGGCATACTCAGTGGGATCTTGGGGCAGGAAGAAAAAACATTAGTGGAAAAATTGGTGAAATCTAAATGAAGTCTATAAATTAGTTAGCAGAGTTGTACCAAGTTGATGTCTTAGTTTTGATGAAAGTACCATAGTTACGTAAGACATTAAAATCTGGAGAAAGTTGGGTGAGGGCTTATGGAATCTCTATTCTTTGCAATTTTCTTATAAACTTAAAATTATACCAAAATAAAAAGTTAAAAAGAAAAGAAGTTCTCTAAGATGCATTACAGTTCAGATGAAGTTATAAGGCAAATGGCACACTAGAAGATTAGATGGGTGAGTGTTACTGTCCCTAGATCTTTAAAGGGCTTTTATATATCTTGTCCTGGTTTCTGCCATTTGCCTCCTCTCACCCACGTATCAGGTCCCTAGAAGGTTTCTGCTGTGTCCCCAGCACCTGGAAGAGGGGCTGCCACTCAGCAAGCACTCAGCAAATGCTTGTTTCATGAGCAAGAGGACCATAGAAACAATGGGAAAATGACCACAAGACCTGTCCAGGGGATCCACTGCACGAAAGGGACGCAGAGGGCCAAAGGGGCATTTCAAACAGTTCGGTGTTTTCAATCTATTTCACCCGTGAAACAGTACAGATGTGGGGCGGTCTGGGGGGGATAGGTGGGGCTGGCAGCAAATTTTCTCTTAAAGCAGTTTCATGTTGAGTCTTAAAAAACTCTATGCTCGTCCTTACAATCCCCTGCTAGGAATTGATCTGAAATCAGAGGTGTGAACAATATTCTTATCCTCGTGCTTGCGCTTCCTGGAATAAGCCTTGCGCTGCACGCTCCCGCGCTGCTCCCTGGTGGGCTCCCCCGCCCCTCGGCTGGCTCTTGTCCTTGGCAAGGTTCGCCTCTTCTGACGCTTGGCTCCCACGGCCCAGCCGTTGCGCATGTGGACGCCAGCGTGTGTTATCTCACTCACAGCAACTTCCCAGAACCAGTGGCTGGAAACAGAAACTAAGGTCTTTTTGCTGCAGCTAAGAGTTAGGTTCAGTATGTGCAGATAGCAGGGGGAGCCGGCTAAGAGGAGCCACCGAGGCAGCAGCTGGTCAGGCCTAGGTCCTTTTGCCAGGAATGCCAGTTGCAAGGCAGAGAAGCAGAAGTCAGGAGTTGGCATGGCTCAAAGAAGACATTCCCCCACGAGTTATAAGCCAACTTCTGTCACCAGAATGCTAGCTGCCTGCAGAAACTTCTGATACCAAGCAGACCTGAATCCCAGAGGCAGCATTAGGGCCAGGGGCTCCCAGCCCCACCTGCCCAGGGCATTGCCTACCACTGGAGGATGGCTAGACAGCACTGACTGAAAGATTGTTTGGGCTTTGAAAATCTCTCCCAGGCATGGTCCCAGGAGGTTCAAGGGATGTACAAAGTTGTTTTCTAATGAAACTTAAAGAGACATTTGCTTAAGATTATTTGGCAGATCATAAGAAACCAAGTGGAACTTAAACCTAGTTACTTTACCACTTCTTTTAACATTAACATAACTTAAAATGTGGGTACAGCAGGGACTGGTAGCCTACCTGGCCTCTCCTCCTCCCTAAGAGAAGCTCTGTTATGCTATGGGGACCAACAAGGGTCTCCAGCCAAGCTGACTCCTAGCCTCCCTGCTTCAGCAAGGTGGCCCCTGAGATGGAAGTGCAGCCATGAAACTCCGCGGCTGCAGCGCTGCCCACTCTGGCCAGTGCCTTTGGTGCTTTCCTCCAACGTTTTTCTTTCTGTCTGGAAATGCAGATGTAAGAACTAGAGCCCAAACAATCTTCTCGGTGCTAGCCATGGTGGCGCACAAGGGGGTCAAAGCCTGAGCTCCTAAGGACCAGGACCTGCCCACCCTGGGACCACCATACAAAAGAAAGTATATTTTTGCTTCTCCTAAGCCTCTGCTGTTCTAGGTTTCTCTTATTAGCAGTTCAAAGTGATTTCTGACTGAGGTATGTGCTCAGACTCATCAGTGAACTTACTCCGCAGATACTCTTTACTAATTGGGGGCATGGGCAGCTTTTTTTTTTTTTTTTTTGGCTTTCAACACCCATGGGAAAGCTTCCTTCCAGGTCCCATGGGCCCTGTGCTCCTGGCAGCAGCTATATCAAATACAGATAGAACCATACCTAGAGACACTAGCAGCCATGCCTAGGGAATACCCACATGCCTGTTCTGCTAGGGTCTGCCTGGACACTGCTGTGAGCAGGGCTGGGGCCACCTCTAGGCTTCCCTCCTGCTTTGTGTTTTATTTATAAGGTTTCCATGCTATGGTTCCAACTTCACAATCACACGTCACCAACCCAAATCCCAAGGTGAGGAGGTTCCTTCAGTAACACAGTTCCTAGAGCTTCATTCTGTCCCCGAGATGGTAACTGGGAGGACAGGGCCAAGTGCTTACTTAATCTCTGCGGTGTTTAATAAGATTGGGGGAAAAAAAGAGAAAGGGCTGGCCCTGCCCAGTGTTCTGTTGGATTTTTCCTATGAGCTGCACTGGGAGTGCTAGGAAGTTTTCTGAAGGGTTGTGGTGGGTCGTCCGGGGACACAGCCTGTAGTGTTCCTTTGGAATTATCTTTGAGACTTGGACAATTATCTTCACACCCCTGAGATGAGCTGAGAGACTTATTTCCCTTATATCCTTTATCTTTCTGGCGTGTCATTTGTCATATCTACCCATGTCTCCTTAGTGCCCATATCTCCATTTTCTGCATAGCCCCGCAGAGAAGCAAAGGAGTGGCTGTCCCACGCGACCTTTTCATCTGTCCTAAAAGGGCCAAGAGTCCTGATGCACAGACTTGGATTTGTTCATCTGGCTCCCCACAGAAGGCCTTTACCAGCACAGGTACTTAATCAAGATGAGCTAAGTGGAGGGATAAGACTGCCTCCCAGGGGCCCCCAGACCTCCCGCCACATCCTCCACTGCTCTCAGCTTCAATCCACCCTTCCCAAGGGCAATGTTTCTAACACCTAACAGTCCCCCTGTTGTCGCCTGGAGCCTGTCTCCAAGAGCTCTGCTCATGTCCTACAGCTTCCTCCCTGACTCGCGGCCTTTGTGTAGAGCCACAGAGCTGGAAGGAATATGAACATTACTGGGAAACTGAGCCTTGAAGAAGGGTCCTGGCCTGGCTGGGCCACTCAGCAGCGGACAGCTGACAGAGCTGAGATGAGGCTGTAGCTCTCCCATTCTAGTCCCTGCCCCAGGCAGCCCCACTTTCTGCCCAAGAAATGGTGACAGTGATGCTCCACCACCCGCTCTGCAAAAACCTCAAAGCAGAAGGATCAGTTTTCACCACGTGAGAAGCAGCTGAGAGCAGGAAATGCTGTGGAACATCTGACTGCAACACGTGCGTCCACGCAGGCCCTGGGGTGGGGGAGGCAGGGCTCCCGGAGGACCTGCTGCTCTTCCACCATGTGGAAAGGCTGCTTGGAATCATAGAATCCAAGAAATGATGACTCATAGGCACTGAATCCTAGAAATAACAGATCTTACACATGAGGCCTTGCGAGGTTCCTCTTGGCTGGGCCTCGAGGACACCTGATCCTCTGCTCCAGCTCCTCCCCCTCACACTCTGAGCACCATGCAGCCTCCAGTGCAGCCGGGAACTGGGCCTCACCCTGAGCTGCTGTGCCCTGCACATGGGCAACGCCAGCTTCTCCAGGAGCTTCTGACCCCTGCTCCACAGATGGCCCTGTGTCCCACACCTGTGCTTTATCACGTGCTGTGCAGGCTTGTGAAGCAGGGAACAGACTTGGAAGGGCCTGGGCCCCCGGGGCATATAACTACGTATTCAGTGGAGGTAACAGGGAGAAGCCCAGCATCTGGTGGTAATGATAGTTATTTGCAAAAGCAAAGCAAAAAGAAGGTCATAGAGAGTGACAGAGTGAAGGTGACCCTGAACAAAGACATACAGTGTTTTGCTTGGCCCTGTTAACTTTGAGCTGTCTTCAGGGAGCTGTGTGTAGTGTTCAGGGATCAGATAAGAGGGCCCTGGCTGGACACCAGACCTGGACAGGCCAGTGTTCAGAGATGTCCCTTGGGATGTAGCACAGCGGATCCTACCTGGACCTCTCTGCTCTAGACTCTGAAGTGGGAACTGTGCAGTAGGCACAAGACTGCAGGCATTTTTGTGGTCCTCTGTTAGAACAAAACAGGAGCTGGAGATGTTCCTAGGGAAAACAGAGGGTGGGGAGGTAGGCTGGCTGCACTGATGGCTTCAATGAGTGGGCTCCCTTCGCCTTATAACACTGAGGTCACCTTCCAAACTGCTCTGGCCAGAAGGTGTTAGTGTAACTTCCTGGAAGCAGAGGCTTGAAGAGCATCCGTATGTTTTCATTACTTTTCCTGGCAAGCGCTCTCCTGGAATCCTGTTGTCATGGTAAATAAAACTGCAGCTGGCTGGCTACAGTGTGAAGACCCCAGGCAAGGTCATTCTCAGCATGGCCATCCTAGACCAGCTGTTTCTGAGCAGGTTCACCAGCCCCCTACAGACCACCGGCCTACTCAGAAGCACTTCCAGCTAAATGTAGGCTCCTGGGGGTCATTTCAAGCCCTTAAGCACTGGGTGGTTTGTTACACAGCAGTAACTGACTGTCACAGAAGGAAGAGGAGAGAGAGAGAGAGAGAGAGAGAGAGAGAGAGAGAGAGAGAGAGAGAGACAGAGAGACAGAGACAGAGAGACAGAGAGAGAGAGAGGGACAGAGAGAGAGAGAGAGACAGAGAGAGAATGAGAGAAGGTATGTGGTTGGCATCTATCCCCATGGGAGAGGGAGAGGAATGCTTCTCCCTGACACTAAGCCAGGACAACTACTTAGAGATCTCGGCTTGTGTCTCCTAGGATTTCAGGGAGCAAGGGTTAGTGCCTGACTCATGTCAAAAGGCCCTGGGAAATGCCACCACCTCAGCAAGGCTATGCGTACTTTCCCATGGGCCAGACAGAAGTGTGCAGCACTTCCTTGGGGATTAGGCTTGGGTCTCTGGACCACGGTTAGCAGAGCTGACATGGCCAAGGCAGTGGCACCACAGAGCGCTGTCCTGGGAGTCAGGTAATCCAGACAGCTGGCTGCACTGCCTACCTGTTGATAACCTTGGAAATTTTACATCACTTTCCTAAGCCTCATTCCCCCATGTGTGAGGAGGGAACCAGTACAGAAGGGGTGGGGACCCATAACTGCTGGCCTCCTTTCCACTTTGCAGGCTGGATGCTCAGAGCCACTCACTGGCCAGTTTGGGCTGAGGAGTAGACCCTGTCCAGCCTGCGGGCTCTGGCAGCCTGATGGGGCAGATGGAGCCCAGAGGGAATAGCAGTTGTCATTGACTTCAGGGCACCAGGTGACCATGGCCTCTGCCAGCCTCGTGCCTTGTACCAGGGCCATCAAGGGAAGCCTCAGCCCACGCCCACTCAGTCCTCTGGAGGCCATGCAGGGCACCTGGCCCAGTGTGCTCCCCAGGGGTATGGGTGGCAAGTTACCGAATGAGGTCCAGAAGGGCATCAGCTGAGCTCATAACCGGCTTCCCACTCTGCTCTGTCATCTCCTTCTGGGCTGCGCCCCCTGGGTGGATGATGGACACCATGATGATGCCCACGATGACGGCCAGGAACGTGGTCCACAAGTAGTATGCCACCGTGAGGATGCCCAGGCGGCTGGAGGTCTTGGCATCCAGCGAGGCGAGACCAGACATCAGGCTGGGAGGTTGAGATGGGTCAGAGACTGTGGCCGGTCCACTCCAGCCCCCTCCCAGCCATGCCCAGCATCCGCTCACCCCCAAGGGATCCCTCCAAGTTCTGGGCTCCTTCTGGCCTCTCTGTGGATTCCCAGTGCAAGGGTCACTAGCCACAGCTGTAGCCTCTGCTGTTCCTGCCTGGGAGCTCCCTTCCTTTCCTCATTCGTCCAACTTTCACACACCAGTCCAGGCACAGGCCACCTGTCAGAGGAGTCTTTTTGTACCACCTGCCCCTTCCTGAGAGATAGGAGTCCGTTCTGGAGCTTCCCTGCAAGGTCTCCTCTATCTTGTCCCTGATTATCACTGCCTGTCCTCTGTCACTAGGTTGAGTGCAGATGAGAAGAGGGGTGGGTCTGGCCTCTGAGAGGGTTCCTGGTCCCCAGTCTGGGCTTACTCTGGACAGGTGGCTCTCGTAGCATTGCTGGCATGGAGTTGGCAGCCTGAGGCCTAGCTGTCTCCCAGCCAGGTTCTGCCAACTGCCTGAAGCCTGTCCTGAGGGTTCTTCTCCAAAGCAGGGCCCTGTGAGGAGCTGGAGTCATTCCCAGAGAGGAGCCACCTGGTGCCATCTTGGGTTAGTGCCTGGGTCCAGACTCCCTCCCCTGGCTCCTCCCCACCTCTGGCCACCCTGGCCCGGGGTCTGTCCCCCAGTGCAGCTCCCCCCAGCCATGCTAGAGTGCTCAGAGGGAGTGGGGGAAGGGCCGGGCAGGAGATTAAGGAAATGCCTGTGTTTTGTTTTGCTGCCAAAAGGATTTTTCCTCAAAGCCCTTTCATTCTTTCTGATAAAGAAAGTGTTTGTCTGGTTTTAATCATGTAAACATGAGCGATTAATCCTTTTCCATCAGTGCTCTTCTTAGCATCTCACCTCACCCAGCAGCGCCCAACGCCAGCCTGCTGGGGCTAGTGGGCACAGCTACCCTGTCCCCTGCCCTCACAGCCTGCCACACCCCACCGCCACCCAAGGGCTTGCCTGCCCTCAGGACGCAGGCTGCCCCCCTCCCTTGTCTGGGCTCCTTCAGTCTCTACCCCATCTCACTGTGTTCCTGTTCCCTGGCAGCACTTTCTGGGCTGGACCTAGCTCCCTGCTGGGGTCATGGAACTGGCCTGGGCCTGGCCCAGAGCTCAGCTGGATAGCAGGTTGCTGAATGAGTGAGAGAATGAATGAGGCTGTGTTCGCAGTCTGCGTCTTCCTCTGCCAGGGTGCCATCTGTTAGTGATGGGCTTAGGATTCGTCTCAGATGTAAATCCCAAAGGGCTCCTAATGAGATTGTGCAGCCAGAGCCGGGGGAAACAGGGGCTGCTGCAATGGGGGAGGGGGTGCTGGCCAGTACATCAGCCCAAAACCCAGAGGTCCTCCCCTCATTGCAGAGCCTGCTGTCAGGTCCAAGTCCAACCGCCTTAGGCCACAGGGCAGCAGAGCCTGTCAGAAAAGACCTGCCCAAGTCACCAGGACACTAGTGCCCCAGTGGGCCAAAACTCAGGCCTCAACTCCAGGCCTGTCCTCTGTCATTTATGCTCATACTATGTAACACCCGTGCCGGAAAGACAATTCAGAGCCTGTCCCTGACCTCAAGGAGACCCTCCCACATCAGTAGTGAACAGGGAGGGAGGCAAACCAGGACAGTGGGATGCAGGGGGTGCAACTAACCACTGGCACATGGATACATCAGAACACCAAGGAAGGCTATCTCTACGAGCAGTGAGGGTTAGCTCCAGCTAGGCTAGTCCTCCTCCTCCTCCTGGAGGAAGTGGCATTTGAGTTGGTTCTCGGAAGGTGTGGTGGACTCAGAGAAGGGGGAGTGAGATAGCAGGAGGCAGTAGAGAGACTGAGGGGCTGGAAAGTGCGGTCAGAGCTCAAGTCAGGTTTGCAGCACAGTGACAGGATAGAAAAGATAGTTTGAGGTCAGGAGTGGTGTGACATTGAATGTCAGGCCAGGGGGGTCAGGGGAGCCCCCCAGGGTGCACTCAGTGGACAGGACAGAGCCTGGCAGTGCTTCCATGTAGCTCAAGTAGCAGAAAATGCTGGATGTCTGAGAAGGAAGAGCTAAAGATCCTGCAGTTTTGAGGATATCAAAGTGAATAAAGTTGTCTTCATAAGAGCAAAATCCCAGGACCTCAGACAAAAAATATCATATGTCCACAAGCCAGCGTTCCAATGACCGTGATAGGAATGGCATCGCTGGGGAGACGCTCCTTGTTGAACACAAAGTGGAAAAGCAATGACCAGCTCAGCTGCACCCCTGCCAGGAGCCCCAGAGCCTCCTGGGAAAGCGACGCTTCTGCAACCTGCCTTCCAGATACAGAGATGGGCCTGGGGTTTACACAGGACTGGGGACAGTTGAAAACAAGATTCCATGAGAAGGCAAAGGACTCCTGGGGAAGATAAGGCCTAGTACAGGGGATGTGCCGGCTCAGGGACACCCACACATAGAAGGGAGAGTGAAAGGCTTCAGGTAGGACAACAGGCACAGTCAGTGCTGCTTCACCATTCCTCTGGACAGCAGAGGGCTGACGGGGAAGTCCCGTCGCTTGGCACTGGCCTGTGCATACACATAAGTAACTCTAGGGACAAAGGTTAATAGTAGCTTTTTTTGCGTGGTGGGATGATGGGTCTTTTGTGCTTCGTTTCCCCTCCCTCTATGTTCTCTATACTTTCTAGAATGGCTGCAGGAGCCCCTCATAGCCATAGAAACTGTAATTTGCCTGGAGTTAACTGTTCTCAAACACCTGAGCATCTACCTCATTCAATTCTTAACCTTCTAAGTCAGGGCTACCCTATAGATACCTAGTGCCAGCTACATTTGTCATTTACTCTTTCCTTTTCCTTTCCATCTTTTGTGGTACTGGAGACTGAACCAAGGGCCTTTGCAAAATAATTTTTTTGTGAAATTAATTTTAATAATTCCTTCAGCCAGTAGATCCAAAATATTACCAGTTCAATGTATCAATATGAAACTGTTTTATATTGCTCCAGTTTTAAATGTTAAGTAAATTAAATAAACTTAAAATAAAATAAACTTTAGTCCCTCAGCTATACCAGCCAAAGTTCTAAGGCTCAGCAGCCACTTTTGGCTGGTGGCCGTGGCCATGGGTGCCTGTGTCCAGATTACTGCAAAGTAATCAGAGGTCAGCAAGGTGCAGGCGACACTGTGTCTCTACAGTCCACAGAGCAATGGGATTTTTCTCCCACAGTCCTTCTCAGTGGGAGGTACAGACCTAGCTTAACTCTTGGGAGGACAAATAGGTCCTCTGGTCTGGTTGACCATGACTACACTTTAATCTAGTCCATGTAATATTTTTTCAGCTCTGCTCTGAGACTTCATAAACTGCCACAGATGCATGGTGGCGAGTTTCCTGTTTCAGGAACTATCCAAGTGGGGCCTGGACGGCCACCTGTTGGGATGGAGATTAAGGCTTCCAGACACAGTAGGAGGTCCCCAGGGTCTCACCTCAGATTTCCTTCTGGCTCTGTGATTGATGGTGGGGGACCACAAGCAACCTTGTGTCTCCCACTCCAAGCATGGCCGGGTACTCCCTGGAGCCTGGAGTTCCTTGAGGGCTGCAGGGAAGAGCTCCAGGAGCCCAGACCCCGCGAACTCCTCCCAAGCCATCTGGCCATCACACAGCACCCAGGGATTGGGGATCAGGAGACTGCAGTGATTACAGACATTAACCACAGAAGCAGTGGGGAGCTGGCCAGGCTCCCAGCACCCAGCCTGCTCCAATCTGGTAATTGTTCCACTTGCAGGCAGGGGTGGGGGAAGGGAGGCATCGGCTGCCCAGCTCCTTCCTAGTGGAGGGAGAAAAAAAGCTCTCCAACAACCTCAGGGCCCCTGGCCTGCACCTGCTGTGCCTGCCCAGTCTCCTCCTGCTCCCTGCTGCTGCTTCTGCCTGGAATGCTCTACCTACTGCCTTTTCTATCTCCCCAGACCAGTACACTTGCGTACCTTCCTTGTCCAAGTCTAGCTGAAACAGCCCTTCCTCTGGGAAGCCTTCCCTGACTGCCACCACCTGCCCTTACTGCTGGCACTGTGTGCATCCCAATTTGTGATAGGGCCATGTGGTAGCATGTTCTCCTGAATCCCCAGGGCACTCCCAGAGTGGCACCAGGCAGGCTGGCAGGGGGCAGTGTGCAATGAGGCAGGCTGAGGATTAGAACCTGGTCCCCTGGTCCCCTTCTCTTGCTTCCCAGCTCCTACGGCCTCACCTAGCTAGGCTGAGAAGCTCCTGTGGGGATGCCTCACTAGCAGGGGCCTGAAGGCAAGTTACCAAACCTTGGTGGTGCCTCAGTTTCCAGTGAGAATAAGTGTGATGAGGGTGGTTTGTAATGATAGCCAATCCTGGCATCAGATAGTAAGTAGGGTGCTTCAGTTGCTATTGTTCCCTTTGTGTTGTCAGTGTTTTGTGACCTCTGGCCATCGCAGACCAAGTAGTCCCCCAGGGCAGGGTTAAATCTCACTCAGTCCTAGGTGCTCAGAACCCAGGGCCTGGCTTGTGCCTGACTGCGGCTTTGCAGGTGTGCGTAATATTAAAGCGAGGATGCACTGACTGTTAAGAATGGGTGTGGGCACTGGGCCTGGCGGGAAACCTTTACAGGTTCTCTGAGAGAAAGTGACCTGAGCAGGTCTGGCCCCCTGGCCAGGATCAGGGGAAGCCCTAGCACTGTGAGTCAGTAAGACTTCGAGGCAGTTGGCACCAGAACTTCTCAGAACAGATGTGGAATTGGTGCTGTGACAGGGGTAGGATGACTATTGCCAGCAAGAGGCAGGGTCTCTAGAGGATGCTTCAGGACTCTGTTTTTAGCCCTCTTCTTTGTGGTCATTTTTATCAATGGCTGGGCCAATGCCACCCACAGCATATGGGTTGGATTTGGAGGAGACAGGAAGCTGGGAGGAGTGCTAATACATCATATGAGGGACCCTGGCAGGCGGGGACCATGAGCCAGCTCTGACACAACAAAACAGCACAGTTGGAGCAGGCTGAACGTGGCTTCAACGGTGTGGGGAACACACACCCTGTGGTGGGTGTGGGAGGCTGAGCCACCTTAGCAGCACATGTGAAGGGGTCTTTGGGGCTTTCTTTGAGGCCAGTCTTGTATGTCATCTGAGACATGGGACCACCAAAGGGCCAGTGGGCTCTCAGCCTGTGGAGCCAGCCCTGGCTGAGACCCACCGGGAAAGGGATAGGGGAGGGAGATGCAAACCATGAAGGGCCACTGGGGTGGGAGCAAGTGGCAGAGGCACAGGTCCAGGGTGGGAGAGGAGCAGCGGGTGCAAGGTACAAGGAGCCTGAGCGCAGCAGACTAGGAGCCCTGGGAATGACCAGGGAGGTTTAGGGGACGTCAGCTCAGCTCTGGAGTAACTTTCTAGCAGTCATTCTGCCTGGGAAATAAGCACTTTGGGAAGAAAGGAAGTCCCAGTCCCTGAGGATGTGCAAGCAATTTGCAAAAGTCACACAGTGGTACGAAAGTACCCGAGTCTGCTGATATAATCTCCTGCCACGGGAGCCCTGCGAGGCAGGATAGGGTCTGAAGCCCTGGTCCAAGTCTTTGGGCTCTGACTTCTGCCACGCTGGTCACCCTGGCTAGGCTGGGCTGGGCCTGTGGCATAGCTGCAGTGACTCCACTTGGCCTGGGAGGTCCTGGGTGACAGGATCTCTTCCATCATTCCAGGCATCTTGGTTTGTATCTTTCTCCTGAGCAGACAAGCCCACAGCTGATGGCAAGCACCAAGTTACACTCCCTAGATACCCAACCCCCATCCCCAAGCCAATTCCTCTAAGACTTGAGGCTGGCTGCTCCACTCCAGTTGTCTAAAATGCGGGCACCTATCTCCCAAAGGCAGAACTTCCTCCACTGCCATGTTCGCAACTGCAGGCGACATGAACCTATTACTTCCTAGTCACCCTGCCAGAAGCTCTGGTTATGTCTGTTAAAAAGTCCTTCCTGTGCCAAGAAGAACTCTACCTCCGGGGAAAAGGACAGAGCCACATGGCCAGCCACTGGCTGCACCAGAGACTCCATGAGACATTGGGATGGTGACTCAGATGCAAGAGGTGGGCACTACCACCCTGGCATCCCCTGCTGCCCTCTGAAGCTCCCTCCTTCCCAGACCCCTGGACACCCAAAGGATGCTGCTCTGGGATTTTTTTTTTTTTTTTTTTTTTTTTGAGACAGGGTCTTGCTACGTAGCCCAGGCTATCTTGAACTCACAGCAACACTCCTGTCTTAGCCTCCAGAGTGCTGCGATTACAGGCATGTTCCACCACTCCCAGCATGCCCTGGGATTTATACCACAGACAGGCTTGAAAGAAGAGTCAGGCCCCGAGCGCTGCAGCTGCAGCCCTCAGAGAGCTCACACCAGCTCACCGACCAGTCTCAACTATTTCCTAACCCAAGGTGTCAGGCCCAGTTCCCAGCTCCACATGAGCTGGCATCCTACCCCTTTCTCTCCCAAGTGGCAAAGCATGTCAGGTGTAAGGTACAGAACCTTCACAGATGCCCACCACACTGCTGTGTTGCCCATAAGTAGTGACTTCCTTGGCACATCTATCTGCCCAGCTGGTCATGATCAGGCCATGGCTAGGAAGCTGACTCCAAGGGAAGGCAGGTTTCCCTGGCTGGGAACACAGGTCTCCCACCCTCTCCCTGCACAGCAGGGGTGGGGGCTCCTGGGGTCATGTCTCCTGTCCCCCCACTCCTCCCCATCCCCCTGGGAAGAAGCTCTCTCCACAGGTAGCATGAGACTCTCTTTAGAGCAGCCATTATCCCCTGAAGGGCAGCAGGAGCTTTTGCACAACTATACCCATCTCCTCAGACCCTGATATGCATGCCCATCCCACTTGTCTTGAACAATTGCTCCAGGGGTCCTGGAAGTGAAGAGGTGATTTTGGGGTGCTGAGGCCTACAGCTGGACAATGCAAAGCCCTGGGTCACAGTTGTGGTTGAGAGGAAGGGGCCAGCCTCCCCACTCAACTGCCAAATGGACCCTTGGAGATGAGTTGGAAGTTGCTAGCTGGAAGAGGGCAAGGACATGGGGTTTGGATGGGTAGGGACTGTGGGCGTCACCAGGCTGAAGGTCTGACGCACCCAGGGCACAGAACTGGGTCGAGTTTCCCCTTGATGAGTAAAGCTCTCAGCTGACTGGGCAAGTGGGCCAAAGACAACTCCCAGGCCCCCACCAGAGGACTCCCGGATCTCCACTGAGAGAGGCTGGTGGCCCAAAACTTGAGGGCAGAGCACAGAAGCACACACCAGCCAGACTGGGCCCTCCGGCTGCCACACCGTGGCCTCCTCCCACCCAGCCTCTCCCGGAGAGCCAGGCAGCTGCCCTGCACACTGGCTCCCAAGCCAGACGTCAGCGGCTGCTTGGCCCAGGACCATCTCCAAGGAGTCAGACGTGGGTGTTTGGGAGTTTTCTGCCAAGCTCGAGTTCCTCAGCAAGGGGGAGAAGGGAACAGAGAGATTCATTTTTTTGGCCAAACATGATTTCCTGATTTTAAGAAAAAGCCATTTCTAATTTGTACAAAAAGCAGGAAAGGAAACAATGCATACATCGGAATACACACATCCTATACATACATGTGCAGACACACACCACACATTCCCACACAAACCCACACACACACTCACTTCTTCGCTGTGATGTGGAGCTTACAAAACACTCTTTCATGCTTAGGCTTGGTGAATCACAAACACATGGATTCAGTTTTCCCTGAGTGATGCCTGGCTTCAGAACTCGAAGAGTGAGGAGGGCTTGGCAACAAGCAAGTGGAGGGAATTGGAGGCTGGATCCAGATGCTGGTTTAGCCACCCCTGGCTCTTTGTGTCGCTCTCATCTGGGGATGTGTGAAAGCAAGGCTCAGCTGGCTTCCCAAGGTTCAGCACGAGCACCAATCCCAGCAGGGCCGTAAAGGGCAGTTGTGCACACCACACACACACACACACACACACACACACACACACACACACGGCACTTGTCAGGTGACATGGTATCTATCTTACGGCAGAAGCTGAGTGTTGTAATGAACGGAACTTGAGGCAACTCCAGTCTCTGGGTGCGGTGATACTCCAAAGGTGTCTTTGGCAGAGTCTGAGGTTCTAGCGATGCAAAGCCACTTTGCAAACTTTGCTCCTGCCCCAAGTGGAGCAGTAAAACAGGATTCCCAAGGCAGAAGGGCAGCATGGAAAGTCTCATGACACCAAGTTGAATGGAAACCAAAAAAAGCAAGAGGCAGATTTATTTTTGTGTGGTAATGGTAAGATATCCTCCAAGAACTCAAAGGAACAGAAAGGTATTCATGTTTTTTGAGCTAGTCTATCAGTGAAAAGTGAAAGGGACCCGAAGGTAGTGTTAAGTGGTTTTACTGGGAGGGAACAGGAAAGGAAGGCTTTGGACAGCCATAAAGAAGGAGCAACTGACATGGGATTGGCAGAGAGGAGGGCTGTGAGGAAAAGCAGTCGGAGTCCATCCAAGCACCTCCTGAGGCTCAGGGTTCTGACCTACAGACATGGTCGTACTGCAGCAGGTCCTATCCATCACCACACCCCTGGGGGTGGGCAAGGATGCGAAGTGGCAAACCTGAGCCCACTGGCTATGCAATTGAATAGCTAAACTGTCTTGTCAGGAAACAGGGTTTCACCAAGGACCCCCACATGCTTAGCCTGCAGGGGGAATGCTCTGGCCAGATGTTGTACGCACTGGTCCTCCTGGGCAGGGGTATTTATTTATTTATTTATTTATATTTTAGGGAAGCATCTACAGGGTGTTCAGGGTCTTACTACTAGATCCTACTCAGTGATCCGCTTGTTTACAGCCTCCCAAAAACTGGGATTACAGGCAAGTGCCACCACACCCAGTCTCAATTGCCAGCTCATAGTGCCCCAGGGGCGGGGCCGGCACAGCAGGCCTGGGAATCAAACCACCACCACTACCCCCCCCACCCCCCACACCACCCCAACCCCTGCATGCTTGCAGGTGCTTTAATCCACTCAGCAGGCGGTTTTATTCCTGCAAAGAAGTAAGTTGGCATTTGGTTTATTTGGTTACCTCTTGCTAGCATGAGAATCAGAGATCTGGTCTGACCAGCTCTGGGGCCCAACATGGCCACACTTCAGAGCTAATCAGCCAAGGACCACACTCCAGAGCTTGGAAAATCACTGCTAAGTCTAAGAACAAGCATTTATACAAAAGAAATAGTAACTATCTCAGAATTTGGGTCATGGAATGCTGGGATGATTATTTTCCTCTGCTATCTAAAATGGTTGTAGTTTGCTTATGTAATTTGCAAGAATATAAACATCTTTGAAGGTAACTCCTAGTTTTTCTGCAGATGCTAGCCATGGACCGTCTCCTGAACTCTGCTCTGACTGCCCTCCCACTGCCTGTTATTCACTGAATAAGCATTTATTGGGCATCTGTTGTGTGCCAAGCTGGGTAACAAGAAATCAAATGAAAGGCATAAAGTTGCTTTCTGTGATATGGGTGCTATACTTGTTTAGAAGAAGCCAGAAGCTGAGGCACAGCCCCACCCCACCTGGCTCCACTGCAGGCACAGAGTATGAGTGGAAGTGACAGAGAAACAAAGGGCAGATTCAGCCCAGCCAGGCCCACACTGACCCACAGAGATCACTGCACAATGCTGCGTGCTGGTCTGCATCCGTGAGCCTGCAGGGATCACACCCAGCCACAAATTGCCAGGAGGGAGTGAACCCAACTGTGCTCCCTCCCAGCCTCGGGGAAGGTGTTAACTTTGAGCTACTGGGATTCTCAGGAAGACTTGTTGATTATGGAAGTGTGAGGCTGTGGCTGGTCAAGAGGGGTTGGCTTTGGCTGCTGGACTGCAACATACCTCCCAGAGACGGGGTTCCTGTGAGGGGCTGGGAAGGAGTAGAATCTGGAAACAGGAGGCCCAAGAGTTAGAGGATGCTGAAGTGTGAGAAGAAAGACTGAGATGGGCCCAAGCCAAGCCCCACCAGCCTTGTTTTTGTCCCCTGGACCTGCCTTCTCGAAACAGTACTGCTCTGTGACTGTCTCCCTACCAGCCTACAGCTGGCAAGGTCCTTGAAGCCAGGATCCTGGGTTTCACCCCTGCCCATTGCTGCCATGTGGCTGCTTCTCACCCTCTCTCTGCTGTCAGATCTTCAGCCTCCTGCATCCACCTGTGACATCCAGCACTAGGCAGAAGGCCGTGTGCAAGACTCAGGGGAAATGCACCCCATGCCTCCCAGTATCTTGCACGCACCCTCCCTCACCCCATGAGGCCACCCTCTGTTCAGCAAGAGGAATGGTTATTCCAGGCAGGAATGTTGATTTGTTTGCTTGGGTAGATGTTCCTACTGTGTTTAAGATAAGTGCTTATATCCTAGGATGAGATGCATGAAGGGTGGTCATGAACCCCTCCCAAAGACACCAAAGGCATCCAGGTTACAGGCATTGATGGCAGTAGACATAGGTCATTGGTAATAGTTACTAACAAAGGATGAGCTAGGAGGATCTCCCAGATAGAAACTCAAGGTAGATGGTGAACACAGGGTAAGACTTAGAATTAAATCAAAAGGAAGAGGGAGGCATTCACGGCAGTGGCTTAGCTTGAGGGAAGGCATGAGGACACAAAAGCCTGTGGCATGCCTAGGGGACAGAGGAGTTGGCCAGCCTGACTTCAGGGCCCTCCTGCTGAATAAAGGTAGAGGTCAGAGCCTGAGAAGATCAGGTTTCCTTAAATCACCAGAACACTTGTGGGGCTCCTTAACTCACCCCTGCAAGAGCCCCCATAGTTCTGCACAGTATCCCAGGGTGAGGCCTAGCAAGAGAATTTGCCCATGCCGTGATGATGTGCTCTGCCCCGTGAGGGTGATCCTGGAGGGGCGAGATGCCAAGAACCCTGCAGGGTAGGTGACAGATTAGAGGCCTGTGTGAGAACCAAGGAGGGATGGTTCAGGGGCAGGAGGTCGAGGGCTTAGAAATGCATCATTACACGAAGGTTTAGTTCTCCCTTGGTTAGAAAATGTTTGAGCAATTCTTTTTTTAACGGACACAGTCACCCTGCACTAGCCCAAACTGTATAATAAACAAGTGGAACACATTAGCTTTTCTCATGTTCAGATAGCTCCTGGCTCCAGCCAAGAGAAATGCTTCGGTCTTGGGGGGAGACTCAGGTGTCAGAGTGCATGATGGGCCCTTAGTCACAGGAGCAGGGAGCCCAGATCCAGCAGCTCTAGCTCTCGCCCCCAGGCCTCAGGAACTTTTCCTTAAGCAACCTGCACAGCACCACACAGCAAACACATGGCAATGCCAGGTATTAAATGTCAGCCTGATACCTGGGTCCACACAGGGGCTCCACCTCTGCAGCCTCCCTTGAGGACAGGCCCTGGCACAAGGGCACAAAGCTGCAGAGAAGGAGTCCCATGAGTATCCCATTGCTGTACTTCAGCTGCAAGGACTGCACATTTCCTCACCAGTGTCACCTGCAGCCTGCCAGGCAGAGAAGCCTTGCTCACCGGGGTGTCTGCAGTGCCCCCCACAGGGACCAGGTCTGGAGAGCACAGTGCACACTGCTGACACAACAACCCACTCACTGGACAGCTGTGTGGAGCACCTGCTCTGGGCAGGCACTTGGCCAAGTGCCGTCCCTGACCTTACCAAGCTCACAGTCCTGTGGAAGGGGATGGAACAAGCCAGCAGGTTTACAGGTACAGAATAACAAGGAATGAAACTGTATGGGGGAGAAAGGACAGTACCGAGGGAGGAAAGCCAGGGGTGGCGAGCAGCGGGGTGGAAGGCGCTTTCCCACTTTCCCAGGAGGTGGTGGGTAAGTTGAGAGCTAAAGAAAGAGGAGGAAGAAGGGTATGAGATGTTGGGGCAGTGTGTCTAGGCAAAAGAGCAGAACGTGGGTGGCCCTGGGTGGGAACAGGTCTGGTGTACTTTAGGACAGAAGCCCAAGGGACTGGAGCAGGTGTGAGGGGAGACAGAGGAGGGAGGGCAGACTACGCAGGCCTCCTGAGCCAGGTGGATGATTGGAAGGCTATTTTAGGTGCCAAGGAAGCGTCCAAAGTAAATGAATGGCAGGGCTTTGTTCCCATGGGATCCCCATGGCTACTGGGTGGAGACTGGATGGCAAGAGGCAGGAACCACAGTGGGGAGAGTAGTAGAGTGGTGTAGCTGCTGTGGAGTCAGGGCTCAGAGAGAGCCCTGGGCCTGAGTGGGGGCACGGGCTGCATTCTCCTGGAGGCAGAATCAGTTCACATTGCTGATGACCCAGCAGTGGGGTTAGGAAAGGAAAGAATCCAGAGCACTGGAAGGTAGAGCTGCCCCTTACTTCCAGTGGGAGACTGGAGAAGGACTCATTTTCTGGGCAAAATCTCAAGATACTGAAGTTGAACCCAAATGCTTGTGAAACTTCAAGTGCAAGTACCAAAAGCTCATTAGTTAATCAGCTGTGGAGCTCGCAGGAGAGGTGGGATTAGGTTAGAGGGGAGGGCTTGGGGCCTGTGACATGCAGGGGCTGAGGAGAGGGAGAAACTGGGGGGAGGGGCAGGATGGGCAGAGACCAGGTGAAGGTGTGGGGACTTCCAGGAGGGGAAAAGCGGCCCACAGTGTCTGCTCTATGGAGAGCGCTGTGGACACAGCACCATGCAGGTCACTGGTGGCCTTGACAGATTTGCCATTTCTGCGAGTGACTCAAAGACTGTTTAAAGAAGAGCAGATACCTGTCATGGGCCTAGGGTCAGGGAAGGCTTCCTGAAGGAGGTTGTGTTTCAGCCTGCAAGAGCATCTGTCCTGCAAAGAGCACCCAAGGCCCCTAACCAGTATCCCTTGCCCAGGAACGGCACTTCCCCTGACGAGGAAGAGGGAGCTGCGGACACAGCCCTTGCCCTCCCGCCTGCCTCTCACCTGGAGACCACCAGGGGCAGGATCAACATCTTCAGCACCCTCATCAAGAGCTCTCCGGGGAACTGGAAGTAACTAATCTCCTGAAAACACAGCAGGAGCTGGGGTTAGGATGGGTGGTGTGGAGTCCTCAGTGTGCACTTTCTTCCCCTCAAAGCCTGTCTCCTCTGGCACATGGGCACAGAGTCCAGCGAGAGAGAGACCCGGCTTTGCAACCTAACAGCTGTGTTCCAATCCCAGCAACCTCTGCCCTCCAATAACCAACAGCGTGGCCTAAAGCACACTGTGCACCACCTCAGAGTTTCCCTCCCCTGTAACAAGAGGACCATGACCTCCTCATAGGTTCCCCAGCAGGCCTGAAGGACAACAGGCACACAAGCATTAAGTGTAGAATGTAGAGGAGAGAAGAGGCCCAGTGTTCCCTGCAAATAACAGCTCTCCCTCATCCACTCCTCCGAGATGGTGCATGGGAAGGGGGCAGAGCTGTGTGTTCCTTCAACTTATGCCACCAAGCATCACACTGGGGACACAAAAAGGAGATGTAGTTCCAGCCCTGAAAAAAAAATTCCTGATCTAGTTCATGGAAAGAATAGGTCCTAGCCAACTGACAGGCATCTATCTATCTATCTATCTATCTATCTATCTATCTATCTATCATCTATCTATCTATCTATCTATCTATCTATCTATCATCTATCTATATCTATGTGTCTATCTGTAATCTGTCATCTATCTATCATCTATCTATATCTATTTATCTATCTATCATCTATCATCTATCTATCTATCTATCTATCATCTATCTATCTATCTATCTATCTATCATCTATCTATCTATCATCTATCTATCTATCTATCTATCTATCTATCTATCTATCTATCATCTATCTGTGGAGTTCTTACTTCTGCCCTTTTGTGAGCTGCTGGCCGGCTCCAACCTGTCATGGGTTTTCCCTGGCCCAAATGCTGACCTGATCGGCTGTTACCCAATAACAAGTCCCAGGGGTCAAATCCACAATAGAAGCAGAAGGGACCACCAAGCCTCTTCAATTTTCAGATAATAAGTTGCTCATTCTCTACTTGTTCTTAAAAACTGTTTCATTGTTTATCTGCAAGTCTAATTTAACTGGGTGTGTTGTTTGTAAAGTTTAAATTTAATGCAAATTTGCTATTTCTAGCAGTGCCCACAAGGGGCCCCTTTCCTGGACAGGAGGATGTGGGTGAGGCTGGCAGTTAGACTTGGAAACACGATCCAGGTTACCTTTCATACTTGTAGCATGAAAGCTAGTTTAAAACCAGTGCCAAACATAATGATTTGTTAGTGACCCGAAGTGATGAAAAGCCCCAAATTATAGAATTTTGGTGCTACCCAGGGGTTTTAGAGATCTCCTTGTCCAGCCCACTCATTTTGTTGACAGGGAAGCTGAGCCAGAAGAGGGAGGTGACCTGCCCACTGAGTGACAGCGTACAATGGAGAGTCGGGCTTCCGACTTCCAATGCACTAGCAATTCTACATTTTAAGGAAATATATTCACCAGGTCTACCTATTTTATTAACTTTAATCTGTGTGCATGTTCTTTCAGTAGTGCTCTGGTGCTACAAAGGCGGCTCCTTCCTCATTTCTCAGCTTTATT
>NW_004524683.1:719367-729152 GCF_000260255.1 Octodon degus | reverse complement strand
TCTCTCTCTCTCTCTCCCTCTCCTGTATTTGGTACAGGGTCTCACTACACAGCTCGGATTCGTAGTGATCCTCCTGCTTTCAGCCTCCCCAGCGCTGGGATTAAAGGCATGTGCCACCATGCCTGTATTCCATTTCCAGCTCAGCACACAGAGGCCGGAGCAGCATGTGGTATGGGGGACTGAACCCTGGTCCCTGAGTTTGCCTAAACAGGTGCTTAGTCTGCTGTGTTCTCTCATGGGCCCTCATTTGCTTTGTTTTCTGTGAACCACTTACTAATTTCTCCCAAACATTAAATTGTCTACTGAAATCCCTGACCATAAGGGCCGGGGTGATAGCTTAGTAGAATAAGTACTTGCCTGGCAAGCGCAGGGTTCTGAGTTCAATCCCCAGTACAGAGGAAGAAGAAGAAGAAGAAGAAGAAGAAGAAGAAGAAGAAGAAGAAGAAGAAGAAGAAGAAGAAGAAGAAGAAGAAGAAAGAAGAAGACCATTTTCTACACACTCAAACAATGATTCCCTGTTATCCATTAGCCCAACCACTCACTGCTTCCTGTTCTCTCTTACTTCTAATAAGTAGTTACTTCTTTCACACGTAATTACTTATAAATCATTCTTGTTCTTAAATCTGTTTCACTGCTTATCTGCAAATCTAATTTGTAAAGTTTAAATGTAATGCAAATTGGCTATTTCTGGCAGTGCCCATAGAGACCCTTTTCCAGGCAGGAAGCTGAGGAATTACATCTTTCATATGTAAGATTTTTGGTTGAAAATAATTTCCCCTTTCAATTGTGAGGGTTTTGTCTTTAAATTTCCATGTTGCTTAAGATGGTGACACCAGCATCTTTGTTCCTTCTCCTCACATAGAACCGGTTGTATTCCCTGGGAACCGCTTAAGCATCCTTCATCTTCACTTTCCTGTAATTTCATGATGATGATGTGCCATGGCACAGGATGGAGCTTTTCCTTCCCTTCTCTTCTTTCTCTCTCCCTTCATTCTTTCTTCCCTCCTTCCCTTTTTCCTTTTCTTTCTCTTTTTTACTATGCTTTACACTTTCGGCTGTCTTCAAAACTGTTCTAGATAGCTGTGAATGGTGAACACTCTCATTTTTATATCTTTTCTTTTTTATTTTCATCTTTTTGGGTTATTTTCTGAGACATTTCTACAGTTCTATCCCAGCTACTGACATTTTTATCTTAGTTCTTCAATTGATTTCCAGCCATTCCTTCCTCTTCTTTGATTGCTCTTTCCTTGTAACATCCTTTTCAGCCTTTCATTGTGGTGGTGATGGGGACTGAATGAACCCGGGATATCATATTTGCTGAGCACAGCCCCTACCCTGTGCTGCATCCCAGCCCCTATACCCTATTCTGTATCTTGGCAACTGTATCTTCTCTCAGATCTCCAAAGATTTTTTAAAATTTATTTATTTATTTATATATTTATATATTTATTTATTTATTTATTTATTTGGTACAGGGTCTGGCTACACAGTTCAGACTCATATTGATCCTCTTGTCTCAGCCTCCCCAGTGCTGGGATTACAGGCTTGCACCACCACGCCCAATTTCCATGGCCGGAACCACACACACCCAGGGTTCTAGGGCTGGCATGGCATGTGGTACTGGGGATCGAACCCAGGTCCTTGTGCTTACCAGTCAGGCATTTAGACTGCTGAGTTATCTCCCCAGCCACCAAAGATCTTAAGAAAAAAAATTTTTTTTAAATTTTGTACTCCTCATTGTCTCTGCTTTGAGACCCTCTTTTTCTCTTTCTTTGGTTTCTGTCTTCCCTATATGCAGTTTCCCCCGCATTTCTGGTGGCTTTGGCTTCCTGTTCATAGGTAAGTGTGAGGCACTGGCTTCTGTGACTGTGTTTGTCCACTGACACGCTCAGGGCGGGGGCTGGATAGGAGCTTCCAGCTGTCAGTAGGGGTGGGTAGCATGGGAGAGGAATGTGCTTCCCAGCATAGTTTGGAGTCTTTTCCCCTGAGGCTTCAGTGAGAGGACTCAGCTGACCTTTGAGGGATGAGACTGCGCCTAAACCAAGCTGTCAGCTCTCTGGAGCCTGGCCGGGGATTCCACACCCAGAACGCAGACGTCTGCTTATGAGTTTGAAGCATGTGACTTGCCAGCCCCCTGTCCCCCAGCACACACAGGTGGGCCTGGATGTGTCTCTGTCAGGCTCATTGAGCTCCTTGGGCAAGAGGAGGAAAAGAGAGAGGTGGAAGCGGAGGAGTAAGAGTTGGGTCTGAGTCGGGGCTGGAGTCCTTAGACCACCGGGCCCTGGCACTCTAATTACTTTGCCTACAAATTCCAGTCGATGTCTTTGCTTTCAACTTCTCACACACCTCTGCCTACTACAGTACAGCGCCCAGAGCCCCTCCAGATTTCCACTTCCTGAGATGGAAGATTTTAGCATTCTGCACTCTGCTAAATGAGGTTGCACAACTCTATCCACTCCCCATGTCGCCTAACTTATTGTAGGCTAACCTCCTTTCTCAACTATTGCCTTTTATATTCTCATAGACTTTGGAGGTTAATGTTCTTTTAAAACATTCCATCATTATTTTACTGGACTTCCAAGAAGGAAGAGGAAAAGGGATGTAATTGTAATGCCTCATCACTTAGTTGGAAGTCTCCAATGGTCTGTACCTCTTTGATGAGATATTTATATCCAAAGATAGAATCTATGCATTTGTAAGCTCTTTTTCACAAATAGAACATTCTGCCATTTTCCAAATTGTTTATGACTTTTGCCTATTGCATAAGCTCACAAAGTTAGAAGGGCTTAGTTTCTGAATCACAGGCAAAGAGATCAAACAGAAAAATCCTGGATTTCAAAGTAAGACACTAAGAAAGCCAATTTCAGCAAAATGATTGTTCTGAGACTCCACATCCTTCGTTCAGTTTATCTGGCAGGTTAATCTAGACCAGAACACATGTGCAGGTCTAAACAGATGGGCAAGGCAGCTTTGGCACGGGGGCCCCAGAGGAGCTTGGCTTTTAATAATAGGCATTCTGATTTGTTTTCACTAAATGATCTTCTTGCAGGAAACATGGTATTTGTTACCAAGGAAAATCAAATGCAGCGGATTACATTGTGTACGCCCTTGCCAGTTTCACTCAGGGCGTAGTTGACACCGTGTGAGACTCATATTTTGATTCAAGAAAACTCATGAGTTGTTCAGCAATTCCCAGCCTGGTGGGAGAAACAGAGCCTTATGTAAGTAGCTGGGAGCCAGCTAGGAAGCCAGGGAGCCATCAGCTGGGACCAGAGAGGAGACCACAGGGCACGCAGCAAAGACTCTTACTCCAGGGACAGCCTGTGAAGCCCTGGGTTGAAGCCCCAGTACCACAAAACAAACAAAATCCCACACTGTTATTTTAGATGACAGTAGGCCTGAGAACTATAGGAGATATGGAATATGAGATGGTTCTTGATGCCCATGGGACTCTGACAGGCAGACAGAGGAGGGAGGGCCAAGTCACGTTCAGGGAACATTTACTGTACATAACACTGGCCAGTGCTGTGCACTCCTCAGAATTTTGAGGACACATCCTGCCATCACCTCATTTTACAGGTAAAGAAATGCGGTGGGGGTGGGGTGGGAGGAGAACCAGAGAGAGAGAGAGAGAAGAGAGAGAGACAGAAAACATTTTTGCTCAGCCACTTACTATCACAGTCAAAGCTCAGGTTCCTCTGCCTCCAGAATCTAACAGGCTTGTACGAGAAATAATAGCTCTGTTCCCAGGGAGGGGATATTTTGCTTTTCATAGAAGGTCAGGCCTGAGGTCTGGAGTACCCTTGTAGAGATAGTCTTAGGTGCCTTCAGTACATTGCAGGAAGCGGAATCATAGAATGGAGGTTCTTCCAGGGGCCCACTGACAAAGCCACTCTCCTCTGAGCCCAGCCCCCCTTGGCCTGCACAGTGCACTTGTAGCAAAAGTCCTGCTGAGCCAGTTTAGTAAGCACCCCCTACCCTTGATTCCCCCTTTGTATCTGATAAAACTCCTCCTCATGGATGTCTCTTAGTTCCTACCCACCGACCACTCACTGTGCTCATTGGCTGTAAACCCTGGGCTGCATTTGGAGTCGAAGCCTCTTTGTCCCCATAAGAGTTCTTTACACTGTCCCAAACAGCCTTCCTTCCTGGTTGAACAAAGGTTGGGGCAATTCTTTCTTTAACACCATGGTATGGCCCTCTCTCCCATAGTGGAGGCCAAGAGGGAATGGGACCTTCCCTAAACAATACACTTTCACTCACCATGGCCCATTATGTACAAGAAACCTGGGGTCTACCTCCCCCCTGTCTCCCAACTGCACCTGTAGCCAACATCACATCTTGAACGTTCATCTGGTGAGAGCAATTCTTCTTGCTTTTTTTTTTCTTTCTTTCTTTTCTTTCTTTCTTTTTTTTCTTTTTTTTTTTTTTTTTTGGTGGAACCAGGGATTGAACTCAGGCTCTTAGCTCATGCCAGGCAAGTGCTTATTCTACTGAGCTATCTTCCCGACCCCAAGAGCAATTCTTATATCTGCCCCTTTCACCCTAAAGCCACTCCCCAACATCCCCCACACGCTTGTGACTTGTTCCCAGTCCCCGGCGTTTCTGGACCTCTTGTCACAGGAGCTGGGCAGGAGCTATTCTCTGAAGACCCCGCTCCCGCTCCTCACAGCTCTCAGCTCTGCAGTGATTCTGACAAGACATCTGTGCCTGCCTGCTGCCTGGCCAGGCCAGAGCGCCCTCGCTCCCTACGTCTTATTATTCCTCACTTGAGCGCCCTGGTGTTTATTACACCCGTGTTACAGACTGGACTGCAGGGACACAGGGAGAAAAGGGCTGTCACTGCATGGGGGAGCCCAGATCTCTCCTGGCCTCAACCTCTTTCTCCAGGGGAAGCTGACCTGTGGTGAGAGGCGCCGTGTCCTCAGGAAGAAGCCAAGGAGGCAGCCCACAATGACAGAGAGCACTGACAGGATGAGCAGTCCGTTCCGCCGGCACACATCCCTGCCTCGCACCAGGAGGGCACCCAGCACCATGGTGAGCCGAGCCTGCTGGCATGGGGCGTGGCACCATTCCATGCATGAGATGCCAGCCAGGGGCCCAGGGTCTGCGCTGGGGCTTCCAGGTGGCCAGAGTCACTAAGCACCAGCCGCCAGCCCCACAGCCATGGCCTATGAGGCTGCCCCAGAGGGAAGCCACAATCCTATTACCAGCTGCATCATTAGGAGCTGGGAGAGATTAGGGCCCAGGAAATTAGAGCAGGCCACGTGGCCTGGGAGTTGGGCTCTCCAGGCTGAGTGTCCCTTGAATGGAAAAATGGACCAGACACCGGTGGGAGGAAGAAGATGAACGTCGGTTTAGTTGGTCTGATTTTTACCCCATTTCATTGCAGGAAGAAATGCAGGCCAGGCATTAAGATCCTAATGATCACCAACACAAAATAAACATCTACTCTGTGGGCTCCTTGTGTTGGCTTATTTAACAAACACTGTGCCAAGGAGTAAGGACAATTCACCTACCATTCTTCTGAGGAGCAGCTGAGTGCAGTGTGCTGGGCCTGCCCTGGTTACTTTACCTGCGGTGGCCACAGGAACATAGCCTACCAACCCTGGATCCCAGCTTCATGCAACAGAAGGGAGACAGACTCCAGCAGCCAGAGCCCCAGTGTGGTGACGAGCAGTGTGTGGTCAGTAGAGTCAGTTTCCACCTGTCCCCAGGGAGATAGGGCCTGGGGCCCTCAGTGCTGTGGGCTTGGAGGCTGAAGCTCAGTGGACCTCACTGTATTTGCCCCACGCTGTATCTCCCACCTTAAAACTGAGATAAGGAAGCACGGTCTTCGGAGCCATGCTAGGCAGGACCCTCGGAGGCTTTTCAGGGCCCTTTTTGTGTTTTCTCATGAAATAACATCTTGCTTTGTAGCCTAAGATGACCTCAAATTTGTGATCTGCCTGCCTCAGCCTCCTAAATGCTGAGATTCAGATGTATACTGCCACACCTGGCTAAAGCTGCCTCTTATTTTTAAAGCTGACGGCACCCAGCAGTTCTTCATTCAAGACCCAGCTTGGCTACTTACTAGCTGTACAACTCTGGACAAGCCATTTCATCACACACATCTCAGCTTCCCTGCCCATAAAGCAGAGGTACTAACAGCATCTATTTCCTTGGGATTGGTACCAGTGCTACCCAGTGAACCCTTGTGAGCACTGGTGAGCTCTACAGGCTGCGTGGTGGCAGAGCTGTGAGGATCTCCACACAGTCTTGGAGGAAGTTTCCCTTTTGTGCTGCTTCTGTGGGCCTGGCTCGCCCTCTAAATCAGAAGGGAATTAACTCCCTTCCATTTCCCCAAAGGCTCAGTAATCCCATTAGGGCAGTGAGGCAGCAGCAGGGAGCAACCAGTGAAGGCAGGCATGAAACAGGCATGGGTGTGCGCAAGGGCTTCCTCCTCCAAAGGGCAAAGGATAGAGGACAGAGAGGCCACGGCCAAGGGCCGTGGACAGCAGCAGAGGCATGGGGCCGCAGCATGGCAGAGCTCAGCTGGATCCTGGTTGCAACGTGTTGGCTTGTGGCCCTGCCCACTCCAGCCTGTCATCTTACCCTTGTAGAGCAACAGATGTGGGTGAGGTGTAGAAGCAACTTGCATTCCACTGTCACCTCCAGAAGGCCCCACACTTTTTGGTAGCCATGGGTGGGTAAGAGGGTAATGAGCCTGAGACGTTTTTCCTCTGACTCTGATTCTTAAAACCAAAACTATCCTGATGCACATTTAACTCCAGCCAATGACTGGTTTTCCAATAAACAGGTGGCTGGTTTTGTCTAGAAGAGAACATGTGCATAGCAGACGTTTGGATGTGGCTTTCTGTCGAGGGCCAGAGGGTCGAGGGTCTATCTTTCCCCTGTGCCGTGCAGCAGAGGCGACTTGCTCTTCCCTCCGGTGCCAGTGTGCTGACTCCCACAAGGTCCCCGCCAGCTGCCCCAACCTCTTTCCTGATGCTCTGACCCCACCATCCCCCACCTGCCCGATGCCAGGTCTTTCTTGTCTTTTGTCCAACTCCTGTATGCTCAACTGGGAGTCACAACTCATGGAAGCAAGTGTCCTGACAGCTCCATCCCCTGCCACCTCTGCTGGAGCCAGCAGTGAATCAGGCAAAGCCTCTTCCTGGAGGTGCAGGTGGGAGCTTATAAGAAAATCAAGAATAGACAAATGCTTACTGAGTGCAAATGACTAATAGCAAGCCGATAAATGATATTTGTGAATTAAATTAAAATGTTCGTGGATTAGAATCCTTTAATAGTTCATCATTGCCCACAGAATCAATTTTCTTAAGGAATTCAATTATGGGAGCAATTTTTTCCCTATAATTTCACTTAAAAGTGAATTTAGGAAATTCTGGCCAAACAAAGTTAAACAAGTCCTGTACTGCAGGACAGCTCAAAGTCAGATTTCTGGAGTGAGAATTCTATCTCTGCCATTTGCAGGCTGTGTGGTCTTGGGCAAATTTCTTTCCCTCTCTGGACAGTGGAAATCAGAAAACAGCACTTGTGGGAAGGTCTGTGATGTGGGTCAGACGGGGCAGTGCACAAGGAGTGTTGGGCATGGGTGCTTGGTGCTTGCGAGCAGTCACAGGTCATCAGAGCAGAGCGCACAGGAGCAGCGCATGGAGCAGAATCCCAGTTCTAGCGAAGGCTGGGCTGGGTCTCACATCCTCGGGAAGTCCTCAGGGTCTCCCTCTCCCTCCCGCCTCACTCCTTCCTCCTGCCCAGTGCGCCCCGACCTTCCAGACCACAGCACTCATCCTGTCCCAGCTTCCACCCAAGCCACTTCCTCTGCCTAGAGTATCCCTCACTGTCTCCAGGCTCGCAGGCCACAAGGCAGTATCCCCCTCTTGAAGCTTTCCTTCCCGGACTACAGCTGATATGCACCCCTCTCGCTTCCTCCAATGAAGCCCGCCCTTTCCACAGTCACCAGCAGTGGACTAACCCCAGTTCCTTTCTTCTTCTTTTGAGGTGCTGAGGATTGAAATCAGGGCCTTTGCACTGGGCTACAGCCCCAGCTTTTTAAATTTTGTATTTTGAGACAGGGTCTCACTAAGTCACTAAGTTCTACAGACTGGGCTCAAACTTGTGATCCTCCTACCTCAGCCTCCCGGAGTACTGGGATGATAAGTGTACATGACCATACCAGCTTAATCCCAGTTCCTTTTAAAATGGCTCTGAGAAGAAAGTACTTGTCTTGAGAATAAAGTTCTGTCTGTTTGTGACTATGTCATTTGGAACCCAGAAGTCAGGAGGATGGGGTGGTAGCTGAGGTGTTTGGGGGGCACCATAAGGAACAGGGTGTTGTCCTGCAGAGCCACTGGAGCTGACAGCAGCACAAAGCTCAAGGGACTGCCTAGGGGACCAGAGCTGGAGCCAGGAGCTGCTCTGGGCAGATGAGATGAGCCACACAGTCAAAATGAGCCTCAAGCGCGGACCACAGGTGGGCGGCCTGGGAAGGCGCTGCTGATGCTCTCTAGGGGCGCTCCTGCCAGCTGTGGGGAGAGAGCAGCGAGGGGCCTTCCACAGAGGGCTGCTGTGTCTGGAGCCATCTGCCCCTTCCACCATGTGTCCCAGTGCACTGAGGCTGAGCTATCTGAGTCCCGGCTGAGTTCGTGGTAAGGACAGTTCTGGTGTGCTGGCCGCTGGCCAGAGACATAGCAGAGGCGCCTGGATCTCCTTGCTGTGGCTCCCAGCTCACGCTTTCTGGTGCGCCCTTCCAGAAAGACTCTGTGGGCAGCTAAGCAGCCGGGTGTGGATTCCTGAGAGCCTGAGTCACCGAAGGCTTATGTGACCTTTGCTTTGGGGCTAGCCCTTCCCCACGCTGGCCTCTGAGCTTCACACATGCTGTCAGCCTCTGTCCCCTAAGCTGGTGACCTTTGAAGTCGGGGCTGAGCATCCCCAAAAGCATTCCACTGCCTTTTGTTGAGCACTTACTATGTCCTAGGCTCTGTGTGGGTGCTCTAACCTGCCATCCAACACCCCACAAACGGTCGAGTGCTGGGAGCCAGAGAGTGTGAGTCAGCTCGTCCACAGTGCTGCTGTCACGGGGCTCAGGGCCCAGGTTCTAGATCTGTGTGGTCCGGTGCTGTAGCACTAGTCACACCACATATTTAAACCTACTCAGATTTCAAGAGCTTGAAAGGCTCATGTGACCCATGCCTACCACACTGCACAGTGCATTGGAGAACATTTCCGTGGCCGCGGAGTTCAGATCTCAGTTCCTCCAGGAAGCCGTGGGGCTTTTCGCAAGTCAGTGAATCTCTCCGATCTGAAAACCTCACGCTCTTTACATGGCTCCTCCATACTTCTCACACTGGAGTACGCTGCTAGTTGCAACAGAGCATGCAGCTAAACCTCTAGCAAGTTCAAATTAAGTTTCTAAATTAGGACTCCTGTTAGCAGTCACACGAAGTTAAACCAAGCTGGGGTAGCCAGAAAGGGAATTTATAAGCAAACTGACTCCATCATGTACAAGGCCCAGAGCCAGTGGATATGTGCAGACACAGCCACGAATCCCTACTCACACAGCAAGAAAAGGGGCATTAGGGCCAGTCAAATAGCTCAGCGGATTAAGGCACCTGCTTAGGCAGATGCAGGGGCTGGGAGTTCGATCCTCTGGCCTGCCTTGCCAGCCCCGCCCCTAGGGTGTGTTGAGATGGCAATTGGTACTGGGAGTGGTGGTGTGCGCCTGTAATCTGAGCACTTGGGAGGCTGTAAACAGGAGGATCACTATGAGTCTGATCTGCGCA
>NW_004524683.1:713915-719002 GCF_000260255.1 Octodon degus | reverse complement strand
TGGTGCTGGGGGATTGAACCGCAGTCCCTGTGCTTTGCTAAGCTTGTTCTAAGTAGGTGCTTTAGACCACTGAGCCATCTCACCAGCCCAGTGCCGTTCTTAAGTAAATAAAATTAAAAAAAAAATTTAAGACAAGGTCTCCTCTGTAGTTCAGGACAGCTTTGAAACTCAGTGTAGCCCATGCTGGCCTCGAACTTGCAGTAATCTTCCTGCTTCAGCCTGCTGGGTGCTGTGATTAAGGTGCCCACCACCATGCCTAGCCCCCAAAATAAAATGTATTAGCATGAGTTTTATCTTTCTTCTTTATAGTGCGTAGTGCCAGCTTTAAGTTCAAATATTAATGTAAAACTCATCTGCAGAATCACTCAAGTGGCACAGTTTTGGATTTAGCAGCTCATATGAGCCTGTGTATTCTGTTTCTTCTGCAACAGTGGAAATGCAGGAAACTCGGTCCATACTGCTTAGCATGTGGACAGTCCCACTCATGTCTAGCCTCGGCCTCTGATGAGTCAGGCCTGAAGGAGCGGAAACCTCCAGAAAACCACCCAGCTTTCTCCATCCACCGGCACTTTCAGGCTGGCTCCTGTGCACAGGAGGTTCGCTATCTCTGAGGTCCATTTTCTTCTTTTTACCTTTGGAACAAAGTCTGATTTGAGTAAATGGGGTCTCTCGTGGCCGGCAGTGCCGCTGCCCACTGAGGTGTAGACACAACATGCTCACCAGGAGCTGGCTTCTGGTCTTGCTGAAGCCCAGGCCTGGCCATTTCAGTGCACTTCTGTATCCACCACACACAGGTGGACGGGACACAATATACATCTCCTCTGCTGGAGGGCGCACTCCCAAAGCCAGCACACCTTGCTTTATTAAGCACAAGCTCAAAGATGTCTAAGAATGCAGAGGCGGTGACAGCAGAATGCGAAGCCAAGCACAAGGCCCCTGTGAGCACCGGCCCTGCGCAGGCGCGTGCAGCAGCTCTGCCCCAGCAGAGTCCACGGCGCCTTCACTACGCATGCGCACCAGGAGGGCGGAGACCAGCGGTGCAGAGCGCGGACTGCGCCCGCAGACGCCTTGGGTTAGTGCCCTGCTCCTTTTCGCCGTCACCCTGTGCCTCGGCTTGCTAAAGCAGAAAGTGAGGACAGTAACATCCTACTGTATAGGGTTGTTACGGCGAGTAAACGAATTCTATGTGTGATGCCCAGTCTTAGCAAGCGCTGTCTATACACGCACTGCTGTTACTGTGATTGCCCCGTGCCAGGCAGATTCTAGATAAGGGATGCTGTGATGCAGGTGGCCCCTTATTTATGATTTGTTTGCTTCTTTATTTTTATGGGACTACTGGGCTGTAGATGGTCCCCCTTTTTGCCTTTTCCTTTATTTTTTAAAAATCATTTTATTAGCACATTTGTAATGCATAATGGTTTACACTCCTTGTGTGGAGCTGGGACCTGTACATAGCACAGCTTAGCTCACCATTCCCTCCCTTTCCTTCCCTCCCTCCCTCCCCTCTTTCCTTCCTCCCTCCCTCCCCTCTTCCTCCACCTCTAGCCCCTTCCTTTTTTTTTTTTTTTTTTATAAACATGTTCACAGTACACAGTGTTTACATTCCTTGCTGGAGTCGGTGCCCGAACATAGCACATCTAAATTCCTTTCTACAGCCCTGCCCCTTCCCTCCCACCCACCTCCCGCTGTCTCTTGGTCCCTTTCTCCCTTAAGGAAGATCTAGTTCTCTACTTCCTGTGATCTATCTTCTACTTTGCCCTTTATTTTATACTTTGGATTTCTCATATAAGAGAAATACATAATGTTTAAGCTTGTGTGCCTGATTTACTCCACTTGACATTATGGTCTCAAAGTGCAACCATTTTCAGACAAATATTTTCCCCCAAATGCCTCGAATTCTCCTTCTTCATTTCAGGGCACTACTCCATTGTATCTAAATGTCACATTTTAAAAATCTACTCATCAGTTGATGGACATATCGGGTGCCTCCGAGACTGAGCTATTCTGAGTTGTACCACTGTAAACATTGTATGCCTGTATCACAGTAACTGAATGTCTTTCACTCTTTTGGAAAGATACATAGAAGGGGAATATCTAGGTCACATGGAATATCTAGTTTCAGTTTTTTGAGTCTCCTCCATACGGATTTCCACAGCAGTTGTGCTAACTTACATTCCCACCAACAATGTAGAAGAGTGCTTTTTTCTCACAGCCTCGCCAGCGCTTATTATTTGATTTCTTGATGACAGACATGCTTTCTGGTGTAAGATGAAATCTCAGTATTGTTTGAATCTACATTTCTCTAATGACCAGCGCTGTTGAACATTTCTTACATATTTATTGGCCATTTATGCTTCTTCTATTAATTTCCTTTGCCCATCTTTTGATTGGGCCTTTTATTTTGGGGCTATCTAATGTTTTTGAGTTCTTTATAATTCTAGATATTAGTCCTCTGGGAAATAGCTGGCAAATTTTTCCCACTTTTTTTTTTCCAGATTGGGGGCTTGAACTCAGGCCCTTGCACTTACCAGGCAAACACTTATTCTACTGAGCCATCTCCCCAGCCCAGGTTTTGTGTTTCTTTTTTTCCCACACTTTGTAGGCTGTCTTTTCACTCTGTTGGTGGTGGTTGTTTTCTCTGCAGAAGCTTTTTGACTTGATATAGTACTATTTATGGATTCTCTGTATTATTTTCTGTGCAGCCAGCATTCAGTTCAGAAAGTATTTGCTTACGTGTGTGATTTTAAGAGTTTTACCTATTTTGTCTTCCCAGAAGTTAGGTGTTTGTATCTAATACTGAAATCTTTGATCTAGTTTTAGTTTAGTACTTGGTGAGAGATAGGGGTCTAGACTGAATCTTCTGCATGCGGAAAGCCGGTTTTCTCAGCATTATTTGCTAAAGAGGGAATCTTTCCTTCAGTGTATTTTTGGCCCTTTTTTCAAAGATAAATAATTGAAGGTGTTTGGAGTTGCGTCTGCATCCTCTGTTCTGTTCCATTGATTTAATGTGTTTGTTCTCGTGCCACTACCTTGCTGCTTCTGTTATAGTAACATTGTAAGACAGCTTCAAGTCCAGGATTGGCATGTCTCCTGCTTTGCTCTTTTTATCCAGCACGGCTTTTGCTACCCTGCCCATTATGGTGTGTGTCTAGTTGTCTCCCCAAAGCCTCAGATGGGGCTTTTTCAGAGGTGACTGGATCTAAAGTGTGTGGCAGTTCGTTTGTCCCCCTTTGGGTGGGACAAATGGATTTTATTAGAATGAAATGAAGTCCTTCTGGGTTGGGGAGATAGCTTGGCAGCATAAGCACCTGCCTGGCAAGCGCAAGGTCCCAAGTTCGATCCCTGCTACCGCATGCCATGCTGCCCTGGAACCGGGCATGCCGTGCCAGCCCCAGAACCAGGAAAGTGGCACACAGCTGTACTCGCAGCACTAGGGAGGCTGAGACAGGATGATCACTATGAGTCTGAACTGTGTAGAGAGAACCTTTATTAAAAAAAAGGCTTTCTATTTTTATCGTGAATGATTGTGTCACAGGCTGCTTCTACTGAGATAATCATGTGATTTTTGTCCATGCTTCTTGTCTCAGTTACTTTTTACTACTTGCTGGGACAAAATACCTGACACCCAAAATTAAGGAAGGAAGGGTTATTTACCTCACAGTGGAGGTTTCAGTCTGTACTCAGCTGACTCCGGGGCAGGGTAGCACAAGGCAGGAGTTCACGGCGGCAAAAAACAAAGAGCAGAGGAAGAAGACCCAGCAGCTGCAGGGTCTATCAAGACCCTCTCCCTTCCTTCCACGCTGACTGTGAAGATGGGGTGGGGCTCTCCAATAGGCACGGCTGGGCCTCCATGCCCTAAGGGGTGGGGTCACTGAGCCATCCCCATAAGCTTCCGACCCCTCAAGTTGACACAATGTATTAACCACCACACTTCTGTTTATGTGATAACTTACATTTCTTGGTTTGTGTATGATAAACCATCTTTGTATCCTGGGGATGAAGCCTGCTTAGTCACAGTGTATAGCTTTTCTGATGATTTGTTGTATTGTGCTTGCCAGTATCCTGCTAAGGAGTTTTGCTTCTATATTCCTTAAAGTAATTGGCCTGTAGTTCTCTTTTTTGAATGGATTCTTGGCTGGCTTTGAAATCAGGGTAATGGTAGTTTCAAGGATGACTTTGGGAGTATGCATTCATTGAAAAACTTAGGGAGAGGGGCTATGTAAAACTTTCCTGAGTTTTTGTAGAATTCAGCAATGAACCCATCCAGAACTGGACTTTTCTTAGTGACTAAATTTAAAAAAAAAATTATTATTGTGGCTTCAATTTCATTTCCTGTTATTGGATTATTCAGACTTTTTAAATCTTGGTTCAGTTTTAGTTATTCATATGTATCTAGGATTGTCTCCAATTCTTCTGAATTCTCTGATTTATTGTTATACAGGGTTGCAAAGTAGCTGCTAGTGATCTTTTTTTATTTTGGCAGTGTCTTTTTTGGTTTTATCTTTTCCTTTAAAATTGTACTGATTTGGATTTTTTTTCGTCTCCTTTCTTTGGTTAAGGGTCTGTTTATTTTATTAATTCTTTTGAAGAATCAACTCTGCTCTATTCATTGATTTTTTTTTCTGTCTCAGTTTCATTGATTTCTGCTTGGAGCTCTATAATTTCCTTCCTTGCGCTAACTTTGATTTTAGTTGTTTTTGTTTTTCTAAGTCCTTGAAATACATAGTTTGGTTACTTACTTGGGCTCACTGTGTTTTTGCGATGTGTGTTCAAAGATTTTGTTCAACTTTGACAATTCTTTATTGATTTCTTTGTCTAGCTCATCTATTTGTTGTTGTGGGGTACTGCAGTCCTCCATAATAATTATATTTATGTTTATCTGTTTTTCATGTGCAGTAGTACTTTTTTTATGAGTTGGCAGTGTTTTTGTTAATAATTATTACCTCGAGACAGGAAAAGGAATGTTGTGGGACTGTCCTGCTTCAAGGTTGTATATGGTTAGATTTTTGGACTTATGTGTAAACATAAGAATTATATAATTTGTTATGCCTATTTTTGAAATATATTCTAATTTTTAAATGTTTTTT
>NW_004524683.1:705802-712400 GCF_000260255.1 Octodon degus | reverse complement strand
TGGCTGGCATGTGGTGCTGGGGGATTGAACCGCGGTCCCTTTCCTTTGCTAAGCTGGTTCTAAGTAGGTGCTTTAGACCACTGAGCCATCTCACCAGCCCAAGTGCTCTTTATCTTGAAAGTATCTTATTTCTTCATCAGTTCTGAAAGATATAGTCTTGCAGGATATGTCAGTCTGGGTTAGAAATAGTTTTATTTTAGGGTTTGATACACTTCCCTCCAAGCTCTCCTGGCCTTCAAGCTTTTTGTTGAGAAGCCTGCATTGCTTTTGTTTATTTTATATTTTAAAAAATTTTTTGTATTTGGTAGAGGGTCTTACTATGCAGCTCAAACCTGCACTGATCCTCTTATTTCAGCCTCTCCAGCACTGGGATTACAGACATGCACCACCATGCCCGGTCTTGGTTCCAGCTGCCATGTGGTATCCAGAGTCAAACTCGGGTCCTTGCGCTTACCAGGCAGGTGCTTACACCACTGAGCTATCTCTGCAGCCCTGCATTGCTTTTGTCTAATAGCCTTTAAGATTCAGTTCAGATCCAGGGCTGGGTGCTGGCCACTGAAAACTCTCATCTGGGCACTACTGAGAAAATTCCTGCAGAGAACCAGCCACACGGAAAGCTGCAACACACAAGTCCCTCTGCCTCATCTAGCAGAGCTGCTTTTGGGTGGTTTCCCCAACACAGATCCTACAACAAGAGTGGTGCAGACTGCCAGCTGGTGGGTCCTTTTAGTCAGAACCCAGCTATAAAGGGCTCTTCACTGGCCAGGGAGAACCACCAGGCCATGCCTGAGCCACTTCCTAAGTAGGAAAGAGGGGCCCTGGTCACCTCCCTTCCTGGGCCTTCTTAGATGCCCAGACCAGACACTGGAGCTGGGCATGGAACACAGACTAGGGACTGTCAGCTCTGGGAGAGAAAGGCAGCACAACCCCCAAGGGGCATGGCAGAGTCTCAGAGGGAAGTTTTGCTTTTAAAAGCATGCATTATGTCACAGTTCTATTTCTGGGAAATAAGCACAAATTCTCTCCTATTTCATTCTATAAACCACAGGGCATAACTCCATTAAAGTTTCCAAGCTGGCAAAGCTGTTTCTACCATACCACACCCCAACACAGGGGAGAGAAGCACACTCCTGGGTAGGTTCCACCCCATAATCTCGGGGGTGCAACACATTTCCATTCCTCCAAAGATGCCAGAGTGTGCTCAGGATGGTGCAGTATATTGATGGAGACCAAGCAATGTTTAGTCAGGAAGGAAAGAGATGCCAGCAAAGAAAAGAACCTTCTCAGGATTGAAAAATGAGGTGGCACTTAATCATAGCTAAGCCTGGCAAGTGTTTATGCATTGGCTAGTTGACCACTGGTGAATGTGGCACCTGAGCAAGACAGTTTTGAGCGACAGCACTGAGAATGCTAGCCATTAGCCCAGGAGCCGAGCGACCAAGAGGAAGGCTTGGTACCTACTGGGACTGGTAGGCCAGGTCCCAGCCTATGCCCTCGGGAGAGGTACAGGTCAGGATAGCTTGGCTGGGCAGAGGCCCGCAGCTGGGACCAATGAAACCTAGATGCCACAATTAAGAATGTACATCTTACGTGTTAGGTTCCTTTATAATTTGTCACTGAAAGAAAGAACAAATACTCCAATCAGTTTCTTTTCCCCATTTTTCCTAAATTTCAGCATTTGTCAGGTTCCTAATTTAGGGTATGATTAACAAACTTAACCATCATATTTTTGCCCTCCACTGAGGACTCCTTAGACGCTGAACATTCACCAGAAGAGAGGAATCCAGAAAGTGCTATCTGGCCAAACAAAGTGGATCCTTTTTCCTCGGTGCTCCTTTCCCTGAGGGCCTTTTATGTTCTTGTCTCCTCTGCTAGACCGGCTCTCCCTAGCTTTGGGTATGTTGAAGTGTGTTGAGACGGAGGCGAGAGCACCGTGGAGTGACGTCACAGTGAGTTGGCGCGTGGGGGAAATTGAGCGCCATTGTCCCTGCATGGAATACAGCACCGTGAAATGCAGGGTTGAACCGAAGGCCCTAAAACATAGTTTTTTGTTTCTCTAATAAAGCTTGAGCTAGTATTAATAAACTAAAAAGAAAAAATTACTTGTCTACTTAAGTCTTGTTTTATTCCCATTTTATGTGGTTATCTGCGTTGTAGTTGGTATTTTTGATGCCATTTCTGATGTGTCAAATTATTTTGTAAATATCTTACAAAGAGTTCAATTGTAAATTTTAAAACATAATGTGTCCTAGCCATCTCATGTATTGATTATCTCAAAGAGGAGGTTTTTTTTTCTAGCTTTCTCAAAGCATTCACAGCCCAAAAAATTTATGCTTTATCATTTCATTGCTTTTCTTTCTAGACTTGACTACATTTTTTCAGTTTTGCAGATCTTGTACTTTATATAAATTCAATCACACTACATTTTTGCACTCAACATCATACTATAGAAGTCCATTAATGTCACTTTTTCTTTCTTTCTTTTAAATCTTTATTTATTTATCTGGTACAGGGTCTCGCTACACAGCTTGGACGCATAGTGATCCTCCTGCCTCAGCTTCCCCAGTGCTGGGATTACAGGTGTGCGACACCACACCCAGCTTCAGTGGCTGGCTTATGTGGGGCTGACAGAGCACACAGTTCCAAGGATTAACCCCGGTCCTTGCACTTGCCAGGCAGGTGCTTAGACCGCTGAACTATCTCACTGGCCCAATGTCACTTATTCTGAACTGATCACCGTGTACGTGTTTGTGGTCCCAGCTGCTGGGGACACTGAGGTGAGAGGATCACTTAAGCTCAGCAGTTCAAGGCCAGCAGAACAACATAGTAAGGTCCTGGCTCAAAAATTTAAAAAAAAAAAAAAATTTCCAGGCTATCTAGCATTCTATGATGTGAATGGGATATTATTTATTTACTATCTACTGTTGGTGAACAGTTGGGTTTTGAGGTTTTCTCCAAGCTTTGCTACTGTGAACAATGCTGCCATAAACACTCTCGTGTGCATACAAGAGTCTCTCTGGCTTGTGCACACACAGCGATGAAACTGCTAGGTCATGAGTCACGCATGCGTTCAACTTTGCTAGGTCATGTCAACTGCTTTCCAAATTAGTTTCACTTCTGAAACATGCATTTGTGATGTATGAGAGCCCCGTGGTCTTACACATGAGAGCTATGGTCTTACACATTTGATATTAATTAATCATCAATTCAAAAATCTGGTAGGCGTGAAACGGTATTTCACTATGTTTTAAATTTATGTTTCTCTGATTACTAGGACTGAATATATTTTAATATATTGGTGAACCATCTGTGCTGCTTCGTTGATGACATTGCTCTTCATTGCTTTTGTTCACTTTTAATTGAGTTCTTTGTCACTGCTTGGTGATTTGTAGCTATTCTACATATAATCTGGCTGTTAACTCTATATTACTTATACATGTTTTCATGTTTATGCTTATCTATAATATCTTTAGATAAACTCAGGTTATAATTTTTCATTTCCTTGTCCCTTCCTTCCACCCACAACCCTGCTCCTTTGAACATTTCTTCCCATTTGCCAATATCTATTATATATTTTGGGCATTATTTACACTTTAAGTTTTTGGAGAAACCATGTAATATTTACATTGGTAGCTGATTTATTTCAAGTAGGAGTATGATCAAAGATGCACCCATTTAACTAAAAATTCTTAAGTTTATTCTTCTTTATGGCTGAGTAGTGTTTCATTGTATAAAAAACAACCAAAAAAACCCTCACCACATCTTTATCCATTCACCAGCTGATGGGAATTTGAGCTGTTTCCAAGATTTAGCTACTATAAACTCTGCCACTAGAAACTTGTTTGTGCATATAGTGTTGTGATATGATGCTTTTAATTCTTTCAGGAAGATACCAAGAAGGGGAGTACCTGGGTCAAAAGGAACATTTAGTCTCAGTTTTAGAGGATTTTCCACAGATTTCCACAGTGGTTGCACCTGTCTGTACCACCAGTGGAAAAGGGTTCTTTTTCCCCAATAGCCTGATCAGTATTTGTCATTGGTTAATTCTTTTTTTCTTTCTTTCCTTTTATTTTTCTCTTTCTTTTTTCTTTCTTTCTTTCTTTCTTTCTTTCTTTCTTTCTTTCTTTCTTTCTTTCTTTCTTTTTTTTTTAGAGTCTCACTATGTAGTCCAGGATGGCCTTGAAATCACCATGATCCTGTCCCAAGCTTGATTGATTTGTTTTTAAAATTATTATTTTTAAATTTTATGTATTTGGGACAAGGTCTCATTAAAATCTTGGGCTCATAGTTATCCTTCTGTTTTCAGCCTCCCCCGCACTGGGATTATAGACATGTGCCACTATGCCTGGTCTCAGTGGCCAGCTTGGTGCATCCAGGTCAGGGTCCGCATGGCATGTGGTGCTGGGGATCAAACCTGGGTTCTTGCGCTTGCCTAGGCAGGCTCTTAGACTGTGAGCTATCTCTGTGGCCCTGATTGATTTCTTAATAATAGCCATTCTTTCTGGGTGAGATAGAATCTCAGCATTATTTCAATAATCGGATTTTATTGGTACATTTTAGATATATATAATGATCATATTCATCATAGAGAATTTGTACCTGTTTATAATTTGATTCTTCTCCCATTACCCTATCCTCCCTCCAGCCCCTCCCCATATCTCCATTTATAAAGGCTTTGTTTCCAATTTTTCCTTTTTTTCTCACCTCTTTTTACTTTTCCCTTCCTCCTCTATCCTCCTTTGTTCTCAGCAGTGTTTTAATTTGCATCTCTGTAGTGAAGAGTGATGTTAACATTTTTTCATATATTTATTTGTCATTTTTCTTCTTCTGAGAAGTGTCTATTCATTTCAGATGACTGTTTATGGATTAAACCTTTAAATTTGGATGTCCACTTTTTTAGTTCTTTATATATTCTAGATATCAGCTCTTTGTCTGAGGAACAGCTGGAAAAAATCTTCCCACTCTGTGGGCTGTCTCTTTGCTTTGTTGGTGGTTTCTTTTGCCATGCAAAAGCTTTGTAATAAGATGAGATCCACGTTGTTGATTCTTTGTAGTATTTTCCATGTGATCATGCAGTCTTTGCATTATTAATGTTTTAAAGAGTTCTGTCTTCTAGCAGATTTAGTGTCTGTGTCTTAAAATTTAGATGTTTGAGCCATTTCAATTTTAATTGGTTGCATGGTGAGAAACAAGGGTTAGTTTTCATCTTCAGCATGTGGAAAACCAGTTTTCCCAGCACCATTTATTAAAGAGGCTATCTTTCTTCCAGTGAAGGTGTTTAGCATCTTTGTCAAATATAAGATGGTTGAGTATATCTGGAGTTGTTTCCACATCTTATAATCTGTTCCATTGATCATTGGGTCTGTTCTTTTTCCAGTACCACACTGTTTTTATCATTGTAGCTTCATAGTATAATTTCAAGTCAGGGATTGTGCTGCCCCTTGCCTTACCCTTGTTGCCCAGAATTGCCTTTGCTGTTCTAGGTCTCTTCTGGTTTCCAAATCAATTTTAATATTGTTTTCTCTAATTCTGTGAGATATGCTATTGGAATTTTTATCAAGATTTCATTAAAACTATATAACAGTTTTAGAAGTATGGCCATTTTCACTATATTGGTTCTTCCTACCCGAGAACAAGGGATATCTTTCTATTTTCTTATATTCTCTTCAGAGTACTGTAGTTTTCCATGTAGAGGTCTTTTAATTCCATCATCAGGGTGAGTCCTAGGCATTTCATTTTCTGGATGCTATTGTAAAATGTGTTGTTTCCCTAATTTCTCTATCAGTGAGTTTGTTACTTGTGTATGGGCTATTGATTTTTGAATACTGATTTTGTATTCAGCTATGCTACTGAATTTTCTTATTAAGTTAAATTTTCTTATTTTCTTTTTTGATGGAATTTTTGAAGTCTTCTGTGTAAAGTATCATGTCATCTTCAAATAACGATAATTTAGCTTCTCTCTTTCATAACTTATTCTTTTTTTTCTCTACTATCTAACTGCTCTTGTTAATGTATCCAGCACTACATTGAGTAAGAGCGGTGACAGTGAATATTCTTGTCTTGTTCCTGATTCTGTAGAGAAAGTTTTCATTTCTTTGTCCATTTAGCTGTTGGTTTATCATGGATGGCTTTTATCAGATTGTGATAAAGAGCATTTATTCTAATTTGCTATAGGTTTTTCTTTATTATGAATGTGTTTTGGACTTTATCAAATGCTTTCTCTGTATCTATTGAAATGATTATTTATTTGGTACAAGGTCTTGTTATGCAGCTTGGACTCATAGTGATCCTCTTGCGTCAGCCTCCCCAGAACTGGAATTACAGATGTGTGCCAGCATGCTTGGTTTTGGTGCTGGCCTGGTCTGTGGTACCAGGAATTGAACTTGGGACCTTGCACTTACCAGGCAGGCACTTAAACCTTTGAACTATCTCCCCAGCCCTGATCTTTTTTGTTTTGCTTTATTTTTTGACCCTGTTGACACATGTTGAACCGTCCCTATATCCTGGGATGAATTCTCCTTGGTCATGGTGTATAATCTTGATGATTTACTGCATTCTGTTTGCTAGTATCTTATTGAGGATTTTTGCATCTATGCTT
>NW_004524683.1:704006-705687 GCF_000260255.1 Octodon degus | reverse complement strand
TCATTCATTTTGTGTGTGTGGCCAGCTCAGCCCACCAGGGGGCGGGGCTGTCTGGCATGTGGTGCTGGGGGATTGAACCGCGGTCCCTGTGTTTTGCTTAGCTTAGCCTGTTCTAAGTAGGTGCTTTAGACCACTGAGCCATCTCACCAGCCCCAGCAGGTCTTTTAAATTTAGGTCTTTTCTAAATTTTTATAGAATTTAGTAGTGTATCCATCAGAGCCTGGGCTTTTCTTCATTGATAGGTTTATAATTACTTCTTTAATTTCATTCACCGATACTGGTTTATTTAGAATTTTTATATTTTTGGAATTCAGCTTTGATAATTCATATGTATCTAAGAATCTGTCCATTTCTTCTGTTTCCCGTTTTATTGGCAATGGGTTCTCAAAGTAGATATTGATGATCTGGATTTCCGCAAGATCTGTTGTAATTTTATTCTTTTTATTCCTAACTGTACAAATTTGAGTTTCTTCTTTCCTTTTTTGGTAAGGTTAGCTAAGAGTTTGTTTTATTCAATTATTCAAAAAGAAAACAGCTCTTCAATTCATTGATTCTGTGTACTGTCTTCTTAGTCTCCTGGCTCTGATCTCTATAATTTCCTTCCCCATATGAGCTTTGACTTGCTCTTCTTTTTCCAGAAGCTTGAGGTTCAATATTAGATTGTTTATTTGAGCTCACTCTGTTTCTTCTTTTTATTTTATTTTATTTGTTTTGTTTTGGGGAGGTTTTGAGATGTGGTCTCTCTCTCTCTCTTTTTTTTCTGTTTGCAATACCAGGGATTGAACTCAGGACCTTGCACTTCCCAGGCAAGCGCTTATTCTACTGAGCTATCTCCCCTGCCCATGAGGTGTGGTCTCATTATGTAGTTCAGTGTTGCCTCACCCTAATGGCACTCCTCCAGCCTCAGCCTCCCAAGTACTGGAAGTGCAGCCCGTGTGCCACCATGCCTAGCTTCACTCTGTTTTTCTCATATGGATATTCACTGCTATAAATTTTCTTCATGAGATTGCTTCCACTGTATCGCATAAGTTCCAGTATATTGTATTGGCATTATCATTTCATTTTAGAAACTGTCTAATGTGTTGTTTAGTTTTATCTGTGAGACATTGGCTATTCAGGAAGGTGTTATTTAATTTCCATGTATTTATGTAGCTTTGTGGTTTCTTTTACCATTGATTTCCAATTTCATTGTGTTATAGTCTCGTGATATACAGGGGATAATTTCAATTCCTTTGCATTTACTAAAGCTTGTTGTCCCAGTTACTTTTCTCTCATTGCTAGGACAAATGCCTGACACTCAAAATGAAGGAAGGAAAGGTTTGTTTGGCTCACAGTTACTGGAGGTTTCAGTCTGTACTCAGTTGGCTCCAGGGCAGATTGGCACTAGGCAGAGGGCAACCTTTCCTGGCAGCAGCAAAAAACAGAGAGCAAGAAGGAGTGGCCACAGCTCAGGCCTGCTAGTCTCTTTCTCCTTACATTGTAATGCAAATTCCCTGCCCCAGGGCAGGTGCAGCATCCACACTCACAATAATCAATCACAAACTCCAGAAGCCGCCCCATGACTGCATGAGGCTTTGGGAGGACACCTAGACACAAACCATAACACCTGTTTTATAAGCTAGTATGTAGTCTATTTTGGAGAATGTCTTTGTGTGTAGCACAGAAGAATTTGTATTCTGAT
>NW_004524683.1:685027-703546 GCF_000260255.1 Octodon degus | reverse complement strand
ATATTTGTTTTAATACAGTTGGGTGTGCTGGTATTTGGTGTACATATATTTAAGATTGTTATCTCTTCCTCATGGATTGTTCCCTTTGCAAGGATACAATGACCTTTCTCCCCTTCAATCAGTCTTGGCTTGAATCAACTTTGTCTGCAAAGAGAATAGCTAACCCTGCCTTCTTCTGGATTACTCTAATGGAGAGTATTATTTTGCATCCTTTGACCTTCAGTCTGTCAAATTTTATTTTATTTTATTTATTTTTGGCAGAACCAGGGATTGAACTCAGGCCCTTGTGCTAGGCAGAAGGATTTTTTTTTTTTTGGAGGGTGGCTGCTCAGGATGCCTTAAGGGCAGGTCTGGTTTGGTTTGAGGATGAGGGGATCGACCCACAACATCCTGAGCCTGACTGCTTTGTTTCAGAAGGCACTTAAACACCTGAGCTAAATTTTAAATTAAATATTTTTTATATACAACATATTGTTGGATCTTGCTTCTTGACCCATTCTTTCTGTTTCTTTTGATTAGTCAATTGAGGTCATTTACATTGACAGTTATAACTTATATGTAATGATTTATCCTTGTCATGTCATTTTCCTGTTATTGGTTGCTTTGTTTTCCCTCTGTTTAATTACTTGGCTTGCCTGGTGGTTTCCTTCCTTCGGGTTTCAATGAGTTGAAGTCCTCATTATCTCCTTCTAGAACATCCTTTAGCACATTTTGGAGTGCTGCTTTGGTTGTCATGGAGTTCCTCAGGTGTTCTTTGTCACAGTAGAATCTTATTTCTCCATCAATTTTTTTTATGTATTTGGTCTAGGGTCTGCAGGGTCTACAGGGTCTCACTATGTAGATCAGGCTCATGTGATTCTCCTGTTTTCAGCCTCCCAAGTGCTAGGATTACAGTTCCACACCACCATGCCCAGTCTCAATCACTGTCTCAGCGTGCCCCAGGGGCAGGGCCAGCAAAGCATGCTGGGAATCGAATCCTGGCCACTGCACTCTGCCTAAGCAGGCGTTTTAGTCCACTGAGCTATCTGGCCAGCTTTCTCCATCAATTTTGAAAGATAGTTTTCAGAGTACATAACCCTGGGTTGGAGGTTGTTTTCTTTTGGGGCTTGAAATATTTCACTGCAAACTTGCCTTAATTTGAGGGTTTGAGTTAAGAAGTTTGCTGTGATTCTGATAGACTTTCCTTTATAGATGATTTATGTCTCTTCTCTAATAACTTTAATATTCTGTTTTTGTGTTGAATTTCTGGAATCTTTTTTTTCTGGAATCTTTTTTTGTTCATGGCTAACTGGAGTACTATAGGTCTTACTTACTATATGTTAAATTCTTTTTTCCTGCCAGGGAACTTTTCTGCTATGATTTCTTTGAACAGTTTTTTTAAAAATATCATTTGCACTATCTCCTGCTTTCGCATTGACACTAACCAATCTTATGTTCTCTTTCTTTGCATCACCTAGAAACTTTTGGATTGGCTTTTTCATGGTCTCTTGCTATTTTTAAGCCATCATTCTTTTCCTGGTAACTAACTGCCATGCTGTCTTCCAGATCTGAGATTCTGGCCTCACATCAGCTGATTCTGCTACCTATACTTTCCATGAAATTTTTAATCTCCTGGATATCTGTTTGAAATGGTTTCATGGATTCCATTTTTTTCCTATGTTGGGTGTTCATGGTTTCCATCCTCTAAGTTTTAAAATCTGTATTTGCTCTAGAGTCACTAAGCATGTCTTTCATTATGACCACTATCTCTGTAGATAGCTGAGAAATTAGTGCCTTGCTCATCTGCTTTGTTACTTCTGCTGTCCAGGTGGCTGGCTTTCAAATTGTTTAACTTCATCCTGCCCAGGGTTTGCATTTGGTGAGCTGGAAGTCTGAGGTTGCTTTTATTTTTTTTTTTTTTTTTTTTTTTTTTTAGGCGGGACCAGGGATTGAACTCAGGCCCTTGCACTTGCCAGGGAAGCGCTTATTCCACTGAGCCATCTCCCCAACCCCTGCATTTAATTTAAGTGTCTTATTATTTTCTATTTTTTAAGTTTAACTCTTGGGTTAATGTTTGTACTCTTATGGTGAGCAGCTTTTCTTCTAGTATTTAGAACCTCTAGGAAATGACTATTCAAAGATGTATTCCAAGGGTAGCTGGCTTTTGAGTTTGGAGACTGTTGTAAGATCCTACCTCTTCAATTTATTGGGGATAAGAAACTGCTGCCTATTTGGTCCAGCCCCTGGTTCTTTGACACTGGTCTGTATTAGGTACAAACCCATGCAATCAGACAGACCAGGCATTCTGACTCGAGTAGAAGATTTATTGGGGGCATCAAGCAGACTGGCTGTCTAGCGGACCAAGACAGCGGTGAATAAAGAGGGGACAGGAGACTTTATAAGACCATTTAGGGAGGGTGATCAGGGGCTGGAGCAGCTGAGGGAGAGCTAATCTTGGCAGGGCTACCTTGTCTGTGGGGGACTTTTGATGTTAACAAAGAAGAGTTTTGTGGTTGCTTGCCCAGGTCAAAGTCAGGTGGACCTGTTCTGTGGTTTTGGGTTTGGCTCTGCGTGGAGCCAAGGAGAAGAGTTTGGGAGCAGAGTGCCTGGGAAACCAAAAGGGAGAGTGTCTGGGGCAAGGTGCCTGGGAAACTTTGAATCCTGACTTATCAGTCTATAGTACTGTTTATGATCCTTAGGCAATCTTAGTCTTGGTATACCTTGGATAAAGTAGTACAATTCCTGATAACAATAGCATTAAACACTGCCTAGAAAATGACAAATTGTGGTCACTATTAATTTGCCGCCTTTAACAATAGCAACTAGATTTGTGGCTACATAACAAAACCTAAAATGAACCAGAAAATTAATTATGTACAGTAAGTGTACTCTAAATATAGCAATTTTTCCCTTCAGGGGAGAAAATTTAAAATGTTTTAGGGGAAAATAGAGAAATAGAAGAAGAGCAAGAAATTACAACAAGGAAGGAAGACAAAAGAAGATTTTGCACACTGGCAAATTGGTGAAGAAGACCAAAAGGAAAGAGAAGGAAATAACAAGAACAGAATAGAAAACCATGCTCACCCTCATAGAAAAACAAGAACAATCAAGAAAAAACAAAGCAAAACAAAAGCAAAGAAAAGTGTCTAAATCAAGGGGTATCTCTGCAGTCACTGACAGAAACCATGTGCAGACAGAGTTCAATGCTCAGCTAAGTAAACCAAGCAAGTCAGCCTTAGCTTCACGGCACGGCATGGTAGTGGATGATCTCAGCAAGCCTACACCTTTAGTTCCGCTGCGGTTCAGGCTGATTTCTGGCTGTGAGGCTGGAACCCGATTTGTTCAGCTGGCAACACTGTGTGCCTCCATTAGACTTGAACTCAGCTCCCTGACCTCCCAACAACTTGAACGTGGCAGCCTCTCTCTGACACTAAGAGCTGCTAGGCAGAGCCGGCTGTTCTGCAGCTGTGCTGAATTCTGAGCTCAGGTGGCCCCTCTCCAAGAAAGACACTGGCCAATTGGCCTCTCCTGGGGGACATTTGAGTCCAAGTAACTCACCAGTCCCTGCATTCTGCTGCATACACTACTCCATTCCATTGGTGTTCATCTGTGGAGGCCTCTGGGGTCACCAGGAGTCACTGTGTGCCTGCAGGTTTGAGCCACCCCTCCCATGCTGTGAGTCTGCACTCAAGGAGAAAGCGCCACTTGCCACCAGCTTCTTCATTGAAATTTTTTTCTTCACTCTTCTTCGGTGGAACCAAGGATTGAACTCAGGCCCTTGCGCTTGCCAGGGAAGCACTTATTCTACTGAGCCATCTCCTCGGCCCCTCTTCACTCTTCTTGTGAGCTTCAGTTTTCACTTCAGATCCTTTCTGGATCCCAAGGACAAACTTCCCTCCTTCTCCTCCTCACATTGCTATATTCCAGTGTCTGGACACCAAATCTCAGAGAAGTCTTTCTCTGCTGCTCACGACTCTGCCATCTTTCCAGAAGTACCAGAGACTCTTTGATCTGTAGACTCTGGCATCCTTTCTCTTCTCTCTTTACGTTGCCTACAGATCTGGAAAGCCTTACTGGAAAGTTATCTGAATGGCCAAACCCCTCTGATAGGTAAAGACCAGTTCAGGTCTTAATGTTTAATGAATCTGCCATGGCAGCAGTGGTTATGATCTCCAAGTGTGGGCTTTCCATTCCCAAGTAGGACAGGCAGTGGGCCTGAGGGCTGGGCCCTGAGGCTTGGCCCACTGTGTGTAGCGCTGCAGGGGAGCTGAGGAGTCCTAGGGGTCAGGAGGCATTGGGCTATGAGCCTGCCCCACTGAGAAGGTGGTACTCACAGAGACAGAGTCCTATCCACCAGCCACTTCTGTGGGGGTCCATCTCAGACCTCAGCTTCCTTCCTCACTCGCAGAATGGAGGTGCAATGCCTGTCTCTTGGGACTGCTAGAGGTTCACAGTGTGACATACAGTACACAAGATACACCAGTTCATTCTTGGATTTTTCACTTTAGTCATTGCATCAGTTGCTTTCATTGTTGGTTTGATAAGTAACAGTTTATAAAAGTTTATAATAACTCAAGAATTGGCAGCTCACACCCTTGTTTCGATTGGCACTCAAAGGGATTTCAAAAAACCTGACCTAGTTGCCAACATTTAAAAACTGGGGAGCTTACATAAAAACCTGGACTTGTGGCTCCACTGGAAACATCTGCATGACCACAGCTGTCAGGGGAGACAGTTGTGTGTTCCCATGACTCCTGCCACCTGCACCTCCTTCCTCTGACTCCCCCTTCCCATCTCTCCATCCCCTGAACTGCTGGCCACTAAGGCTGCAATCCCTAGTTTATATCCCCAGTTGATAAGGCACTTTACCTACTTGCCCTCATCTGGCCCTTATTCATAAGGAGGTACTAAGGCCACCCCCCCCACACACTTAATAAGGGAAGAGATGGAGGTAGAGATGTCGTGTGATCCATCAGGGTCACTCAGGGAGTGAAGCAAGGGCAGAGAACAGCTCGTATTTGGGGGGTATCTACATTGGCCAGGCACATTCCCAGTACTCTGCAGTTTTTAACCACAATTTTATTGCATATTTTCATTATCACTATTTTACAGATGAGAAAGTTGAAGTACAGAGAGATCAAAAGTAGATTCCTCCAAGGCCACATGGTTGGAAAGTTTGAAATAAACGCAAGCCTTCTGCATCCCAAACAGTGTGTTCTGTTGTACTGAGGCACAGTCTGCCTTTCCTCCCTCCTACCTTTTTTTCTTTTAAAAATTTACTTATTTATTTGGGTACTGGAGATTAAGGTCAGGGCCTTCACACTGACCTACATCCCTAGTCCTATTTTTATTTTTTTATTTTGAGAAGAGGCCTTGTTAAGTCACTAACTTGCCCATGTTGGACTTGAACTTGAGATCTTCTTGGGGTGCCATGATTTCAGCCATGGACCACTGTGCCCAGGTGTTTGCATGTTTTTAGGTGAACAAGTTGCAGCAAAAGAAAATGCTCACCTCAAGAAAGCATGAGGCTTCTTAGTAAGGGGCAGTCAGCAAAGCACTCAGGATTTAGGCTTCTATTGGGAGATCAGGGTTGGGATTTAAGGAAGCAGAACCTTTTTCTGTATTGAATATTGTCAGAAAGCAGGGAGAGTTCTGTGGTTGGACATGCTTAGTACATCTCATATCTGAGGCAGGAACTAGAACAGAGGTGCTTGGTGCTTGGGCGGTTTGCACAGGGACCTTGTCTGGTCAGTACGTAGGCCAGGATGCCAAGTGGCTTCAGCCACCCTCTTGTTGCACGAGGTGTGCAGTGGCCTCGTTTGACACTTGTGTTCTGAGCAAGTGCATGTATTGGGTGGTCTGAAGTCCTCGCTGGGCATGCCAAGCCAGCTTCTGGAGGTCAAGGTCCCCTTTTCTCCTTCTTATTAGTGTCCTGGGCTAGAGTCCAGTGTGGACATAAAGGAAGCAAGACTGCTTCTGGCTATTTGGTAGCCCCTGCTGCGCTCTGGGTTTGTACCAGTGGCCACTGAGCTGAGGCGGAGGCCAAGCAGAGAAGCAGGACCTCCAGAGGCTGGTTCCGAAGTCTCGCTCGAGAGCTAATGAATTGCTCAGCACACAGCTAGCTACCCTCATTTTCAAGTGGAGGATGGTGTTACCTGTATTCAGGGCCACAGAACTACCCAGTCCTCACCGTGGTCTCAAAGGTCGTCTCTGAAACAATCCACCAGGACTTTGGTTGTAGTTCTAGATTTCTCTAATTATAATGATAATGGCTTTAGAAAAGTCTTGTTTTTAATTTCCAGAATAGAAATTGAACCCAGAGAAACTCATCCTGAGCAACATGCCCAGCTATACCACCACCACCACCCTTTTTTCTTTTTCTTTTTCTTTTTCTTTTTCTTTCTTTCTTTCTTTCTTTCTTTTTTTCTTTCTTTCTTTCTTTTTTTTTTTTTTTTTAGATGAGGTTTGGCTACATTGCCCAAGCTGGGCTCTTTTTCTTTTGCATCAGGAATCAGGATACCTTGCCAGGTAGGAGCTTGCTTCACTGAGTTATATCCCTGGCTCTGGGCTTAGATTATTGATCCTCTTGCCTCAGCCTCCTAGTGAGCTGGCATTGCAGGTATATACCACCATGCCTGGCTTTTTAAAATGGTAATGTAAGTGGACTAGTCTTAATTTATTTTTCAGACTGTTCATTGTTAGTGTATAGAAATACAACTGTTGATGAAAAGAAAAAAATTCTTTCCCAGCTGGCTGAGACAGAGAAGCTCCTGACTATCTTGCCACAGCTAGAGGGGGCGTGGTTTGGCCAACAGCTGTCACACCCCACCCTTTGACCCCACCCTTTGGGCCCCGCCTTGGTCCCCAGAGCGGGAGCTGAACAGCTTCCTCAGGGTCCTGGCACCACCCCCACAGGAGGTGTGCTCTGTTGCGTGAGGGCGGGGCACTGTGGTTGGCAACAGAGCTCCCACTCTGTTGATGATGATGCCTCCATCACCTGTCTGAAGCAGCGTTGGGAAATCATCCCTAGCGTGCAGAGATCACTGAAGGATGGTTTTCATCCATTTGGGACCAATCAGCAGGCTTGAATTTGGACCAGCAGCAGGCCTGCTGGTTCTGTAGAGCAGCGACCCCTCCGGCGCTCCAGCACTGGTCGAGAAGGGTCCACGTGATCCACTGACTGAACTTAGCGACAGCACAGGCCCAGTTAAATGAAGAGTCCTCCCCCCACCCCCACCCCCGTGATCCTGTAAATCTATTTGTGGTTTATTTCTGGGAAAGCTTGAGCTCCGAAGGTCCCAAAGGGCTCCAGGGACAAGTAAATGAAAATCAGCAACAGAGACCAGCAGCTGGAGGAGGTGATTTTCATTTTACTTGTCCCTGGAGCCCTTTGGGACCTTCCAAGCTCACTGGTGAATGGTGGCGATGACCGCTGTTGGCCAGAGGCATCAGAACCCTCAGTGACTGCTGTCAGTTACGTTAACCTACTTCACTGTGGAGCAAGTACAGCCGTTTCCAGAGTCCAGGTTCAAGACCACAGACACTGCTTCCAATGTACGTGGGACCGTTCTACCAATTAGTTGGCAGGGGTCGTTGGAGTCAGGCTGTGGGGTGCACCTCTACCTCTTTCCTTTAATGACTGTGAACCCCTGTAGTTCTGAGGCCCATGAATGTGGCCACTGTTTTGCCTGTCGGTGACAGCAGCAATTCAGATTCCTGTGGACACACAGGAATGGCAGCAGGTCCTCATGAGCCTGGCCAGGGATGACTGCTGCAGTCCTTAAGCCACTAGGCGTGAATGCAAATCTCTTGAAGATCTAGCCTACCTGGTGCTTCATCGTGTCTGTCTGGCTCACAAGACAGACTAGATGTTGTGTGGGGTGAATTCAAGGCGGGAATGAACATGTCGTTTGAAATCTACTTAATACCTATGTAGGGGCCTGTTGTGGTGGTGCACACTTATGATCCCAGCACGCTTGAGGCTGAGGCAGGAGGATTGTTATGAGTTTGAGACCAGCCTGGGCTACAAAGTGAACTCAAGGCCAGCCTGAGTTGCATAGTGAGACCCTAACTCAGAAAGAAAAGAAGAAAGAGAAAAGAAAGAAAGAAAGAAAGAAAGAAAGAAAGAAAGAAAGAAAGAAAGAAAGAAAAGAAAGAAAGAGGAAGAAAATGATCTAATACCTGTTTAAAGGAAGCCCAGTTTATGTAAAGTTCTTAGTTATGTTCTGGGGGTACAAACATGGAGATGTTTCACCAGGGAGAACCATAAGCAAATTAGTTACTATGTAGCTGGGATGCTGACAGGAAGTGGGCTGTGAGAGCCCAGGGGACACTTCTTTTTCACTCCCTCCATCCTCTCCTCTCCCACATCTCCGCTTCCCTCTCCCTCTCTCCCCCTTTGTCCTTCCCTCCCTCTCTCTCCCCTGATCCCCAGTACTGGGAATAGAACCCCGGGGATGTGCTAACACTGAGCTCTATCCCCAGCTCTCTTTTAACTTGTTATTTTGAGAAGTCTCATTCAGTTGTCCAGGCTGGGCTTGAACTTGAAATCCTTCTGCCTCAGCCTCCCCAAGTCCCCTGATCAGAGGTGACATATGCCACTGCACCTGGTTCTCTCTTTTAAAATAGGCAAATACGTGGGCCCCAGCTCTAGTTACATTGCCCTAATTGTTCCCTGTTGTACCCTCTGCATCTAGGACAGTGGATCACATGAAGCGTAAGCACAAGGAATGGCAAAAGAAGACAGCAGAGCCTTCACCAGCTAGCAGTAGCCCAGTGTCTACAAGTAAATTAGTTGGGTAACTCATTAGCATAAAGTTGAGGGCTGTGACAGACCCCTGCTGTGATGGACCCCTGCTGTGAAGCTGCTCAGGTTAAAAGATGCAGATAAAACTCAAATACAGGATATGGGTTGACAGGAGTCACTGGCTAAGAAGGCGGCCAATGCTCCACTTGTGAGATTTGCAGTAAAGGCTAAAATGGAAATCAAAGCAGTTTAGATTATTAGCTCTTAAATATTTTAAAATTTTTATTAGTACTGTGCATGTTTGCGGTGCACAATGGCTATAGTCACTGTGAGGCTGGGTACGTGTACTTAACACATCTTAATGCTTAATTTTTAAGAGAAAAAAACAATGAAACTGAGTTTCAAAATAGCTTAATACAAGTTACAATAGTTGATACATTGTATGTTGTTGTCTTTGTGATAGTTCATCAGAGCACAAGATATAGGCATGATATCTTGTCTAAACAATATTAGCACAAAACATTCTTTTCCAGGAACTAAGAGAAGCTAGCTGTATAACTATATGAACTATCTTCTGTATACATATATTTCCCCCTTCCCTCATCACATGTATCTCTGTGTATGTGTGTATATGTCTCTCATTCTGGCTCTGTCTCTTTCTGTCTCTGTCCCTGTCTCTGTCTCTCTCTGTCTCTGTCTCTGTCTCTTGTCTCTTTCCTTTCTCTCTCTTGTCTTTCCTCTCTCTCTCTGTCTCTCTCTCTCTCTCTCAAGGAATTGAACCCAGGGTTTTTGCATTGACCTACATCCCCAACCCCTTTTCTTATTTTTTATTTTAAGACAGAGTCACTAAGTTACTAAATTGCCCAGACCAAATGGTCCTCACACTTGTGATCCTCCTGCCTCAGCCTCCCAGAGTGCTGGGGTAACAGGTGTGTAACTAACTCATCTACTGATTACATCAAGCTGCTGCACTGAGTGCCCGACCCCTGCCATCCAGGTCTGAGGACCAGCAAGCTGCAACGTGCACAGGGTGAGACCGCCTAGTGGTGCATTTTTCAGAACTGACCTCTGTCATCACTTAGTGGCCGGTGGATTTTACGTCAATAGTTTTGCTTGGTTGCTGCGGCTGTGTCCCAGATTGCTTCACCCCAATGGCCTGCTTCCCTCTCTCCTCCCTCTTCCACCCTCCATTCCATCTTCTCCTGACACTTTCCCTCCCCATATTCTGCGTCTGCTCCAGCTTGGATGCTGAAGGTTGAAGGTCCTCCTGGAAGGCTGCAGGTCACTGGGAAGAGCCTGGCCCTCCTCTTGCTGTGTTTTGCTTCCTGGCCGGAGGAGCGGGTTCCTCCCACACATTCCTACCGCCATGTGCTGCCCCACCACAGGCCCAAGCATCAGGACAATCAGCTGCGGCCTGAAACTCCAGCCCTGGGAGCCAGAACAAGCCTTTCTCCTGGAGAGCAGCTGATGCCCCAGGTGGCCTGGCACCCCGACACTGCAAGAACTGGCTTTAGCAGCTCACACGCTATCCTTGGCTTCCTCTCCTCCCTCCTTCCATTACCCCTTATTTCACTTTCTCCCATAACAATCCTATAAAATGTTCTGGTTTTTCTTTTTCTTTTATTTTGTGTTTTGAGGCAGGGTCTTGCTTTACAGTTCAGGCTGGCCTTGGACTCACTTTGCAGCTCAGGCTGGCCTAGAGCCCACGCGATCCTCCTGCTTCAGCTTCCCAAGTGCTGAGTTTACATGGGAGTGCCATCACTCCCAACCCGCTAGAATGTTCTGACCAGGGATTGATGTTATGACTCAGTGAGGAATTTGATTCGCAGAGAAGTGAAGTCATCTCTTTAGGATTATGCACATACACGCATGCATGCATGCACACACACACGCACGCACAGGCACCACCACCACCAGCTGCATGCCTCCAGCCACACCACCAATCAGTTTCCCTGCAGACCCACAGATCCACCCGCAGCTTTCTGCAGGAACCATTACATCAGGCTTACCATCCACCACCACCCCTCTGTCTTAGGGAGGCAATTCCTCGGCACGATTCTCAGGACGCATATGGAAGGGAGCTGTGTGCCTTGCTGTGGCCGTGGGCGACCTCCCCCAGACACCAGCTGCACCTCAGCAGCACTGAACTCCAGGCAGCAAGCTATAGAACTGCAGCCCTGGCTCCCAGAGTTCAATCAGGCCTGTGTGACAGGTGCTACCTAAGGCAATCGGGAGCCGGGAGGGTGCAGGAGGGATTCCAGCCTGGTGAGTCTGGGAAGGCTTCCTACAGGGCATGCTAGCTGAGCATGCCTACTGGTGGCAAAGATAAACAGGTGCCAAAGGGAAAGACAAGGTGTTGATGCGACAACATTGGAGAGCAGCAAAGAATCTCTTCACATCTCTGTGGCTTCCCACAGGGCGCATCTACCTGCGTGTCTGCTTGTGTACCAGGTGGAAGAATGGGCCCAGGCTCTGCCTCTTGGCGGTCAGGGACCCACCTGGGTCATCGAGCTGTACAGACATGCCTCCCCCTGCCTGCTGCTGCCCATCAGAGGCAGGACCAGCCAGTTGGTCCCCATCTTGCCCTTTTTAGACTGAAAGGAAACCCCCTGCAAGCAATCATGTTCATTGTCAAGAAATAAGAAAAATATACATTAAAATAATCTAACACAAAGAAATTACTTTTAGCTGGGGGCATAGCTTGTGGTGTGGTGTCTGGCTGGCAAGCTTGAAGTCTTGAGTTTGCTTCCAGGTACCAAAAATAAATTACTTTTTAGTTTATACTCAAAGCTGTTTTTCTATGTCTAATTTTTTATTTTCAAAATTAACTCATACAGGGGCCAGGGTCATAACTCAGTGGCATAAGTGCCTGCCTGGCAAGCACAAAGTCCTGAGTGTGAGCCCCAGTACAAAAAAAAAAAAAAAAGAAAGAAAGAAAGAAAGAGAAATAATTCATGCATATTGCTCCTTGTGGTAAAATACGGATAAAATTTATCACTGTGACCAAATTGAGGCATACAATTTTGTAGGATTAAGTGCATTCTAAAGCACCCAAACATCTCTAGAAGCTTTTCATCTTCTCCAGCTAAAATTCCCCCTCCATTAAATAATAACTCCTCTTCCCCAGCCCTCGAAACCACCATCTGCTTTCTATCTCAACGAAGCAGGCTATTCTAGACCCTCATCTAAGTGGAATGATAACAGTATGTGTCCTTTTGTCTCTGGCTTGTGTCACTTAGAAAAGCGTCCTCAAGTATGTGTGTGGTAAAATGAAGCGGAATTTCCTTTCGTGCCATGTCACCACCCGCGCTATGTATATCGAGCGTTTTGCTTGTCCATTCATCTGTCATTGTACATGTGGGTTACTGCTGCCTTGTAGCTCCTGTACATATTGCCTTTTGTCTTACTATAGTATGGACGCCTTTCATCTGAATAGTTTTTCCCAAGGCCTTTTTTAGTGGCTGCTCTGTTGTACACGACACGCCTGTTTCACAGTGTATTCGGCTTGTCCCTGAGGGCTGGGCGCTTGGTTTGTTTCTAATCTGTCTGCTGTTGTGTACAGTACTGGAACACATGGCCTTGTGACTGCATGTTGCATGGCTGACTGCCTGTGACTCTCGGACAAGTGCCTTGCACAGTGTATAAGCTGTGGCTCCCACTGCTGGGCCTTGTTCCCTCCAGCCAGACCCCAGCCCTCAGACTAGAGAGCACTGTGGCGCCCAGGTGTGAGTGCTGGGGGCTGCTGGAGCACACACTGACCAGGCCTCACTCCTGCTTCTCTTACCTGGCCAGGGCAGGAGAGCTGGAGATTGGCTGCAGGCGTTGGGGTAGCTCAAGGTAGAATAAGCCCGTGGTGTGAACGGGACACATTTAGGACATGAGAGGCACTTGATTGGCTTTTGGTGGCCTCACTCCTGAGGATGTGGCCTGTGTGTATGGTACAAACGGAATCTTTTATCTTCAGTGACTTTGGGGAGGTGACGTGACTGGGGGACAAAGGCTGGTTTGGGAATCGTCGTACCTGACTGCAGTCCAAGCTCTGTGCTTGCTGGCTTTGTGCCGTGGACATGCTGGGTCACCTGTCAGATACCCAATCTCCTCATCTATGACACCCTCCAGTTTTTATTTTTGTTTTAAGGGAGGGATTTGTTTGTTTTGTTTTGCCTTTTGCTTCCGAGTTGAAAATAAAATCCTAGGAGGTGAATCGTGGGGCAAGACAGCACCGGGGCTCCTTAGCAGTGACGATCCCCGCTGTCCCCATTCCAGCATCATCTGTAACACAGAATGTCAGGAAACAGCCCAGGTATCTAACAATTGAGGATGCTTAATAATCAATGCTTCCAGCACTTCCCTGCAAAAGACAACCATGAACGTAACAGTGGAGACTGCAGCTACGGGGACAATGTCTCCATTATAAGGTCGAATGAAGATGGAGATTACAAATACCCATTTTACAATATTCCTGAGCACAATAAATAGAAGAAAATATGAAAGGATGGAAACAATATGCTCAGTAAAGATCATAGGAACTTCTATTTTCCTTTTGATAAACATCGTATTCAAAATTATACCATGGTTTGACCTGACAAAGCAGTTTCTCGCTGTGGATGCTGGTCCTGCCCTCTGGCTGCTAAACAACATAGACGTGTTGTCTCGTAATTCTGGGGAGCAGAAGGCTGAGACCAAGATGTCGCAGGTCCCCGAGGTTCTGGGGGAGAATTCATCCCATCCGAGATTCAATCCCCAATACTGCAAAAAATAAAACGGGAAATTGAAAAGCTTGCTTCCAGCCACCTCGGCTCCAGCTTCCCCAGACTCCTGATCCTGTTTTCCTGCTTGCAAGTTTTCCTGCTGCCTCACCTGCCTTGGAGTCTGCCAAGTGCAGGTGACAGTGGCCGACTCTCCTGCTGTCATGAATTCCGAATCTGCAGCCTGTCTGCTCTCGTCTGGGTGGCCTTCATTTCTTTCTCCAGTTCAGTCTCTTCATTGTGCTCTGAGTGCACTTTGTTCCTACCTGCTGGTTGTGCCCGCTACCCTGTGAAGTTGAACCACTGCAACCAGGTAGGCCTGGTGTCGAACAGATGCCACATAAATTATTGTCATGCCAAAATTAGAGAAAAAGAAGGGCTGCAAGAAGCCAACATTTTGGCCCTAACCTTCCAAGGTCAATTAAGACTCAGGATGTATGAGAACTTGTACTGTAACGTCATGTAACTCAATAGTGTCCCAAATTTTCTGATCAAGAAGATTATGGGGCCAAAGAGGAAAGTGATCAATGATGTAGAGTGTGCCTAAGGAGAGTCACATGGAGAGAAAACACTCTCTCAGGCTTTCACAGAGAGCACATTGGCCAAGCAATGGCCGTGACTCATCCACATGGCTGACACTGACAAAGGTTCTACAATCTGAGGTACAGGATCTCAGGATAAATCCTGAGGGGATTTCACTGACCTTCTCAGACCCAAAAGCTACAACTCTTGTTGCACAGGTCCTGCTTTACCTTGGTCTTAACCATCCAGTACAAAAGTATGAAGATGAAAGATAGGAAGTAAAGCCATGATGTCATGTTGAGCTGTGGGGGACTCAGGTCAATAATTTCTGACATTGCCAGTTAAACAGAAGACCCATTGCTATTATGGGCTACTGGACTCTTTTAGAATATTTTGCTGAGTTTACACACCTATAATATTCAAATAACGGAACTTAGAAAAAAAGGGGTATACAGATGAATATCCATTTTGTATCTGTGTATTCAAAGTGGATGGGACAGATATATAGTTACATTCTCTTAATGAATAGAATGATTTGTTCTAATGGTGTTTGTAAATAGGATCTCAAGTCCACATCTTGTACAGCAATTAACCACTAAGAAGAATGTATGCAGTGTGTTAGTTATTGAAACTGTCCTAGCGATTTGATTTGAAACTGTCTCATTGCTATCTGTTTATCAATAAAATTATGAAAAAAAATTATTGTCATGTCAGTGAGACCTTGCTGGGCTGAGGTGAAGTGCATCGCTTGCAGATGCAAGCCCTAAGAAGTCCATGGGAATAAACCAGAATTAACTTTAAGGTGACTCTAATGAGCTTAGTTATTCTGAGTTCTTTCCAAAGCGTGGTTGTCTGTTTAAATTTTCTGGCTATTTGAAGCAGAAAATCTGAATGCGTTCAAATATACACCTTGCTGAGAGCCTCCAGTGCATCTGAAGATGCAGATGCTGTCATTTCACAAATAGCGCTGCTGTCAGTCGCAAGGCCCCAGAAACCAGAGAGCCAAGCTCTGCTGAAGCCTGCGGCCATTCTCAACTAAATGCCCAACAGAAGTTTACCTCTTCCTTCTCTGTTGTCCCTAAGATTGAATGCAAACTGCATTCATCCTCCCTTCACAGTGGGGCTCCTGGGGTGGCTCTGAGGGGGCAACAGGCTCAGCAGCATCACTGGGGCCACCCTGCACACAGGATCCTGGGACCGCAGGGTCCTCCCATCTGCCAGCCACGCCAGGTACACACGCACCTTCTGAGGCATGAAGAAGTCTATTTTCCTGAGCTTGCAAAAAGTTCTTCTGACTTTTGTTTAAAATTCAAAACATGCTTTTCAAGCTCTGTTAGTTCTTCTATGACTGTTTGGGCAAGGAGAACATAAGGAATTTACTTAACACTTTCAATGCGAGGCCTTTGGCTGACATCTGTGTGTTCTAAATTTCAAGTAAAATTTCCATTTGCCCATCAGTAAGAACTGTCATGAGAGTTTACAAGGTGTGATAAAAATATAGGGTGTTTCCATTTTAAATTTATTACAATAAAAGACACATTTCCATTCACCCCCCCTCAAAGTATCCCCCTTGCTTCAAGCGCAGTTATCCCACCATTCTTGCCGCTTTCTGAAGCCCCTCTGGAAGTCCTCTTTCCTAAATGTCTTTATGGGATGTGATAGAGAATACAATGATTGTAGCTGCCAGGTGTCATCCAACAGAAAAGCAGGGTGACCCCATCCACTGCAGGCACTGGGGTCTCCTGGCTCTGATGGGACTCCTGGCTCTGCCCCAGTGTCAAAATGGCCACAAAAGGTGAACCTTCTGCTTCTGTTCAGAGATTCCTTGAGGCAGCCACCACAGTGCAGGGACAGACAGTCACGAAAGGGGACTTCCAGAACTGCCTACACAGGATGAGGATGTTTACAAAGTGAGGACCATGGTCCCCTGCTGAGTTAAGCAGCTAAAATTCTCAAGGTCACACAATGTATCAACCATTACAGTGCATCTGCAGTCATCATGGGGAATGATTACAGGTCCGGCTTGTTTCTTTTTTGATCTCCTTCCCCTCCCCCCTCCTCCCTACCCTCCCCCTCCAGCTCCCCACCCCATCTGCCATTCCTGTCAATATTATTTTCTTGGCTCCAGCTATTCCATGTAATGTTTACACTATTTGAGGGTATTCAGCCCCTGTCTGTGGCTCATCTTTGTTCTTCCTCTTCCTGTCCTCCTCACCATTCACCCTTGCTCTCTTGGACCCCAGGAGATCCGTCCCCATGTCTTATCCCTCTCTCTTCATCTTAACTTTTTATCCTTTGTTCTTGTGTTTACCTTTGTCTTTAAACTTGGCTTAGCTGTTTGAATTAATTCTTCACTTGGGTGGGCTGATCTATCTATCTATCTATCTATCTATCTATCTATCTATCTATCTATCATCTATCTGTCTCATCTGGCCTTTCTGACTGTCTACTCATAATTCCTAAACTAAACTATTATTACTCTCCACCCTCTGAGGAAGTACGCCTAACTACCTTTAGGGAAGAAGGGGTAAAGATGGTGTCTGGCCACTATGAGCTGAGACTGGACCATGTAGGAGAGACATCAGTCATGAATTTTTTCCAGAGAGCTATTTTAAGTAGTCTTATGTAGAGGTCAGGTTGGAGGTTAGCAGCTAGGGACTGCCTTTAGAAGGTTGATGTGCTAGAGCTTGGTTTAAAAAAAAATAAAAAAAAAAAACTTTAGCACATCTATTATTAGTTTTATCTGTGTGACCATTTGGAACTTGACAGTTGTTAGGCAAGAAAAAAAAGAATTTATTATTAAGAGAAGCAGCTAAGTCTAGACATCTTTTTAAGGGAATTGGAGCAGAGATTGTAACCAATGGGGTTCTAGATCTTTCTGTTTACAGATGTTATCCGTAAATCTCTTATTTTATGGTTTTAAGGTCTTTTTTTAAAACCTAATGTTACTTGGCTAGCAACAACAAGTTTTATTTATTAGTGTGTAAGTCCCTTTAATTTCAGCTGTAAAAAGATGGAGGATTTTATAGTTTTGAAGGACTATTTTAGCTAAGGAATTTAAAGAATCTTGTTGAGCTTTTCTAGCTGCCGCTGTGGCCTTTCAGCCTCACTGAACCACAGCAAGTTGCCGTTGTAGCTGGAGACTGTCAGCAGTCCCTGCAGGGCTAGCCCTTCCTTTTTATATTTAGCCTGTATTATTATTTATATATCTATGTCTCATTTTGGTCATGCCTTTTTGGGGGTCTTTAAGACCAAGTTAAAGTGAGAACAGTGTTAGTTAAAATTACCCACTTCTCTATATATCAAGGCTAGTTATGGCTCCTTGGGGATTATTTTTTGGACCGCCTGTGCAGCCTCTTCACTCTTTTATCAGTGTCATCTGTCAGGATGGGTCATGGCCTTGTATGACCACTGGCTTCCTTTGAAACCATTGCAGATGTTTTTCTCTCTGATGACCCTCTTTTCAGCACAATGCAGTGTTGTCGCCTGTCCTCTGGGGTCTAAGTTTTCCTGTTTAGGAGGTTGGGTGACTTACTGAAGTAGGAGGATCTTTTTAGAGAGGTCCCTTCATGTCCTGCATTTTGTTGACCTTAGAGCCACATATTGGCTGTCCACTTAGCCCAATTATCTTTTTCTTGAGCTGTGGTCTCTAGGACAGTTGTTAAAAACTCAGGTCAGGCCAGGGAGATAGTGGCATAAGCACCTGCCTGACAAGCACAAGGTCCCAAGTTCGATCCCTGGGAGTGCAGAAACAAAAACAAAAACAAACCAGGTCAGTTATATCAATAGTGAAGTAGAAGCACTAGATGTAACTATCCTAGTCTCATGTAAATATCAAGCACTTTGAAATACAAAGTATGGCTAGGAAACTGTCATTTTCTTACCAATCATGGTTCTCTTAGAAGTTACATTTTCGTAGAATGTGAGCAGGTAACAATTATAAAGATTCATAGTGAAAATCTGAGAACAAGAGCAGATGTAGCATTTTAGCACAGCTATCATGACAACATTATACTAGAGCTATTAGGTTTTCGCTATTATATCTGAAATAAATTTAAATACATATTTCATCAGTTGGTTATCCTTGTGTCATTGTAAGATATTAAATGACATAAACCCTTACTTAAATTTTCTGGGTTCTAGTAAAGTGTCTTAAGCAGAATGTACTTATTTATAAATGGACTTTATAAGCTACTAATGCCTAATCTCTAATCATTACCGTGATACAGTCTGGATTACATAATGTTTGGGTACATCTAGCTATTATAATAGAATTATATAACAACCACATACATGTAAGCATGAAAAAGTATCTGCATCATTTTGTTGGATGTCTCGTGTTCGATTGGCATGCACATTTTATTATAAGAGGCTGGAACACTAGTGAGAGAAAGCCAGATGTGTGAGTCTCAAAAAGTTTATCATATCACAAGTCCGCATCTTGTACAGCAATTAACCACTAAGAAGAATATATGCAGTGTATTATTTGTTGAAACTGTACTTCCGATTTGATTTGAAACTGTC
>NW_004524683.1:682671-684587 GCF_000260255.1 Octodon degus | reverse complement strand
TCTATGAGTCCGAGCTGCGTAGGGAGACCCTGTACCAAATAAATAAATAAATAAATAAATAAATATTATATTTAAGAAAATTTATCATAATAAACAACCATAGTGCGGAAGTCATCAGTATAAGATTTTTTTAAAGTTTTATATTTTTTTAAGTTTTATATATTTTACCCTTGGGAAACATAAACATATTTATTGTACCATGAAGTTAGTAATAACTAGCTTTATATCAGTATAGCAATCTTTATATATATTTATTTAGTTTTTATTCTTAAGGCAAAATTTACATTTTTACACAACTGAGCTAACCTGCAAGCCCCAAAATTTAGATTTTTAACAGCTTTTATAGGTTATAACTGTATTGATAAAAATTAAAAGACATCCTTAAATTAGGAAACAGTATTTTATAAATTAGGAAACAGCATTAATGATCACAAGTAGGCTTGTTACTCAATATATAATATATATTATATCATATAATATATGTTATATAATGTATCTCATTTATAGGATAACAATATTTAATCAAAATGAATAGATGTAGATCAAGTTTTAAATTGTTACAGTATTATCTGGCCATGTTGGCTCATGCCTGTAATCTCACACTTGGGAGGCTGAGACAGGAGGATTGCTTCGAGTTCAAAACCAGCCTGGACTACACAATGAGTCCAAGGCCAAACTGAACTACATAGTGAGACCCTGTCTCAAAAAAAAAAAAAAATTGTTACTGGATTTGGGGGTGCTACAGCCCCCTTCTGGAGGTGGTTTCTAGATTCTTTCTGTCTTGAGCAAAGAATTGGTCAAGACAAGCGCAAATGGGAGCAAAGTTTTATTAGAGGTAGGAAAAGGATGTGAGGGCAGTCTGGCTGTGACATCTGTCACCCCATTGGTCGTCTGGGTTGACTCAGCTGATCTGGCTGGCTAGGTGGGTGTCCCCTTCCTCTCTCAGCGCTCCATGTGAGTCCCCCAAGAAGCTGCACGCTCAACCAAATAAGTCGACCACCCCCAATGGAGGAGGACCATTCCTCAGTCAAGGATAGCCAAATAGCTGCACTCCACTGCTAGAACCTCCAGACAAGCTCTCTAAAGGTAGGAAAAGAAACAGGTTCTGCAGAATGAATCTGAGCCAAGTAAAAGTAAGAAGAGACGTACATACTACAAGGTGACGGAGGATGCTACAAGACTGAGCAGAGTGGCAAAAACTGAACGGCAACTGTCCTTTTTGTATCACCCACTCCTCAGGCTGAGGTCAGGTCTAGGCCATCTGTCTGTTACTTTTCTCTCTCATTGCTGGGACAAATACCCGACACCCAAATTGAAGGAAGAAAAGGTTTATTTAGCTCACAGTTACTGGAGGTTTCAGTCCACACTCCAAGGCAGAGCAGCACATGGCAGAAAGTAACCTTTCATGGTGGCGGCAAAGAGCAAGAGCAATATGGAGGAGTGGCAGCAACGATGGCAATGGAGAGGAAGTCCGTCTCTTAAATTGCATTCAGGCTGTCCGCTCCAGGCTGGGGGAAGTACTCACACCCATAATCCCAGCAGTACTAAAACCCATAATCCCAGTGGATCATGAGTTAATCTCAAACTCTAGAAGTCCCCACCCCATGATTGCATGAGGTTTTGGGGGGACAACTAGACACAAACCATAACACCATCTGATTGAAAACCTGCTCAGATTTTCACAAAAGGTCCGCATTGGGATCTATTCTGTGAATTCATTCTAGGATTGTAATGAACAGATCATACTTTACTTCCCCAGTCAGCTTTGCTGTGCCCTAATCTCCTGTCTCAAAATGCAGCCAAATTTAAGGAGATAGCAACAAAGTTTAGATGTATATTGTGTAAAAGAGAGCACTTATTAGTTGCTTTGTATGCATTAAGCTTAGCTAGTCTTAACTCTATAAACTTAATTTTAA
>NW_004524683.1:671639-681737 GCF_000260255.1 Octodon degus | reverse complement strand
TTGTTGGGTTCTTTGTTTTTGATTTTTTTGTTGTTTTTGCTGTTGTTTTTGATTTTTAACATGAATCTGACTAAAAGCCCCCAAAATGGCCACATCACTGCCTCAACATTTGACTCTCTTGAATTTTTTTCTTTCCTTTTTCTCTTTCTTTCTTTCTTTCTTTCTTTCTTTCTTTCTTTCTTTCTTTCTTTCTTTCCTTCCTTCCTTCCTTCCTTTCTTTCTTTCTTTCTTTCTTTCTTTTTTTTTCTTTTTTTTTTTTGTCAGATTAACCAGTCTGTTGTGCTCAATCTCAGTCTCAGGCAAAGTTTTTGGACACAAGAAAAGTATAGACAAACTTTTTTGTCAAGCCATAACACACATCATCTGGAGTCCAACAGCCAGTGTAGTCCTTTTTTTCCAGCAAAAACCGCCCCAGCTTGGTTTTTATAGGCAGGATTTTTAATCAGCCTTTTGGTCTTTTGAGCTTTGACCAGAATCTCTCATATAGAACAGCCAAAGGAATTCCAGCACTTTTATTTTAGGTGACATCTCTGAACCTTTTTAAAATCTCTTTCTATAAGCCATTTTTAGAAGCTCATAATCTAGATGGTTAGGTAGAGTCCAGATAGTTGACATGGGAGCTTCTATTTTCCAGGAACTATTTTCCAGCTCCAACACAAAGGCAAACTCTTAGGTCAAGCTACAACGGTCTAGAGCTACAGGTATGGAACAGAAACTAGTTCGAAGAAAAATGAAAAGGCAGAACAAGCCTCTATCTTCTGTCACCACCCCTTCCCTGATCCAGAGACAAGGATGAGGGTTTGGAGAAGTTCAAGCTGTAGATGTGGCTTGCATGAGAAAGGGCCTCACGCAAACTCTGGGGCCAGATGGCTTCAGGGCCCTTCCATGCTTCCTCTTTGCCTTCCTTCCCCTGCTCTCTGCCCCTATGAAACCAACCTCTCAATGCATCTCTGGGATCCTTAGTCCTGTGCTTCTGATGGGCCTCAGGCCATGGGGAGCAGGACTAGTGGGGCAAAGAAGGCAGGAGGAAGGTGAAGTTGATGTATTCACTTCCTGCTCCCTTCCCACTGGGTCATCTCAGGCTTAAATGCGTTCTGGGCAAAGTCACACGGCACTAGTCAAGATGGCCTTTCCACACAAGGAAAGGCAATTCCAGTTGGGCCACCCACCTCCCTAGCTAGCCCAGGGACACTGCCTCAGACACAGCCCACCCATGCCTTTGTATTCACAATTTGAACATACAACTGCTCCCTGCCCCTGCCTCTCCAGCCCTGGGCAAGAGAAAACGTTAATGCTCCCCCAAACTTGGAGATCCCAGGAATGCAGAGAACCGGCTCCCTGTTTACTCTTAGAAGTTCTGTGTGAGTTAATGGAGATGAAAGAAGCAATAGATGGAGTAGAATGGCCTGTGTGGGCAAAATGAGCTGGAGAAGGTCCCTGAATTTTCCCTCAGTAGTATACATATTCCCTCAAGTTGTGTGTGTGTGTGTGTGTGTGTGTGTGTGTGTGTGTGTTGGTGTCTCTCTATATAAACGCACATATTCCTATGTGTATATGCAGAGAGTCAGACAGACAAGACAGACATAGGAATGTGGGTGAATTCACAGAATCCTGTGTTGGTTAATTTTAGTGGTCCACTTGGCCGGACCACTAAGGCGCCTAGAAACTTCGTGAAATATTCTAGATATTTCGGTGAAGGCGTTTTTAGGATGAGATTAACATTTAAATCAACAAACTTTGGGAAAGATTCCCTGCTTTCCAAAATGTGATGAACCTCCTCTAATAAGAGGAAGGCTTTAGTGGGACCTGACTGCTCCTGAGCAAGAAAGAATTCTGCCCACCAACTGGCTCTGGGCTTGAACTACAGCCCTTCCCTGGTCTGCAGCCAGCCGCCAGGCTCTCCTGCACATTTTGCACTTGCCCCTCCACTATCATGTGCATTGATTTCTCACATGATGTCTGAGAGGACCCCACCCTTCCCTGTCTACACACACACACACACACACACACACACACACACACACACACACTTTGGTTCTGTTTCTGGAGGGAACCCTGACTAACGAGAACTTTCCCTGCCAGGGAGTTGAGCAATCAACCAAGCAGATTGTCTGGGGCCTCAATGGATGGAATGTCTGTCACCTTTTGGCAGACAGGGCCAGTTATTCCAGAGCAGAAAGCCGGGTCATGTGCAGTAGTGCGACCCTTGACTGCATCCCCAGCGCCTACCCGAATACCCCCTCTAGGGTCCGATGGTCCCCAGTCTGTGAAGGTCCGTCTTGCTGCTGCCACCTTGGCCTAAAATCTGCTACCCATCATGAGGACCCTCCCCGTGTGGCTGCTGCTTGCTCCCAGCTTCCACCTTCCTTCCCGGCTTCTGCCCTACCTGCCAGGCAGGCAAAGCTCCTCCCTTCACTGCTCATACCCTGTCCTGCTTCTGCGTGTCTCATCCACCTAATAAATCTCTGATGAGGGCCAACTGTGTTGACCCCAGTGCAGGCGCAGTCAGTCCTTGACTTCATTGGTTTTAGGGAAGAGGGTTGTCTAAAGGGCTGGCCAGATAGTTCAACAGACTAAAGCGCTTGCGTAGGCAGAGCTCAGCGGCTGGGATGCCATCTTCCCACCTGCCATGCCGGCCCTGCCCCAGGGCACACTGGGCCTGGTGAATGAGACTGGGCTGGTGGCGCTCCTGTAATCCCAGTGCTTGGGAGACTGAAAACAAGAGATTCACTATGAGTCTGATCTGTGCAGGGAGACCCTGTAGGCCCTGTAGACCCTGTACCAAATACATTTTTAAAAAAGAAAGAGAAGTGTTGTCCAGAGGAAAGCTGAGCACAGAACGAGCCTGCAGAGGCCCTGAGGGGAGGCTGTCTGCAGAGAGCACTGGTGAGGAATGGAGCCACAGTCTTATGGGACAAGCACAGTCACTGTGGGTCACTCGAAGAGCAGTGGAGACACCCTTGGTGATGTGAACGCTCCATTTCTGCCGTGTCCCTTCTGTTTGTCAGATATCTTGGGAGTACCACTGTTGTAGACTGCATTATCATAAATCGGTTAGATTGTTTAGGCACGAAACCTGAATAAAGCTGCTACAATCACTGGAAGAAATCCACATGTGTGTAAACGGCAACCCAGTCAGACAGCCAGGTTTCTGTTTCTCTGTTGGTGGGGCGCCACTGTGTGGCCAGAATGCAAACACCATCTGCAATTGGCAGCCAGTTTTGTTTTGTTTTCATTTATGTATTTGGTACAGGGTCTCATTACGCAGCTCAAACTCCTGTTTTCAGCTTTCCCAGCGCTAGGGTTACAGGCGTGCACCACCACTTGCTTGCCCGTTCAGGGCGTCCCGGGGGTGGGGCCAGCGCAGCATGTGGGACCGGGTATTGAACCCTGGTCCCTGCTATTGTCAAAGCGGACACTTAGTCTGCTGAGCTATCTTGCTGGCCCTGACAGCCAGGTTTGAAATCACCAGCCTTGATGAACTTTTCAGTTGGGGACAATTACATTATTTTGAAGTTGTAGACATAGCATCATAGTTGGTTAAGCACCCTTTGCCACATTATTTCATAGTCCTATAATTTAAATGTGGATCAAACGTGGTTCATCCATACCATGCAGGAATGCTGTTGATTTAGGGGCATGCTAGGTATCAGAACTTAACTAGACACTGAGTGTCTTGGGTCTGGGAGCTCCCCAGATGAAGTGTCATGTAATCTGGGTCACAGGAATTGTCCAAAAGACCACACAGAAGTGGACAGCAAAGAAAGGGGAAGGTGGTCCAGACACAGACATGAGGGCATGACTTACTAAAGAATCACCAAAGGACATCAAAGATGGGGGAAAGAAATGGCAGGTGTGGTGGTGCCTGGGCCCTGAAAGGGGAGTGGAAGTAGAGATGCGGCTGGAGAGGAGAATCAGGGCCATGCTAGGAAGTTACACGTTGTCGTGGGAAGCAGCCTTCACACATGGGGCTATGGCCTCCAAAGGACAGTGAGGCGGTGGGTAGAAGTAGCAGTGTGGGAGCTGGGGCAGAAGAGAGACGAGACCACAGAAACAGGAAGGATCTTGGGCATTTATCATTTGCCAAATATTTACTGAGAGCCAACCGTGTGCCAGGCACTGTTCTAGACACCAGAGGCACATACGGCAACCAATGACTGCCGCCCACAGGAAGTTTATTCCTTTGAGCAGAGAGGTAGGTGGAAAACAGAGGTAACGACATAGATAGCCTTTCAGATGTTATTAAGGGCAGTGGAACTAAATAAAGCAGGGAAGAGGATGGGAAATGTGGATGAGGCTGCCTTTTTTAATTTGTATATATATATTTTCCTTTTCCTTTCTTTTTTGAAATAGGGTTTCACTACATAGACTCAGCTGGCTTTGAACTTACTATGTAGGCCAGGATGGTCTTGGACTTGCAGTGATCCTCCTGCCTCAGCCTCCAGAGTGCTAGGATGACAGGTGTGCACCAGCCCTCCTGGCTAAGGACCTGCCATTTTTGGTAAGGTGGTCAGGGAAGGGCTCCTTAAGAAGGTGAGTAAAAGGCCTAAGGGTGCAAGAACATGAAGCAAGCCAAGTCCTGGGGGAGGCGTTGGGCAGAGAGATGAGCAAGGGCAGAGGCTGAGATCAGAGCTCAGTTGCAAGGAGGCCGGTGTGTCTGGAGCAGAAGCAAATCAGAGGCCCCTGGATGGCGCTGGTGGCAGGAGGAGTGTGCATTCACAGCACTCCCACCATGCCCCTGGAGAGGGCGGTTGGGGAGAAGAGTGTGGGTGTGCATTTGTGCTCCTCCCTTCCTCCATTGTCTCATGACCCTGCCACTGGCATCAGAAGTCTGAGATCTGCCCCTCCCTCCGTCAGTGGGACTCAGGGCCCGAGCCCTGCAGGAATGCCAGCCACACAGCAGGCCCCTGGCTAAGGTGCACATGACAGACAGGTGGAGCCAGAGGTGTGGAAACGGCCCACACAACATTAGCAATACGAGCTCACAGGTGATCTCTGACCTTTCTTTTTGTTGTATTCTAGCCATCCTCTTGCTCTCTTTCATCAACTATCTCATTTGACTTTATGATAAGTTCATGCAAGCAAACATTGTCCCTTCTCTTTCTGGTTCATTTCATTACTCCTAGGCTTTCTCTTCCAATCCTTCCCTCCTGTGTCCTACAATTACCCGAACCCTGGAAGATCATCCTGTGTCCTCCAACCTTGCTTCTACTATAACCCCGTTCATCATCTCTCCATCCTACCATCTATCCTCCTAAACTCCCACCCCTCATAATGGTAAAATCACTCTACTAAGTGAAAATTATTGCATATAAGTTCCTGGTATAAGTTGGATTATATTATATCTCTGTAGACCTTCCTCCTATGGTTATAGATATCAGGCTAATAGTTACCACAGTTTTCAGTAGCCAGCTGTACTTGAGTCTATTGTTATTGCCAAGTAAACCACTTAGCTTACTAAATAGTTTAAGTAGTAGAAGAACAGCATAAATAGTTAACCAGTATGGCATACATGTTGTAATCAGTTTCCCCCCTCTATGACAGCACTGCAATTTTAAGAAGTTATAACCATCACCATAGTCCACTTCCAAAGAAATGGAGCCTAAGTCAGATTGACTCCTCATACTTAAAGTATTGGAAATGTAGGCTCTTGGGATAGACATAAAGGCCAAGAACTACCTACATCTAGAAGATCTCTGGAAGAAGAGACAACTCCTAGGAAAGTGTCAACACCAGTGATAAAGCTTTCCAATATAAGACATCTACAAGCATCAACACAGAAAATAAAACAAAACAAAACAAAATAGAAAATAGAAAACGACAAGATGAAGAAGCAAAACACAATACCAAATGCCATCCTACTCAGGACAAGGCCAGAGCACAAAGAGATAGAGGAAATCGGAAGCCAACAAATGGAACTGTCTGAAATGATAGCAGTGCAGAAATGAAAAAAGAAAATGGAAGAGACCATAGAAAAAAATTATTTCTCAGGTGCAAAAAGAAATTACTATCAAAGCAAAAGTCATTAAAGCAGACACAGATAAATAGAGGAGCTCAAGAAAACTATGGGAACCATAAATGCCAAACACAAGCAAGCAATGGCATAAATGAGACAGATTAAAACAGAAATGCAGGAAATTAGAAACTCCAAAAAAAGTCCTAGTTTTTTTTTAGGAATCTCCACATTGATTTTCACAGTGCTTGTTCCAGTGGTGCAATTGGTTAGCACATAATACCTATACAGAGACTCCATTGAAAGTATACACAATAGATTGAATAAAGGCAAGGATAGAATATCACACCTAGATGATAGGAATGCAACTAGTAACTAGGAAAAAAGGATATCTTTAAAATCTTAAGAGACCATAAAAAATCCGTCCAATAGCTAACAGGACAAAGCAAAGAAGAACATAAGATTGACTGGACTCAGTGAGAAAGCTGGAGACTACTCAAAAGCCATTAGGTCTCTTCACAAAAATAATGGCAGGAAACTTTACAAACATGGGTAAAGAATTTGTTGGTTATTTAAGAGATGCAAATTAAAACAACACTGATATTCCATCTTACCCCAGAAAGAATGGCTATCATCAAGAAATCAACCAATAACAAATGCTAGAGGGGAAAGGAACCCTTCTCCACTGCTGGTGGGAGTGCAGACTGGTACAACCACTGTGGAAATCCATGTGGAGATGGCTCGAAATACTAGGACTAGAGGTCCTGCTCCATTCAGCTGTTCCCCTCCTGGGTATTTTCTCAGAAGAATTAAAAATATCATGCTATAGTGATCTATGTCCACCCATGTTTATAAAAGCACATATTGTAATAGCCAAATACAAACCCAAATGCCAATTAACTGATGAATGGATAAAAAAATATGTTTTTTAGTATAATGGAGTATTACTCATCCATAAATACTTTATGGTTTTACTTTAAATGATTAAAAGTAAATGATTTTATTTTATTTTTGACACGTCTCACTACGGCATGCAGCACAAGGGATTGAACTTGGGTCTTTGGGCTTGCCCGGCAGTCACTTAAGCCACTGGGCTATCTCTTCCCATAAATAAGGATAAACAGGAGACTTTTAAAAAAATTTTATGAAAAAAAAATTTTATGTATTTGGTACAGAGTCTCTCTATGCAGGTCAGACTCATAGAGATCCTCCTGTTTCAGCTTCCCCAGTGCTGGGGTTACAGGTATGCACCACCATGCCTGGCATCAAGAGTATGGTCTTGAGGTGCATCTGTTTACCCAGGAATGTCCCAAGCTTATCTTTCTTTATGGCAGAGTAGAACTCCACTATATTAAAAAAAAAAAAAAAAAACACCCACATGTTGTCTATCCATTCATCAGTGGATAGGCATGTGGGCTGTTCACAAGATTTGGCTATTACAAACTGTGCTGCTATCGACATGGAGGTGCATAAATCACTGTGGTATGATGATTTTAATTTTGGGGGTTCAATACACAGAAGAATAGCTTGGTCAAATGGGGCCACTAGTTCTAGTTTTTTGAGGAATCTCTACAAACTAATTTTCACAGTGGTTGCTCCAGTCTAGAATCCCGCCAACAGTGGACAAACATTCCCTTTCCCCCATAGCCCTGCCAGGATTTGTTATTGGTTGGTTTCTTAATAATAGCCATTCTTTCTGGAATGAGATGGAATCTCAGTGTTGCTTTAATTTGCATCTCTTGAATGACCAGTGATGGTGAAACTGTTTTCGTATGTTTATTTGCAGTTTATACTTCTTCATCTAACAAGTATGTATTCATCTCAGATTCCTTAGATGGAAATCTTGATTCTCAGCATCAGAGGGGCTTTGGTTGCATCCCACCTGGAAAATTCTCAGAAATACGATGACAGATTGCCTTTAGTTGAATCAGAGAAACTTAGGATGGGCTTAAAATACATGGCATCTGATTTAAGAACTTATCCTGTTGGTTTCCTTGGTCAAACTCTAGGAACATCTATTGTGACCCTTACCTATTTTAATGATTGTTGGAAGGATTAAGTGAAATAACATAGGCATAGTACATAGAAAAGTGTGGGCAGTTAATATTTTTTTAGTTGCTCTTCCTCTTACTATTTTAAATGTGCTCTATACATCATAAAGTGGCCAACTGCTAGTATAAGACAGTCAAATGAAATAGACTGGCACATCTCAAATTCTAATTTGGCCATGAATCACTGGGGGATTTTAGTGAAAAAGAGATTCTGTGTCAGATTTGGGTCAGGGTTGGGTTCTCTATTTCTAACAAGTTCCCAAGTGGCTTCAAACACTGACTACACTTTGAATACCAGTGGTATTTAACAGTGATCTTAACCAGGCTATACATTACAAATATCTGGCTGGATTTATGAAGTATCTGTTTTGTGCCCTTACACTATTGAGCCAGAATTTCCAATGACAGAGCTCAGGCACTTATAATTTTAATAGGGAAACCAGATGATTCCAGTTGTCAGCCAGAGTTGAGAAGCACTGGCCTAGAGCCTACTCTTCTTTCTAACTCTGATCTCCAGATAATTCTGATTGTTCATCAGCTGGCATTTGTTGAGCTTCTACTCTCTGTCAGGCATTGACCTTGATGAGAACAAACAAAAGAACCCGCGGTGAAAGAGCATATGGTAAATGCTGGACAGAGAGGGCTTTGTGTGGGACCCCAGGATGGGGCTGTGCGCATTGAACCAGCTTGATGGGCCAGGAATAGGAAGGCCTCTCCATATGAGGTCAAGCTAGGACCAAGTTCAAAGTATAACAGGATCAAGTTAGAACAAAAAAGGGAAAGATAATAGGTGCTGGAAGAAATGAGTTCACTGAAGGAGGGAACTAGAGTTGAGATCAGGAGCAAGATCGTGGAGGAGTGCTAAGGCAAGGAGTTTGTCTCTCTTCACAGTGCTGGGATTTTAAGAAGACTGAAATCTGGAAAGTAACAAACAAGTTATACTATTAGCTCTTATCATTATCATTATTATTGTATTTCTATTTTTGTGATTTGCAGGGTTGTGTTTTAGAAATATTATACTGCCAGTACAGTGGAGAATGGACTAGAAGAAACCTAGAATGAAATAGGTAAAGTGGTCAGGAACTATTAAATTCATCCAACTAAAGAATAGGAATAGGCTGGCCAGATAACTCAGCAGACTAAAGCGCCTGCTTAGGCAGAGCACAGCTGTTGGGGTTTGATCCCCATCGTGTGGTGCTGGCCTTGCCCCTGGGGTTCACTGAGACTGGGTGTGGTGGTGCAGGCCTATGATCCCAGCACTCGGGAGGCTGAAAACAGGAGAATCACTATAAGTCTGATCTAAATAGTGAGACCCTGTAGACCCTGCACTAAATACAATTAAAAAAAAAAAATGGAAAGACAGAGCAGGTAGATCTCACAGATTTTGTTCTTGCAATAATTTAAAAATCCATATCTGCATTACCAGTTTGCAAATTCTTTTCATGTAAGTTTTGAGAAGGAGTCAGTACAAGTGTTAGTGCAGTTTTACAAATAAAAGAAACTGAGGCTCAGAAATAAGCAGACTTGTTTAAGGTTACATGACAGGTACATGACACCCGTGCATGCTGCATGTGCTCTTGCCCATGTGGTGCATGAGATGGAAACTCTGTGCAGGTCCCTCCTTGTTGGTGTGTAGAGTGAATTTATGTGACCTTAAAGGGACCCAGAGCTCAGACCTTGCCACTATCAGCTCCACATTCCCAGACATGGAAATAGTGAGGAGCTGGAGTCCCCAATACTAGGTGGACAATGTTGAGAAGGATCTGTATCTGGGTTCTAGCTTGTTCTAACACCATAGGCTATAAAGGACACAGGAGAGGATATAAAAAGAAAGTAGGACAGAAATGCAGGTATTGGGGAGGGTGGCGGAGGTGGCTGGTGAAGTTTTCTTGACCCATCTGTTGTTTCATGGACTGTGTCTGTGCGAACCTACTTGTGTAAGGTCTCATACTTTGATGCTGATGCACCAAGAGTCTGTCTGCTTCTAACAGAACACCTCAAGCCCACTGTGATACAGTATGGACAGGTAGAGATGGTATGTGTCTTAGTTACTTTTCATTCATTGCTGGGACAAATACCCAACACTCAAAATGA
>NW_004524683.1:642680-671244 GCF_000260255.1 Octodon degus | reverse complement strand
CTTCAGTTTTCTAGATTCCTTCAATCTTTTCACCCCACAACCCTTGCCATGTTGGTTTGGGGCCCAAAGTGGCAATGTATCTCTAGGAAGAAACAGGAAGAGGCAAGGAAGCAAAACCAGGGTCTCATCATCCAATCCTTTCACTCTTTATTAGAAGACTAAAGCCCTCCTGGAGAATTCCATGCCCTGAAGAATTCTGCTTCCAGCTCAAACCACATGGCCACCCCAGCAGGAATGGAGCTAAGGAGAGCATGCAGGATGGGCTAGGTGTGCCCCTTTCTGTATATCTCCATATATGGTTTGAAGTTTACCTGAGTAAAAAAGAAATTAGCATCCTTTAATGCAGCATACATCCTGTGAAAACCATCATCTCCCTTCCCACATAAGGAAACCAATGCTCAGAGACACAAAAGAACTTACTCCATCCTACACAATAGGAAGAAAAATGTTTTTCTGTAAAGCAAACATAGGTGTCATATGACAAAGAACAAGAAATACTAATTTCAGAGATAAAAGCCAACAGCTGGATACACCACAATCCCATGTGGGCTCTAGCTTTGAACCTGCCAAATGAACACTTTTTCTTTCCTCATGTATTAGAGGACCCTCAGTGGGAACATGCGAGGAGCCATCATCTTAGGATAACAAGCCACATACACACAAATAAGCTTCTGTCACAAGCCTGCAGGTATGATGTCCCCGTGAGGTGATGATGTCTTAAGGTGTTCCTATGGGACCAAGTGACCAATGAAAGAGACAGACAGGAAATCCCCTGAGTTGACAGGAGGGAGCCTTTACTGAGAGAGCTGCAAGGCTTGTTGGGTAAAATGGGGGTTTGAAAGACAAAAATGGTACAAGCAAGAAGGAGATAGCAGATGATGAGAAACATACGCCCAAACTGTGGAACCCAGAATGACTCTAGGGTATTTCAGAGAGAGCAGAAAGACAGCCTGGCTAGAAGAAATGAGCCAGTGGGGAGGGGGGTGGGGGGCACAAGTTGTCCTGGGAGGGCAGTGCCAGGGCTGGTTCCTGAGGGTAGTCTTCTGTGGTCTCATTTCTCTTCTGCTCTTTCCACCCAGGGTCTGGGATTGTATAGATGTCGTTCAGTCTGCACCCCTAAGCTGCCTCCAAAGGGAGCTGATTCTTCGACTTGGCCTATTTAGATGAATCCCAATATCCTCACCCCAAGTGTGCTGTCCAGCACAGCCTTGACGGGGCCACTGGTGCGGGTGGCTTTGGAATCCTATACTCAATACAGGGTGACACTTAAATTTAATGTCGTCTGCTATCCCAACAGAAACATCCAGAAATCAACCCAGCCGTTTATCCAAGAATTTGGGTAAGGTCCTTGCTGTTTTAAATACCTAGCCCATCATCAATCAGGCTCCACAAAATGGGCCAGAGAACATCAGCATAAAAGGGTGTGGATGGGGAAAGTATGGGGAAAGCCATACTCGGCTCCTCATCCCACCGTTGGGGTCATGATGGTTGGAACCTTCTCCTCCCAGGAGTCCTTTCTTGGAGTGGAGAAGACAGTTAAATCATGTATCCAGGGCCTGCGTGAGCAGACTGCCATCCTTTTTCAATATGTGAAGGGGCTGGATGACCATCTGTTCTTCCTCCTTTCTGCATTGATCTACCCAGTCCTTTCACCACTTACCTTCCCCACCAGGAAGGCATCATTTCCAGTTGTATCGTATTGCTCCCCATCTGCTGGTCATCTGGCTGCCGCCTATACCTGTCACAGTCTCTCTCTCTCTCTCTCTCTCTCTCTCTCTCTCTCTCTCTCTCTCTTACTTTTTCTCAGTTAATGTACTAACTGTAAAGAATTTGCTTCTTTAGGTGGGCCTGCAACCCTATTTAGATTTTAGGCCTAAACTGCTTAAAGGCCACACCTTATTGTCCTGACTGCAGATGCTCATCGTCTTTGCTGGGACCTCTGCACCATCTCTGGGTCACTGCTAGTGAATACTGATGCCATGATAGGGCCAGAAGTTGTGTAAGACTTAAAAATAAAATTCCCCCACGAAGTGCTAGAGATGAAACCCACAGTCTTGCTATGCTATGTGTGTGTGCTACAACATTCCCAGACCTAAAATATCAAATTCATGACACCAACTTTTGTTATTATTTGTCCATTTTTCCTACAACCCTAAAAAAAAAAAAACTGAGTTTCTGTGTGATTGAAATCAGAGAGGTTTTTATTAACTTAGAAAATACACACATTTACCCTTTAAGCTTCTTTTTCTCTTTGTTTTGTTTTGTTTTGTTTTTTTTGCAGAACCAGGGATTGAACTCAGGCCCTTGCACTTCTCAGGGAAGCGCTTATTCTACTGAGCCATCTCCCCAGCCCCCTTTTTCTCTTTGAAATTCGCAAAGGGACACAAAGAAATCTGAGACCTAAGGACATAGGGCAGAAACAAAACTTCATTGGAAAATGGTCTTTTGTCAGAATCCTGTCAGTGGAAGAGGCTGGGATTGGGCTGTTCTAGAATTATGAAAGTTGTTCTCCCTCTTTCTCTCCAGCTGTACACCTGGGGCTTCAGGTGGCCACGGCCTGAAAACCCACCCTGCAAATGGAACCGTTGGAGGGTGCTGGAGGGGAGCTCAGCATCTTTATTTGGGAAGAGTTAAATATACAAGCCAGGAATCTACCCCTAGAAAGTCTGGAAAGGGACAAGGACCACTGCCCTACCCCAAAGATTCCCTCAGCTGTGGCGAAGTCTCTACCTCCTCACCCCTTCTTCCACAGCATCTTTGTAACCAGGCGCCTGCAGGTGGGTCAGCTCATATGGCTGCTACCTGTGCCTGAGATGCAGCGCTTCAGTCCTCTGAACCCCTCACTCACTGCCACTGCCTGCAGATTCTTGTGTGCTAAGCACCTTACAGGCTGGTCATTGATTTTTTTTCCCTCTCCAATACTTTTGATCAATGCTTCAAAAAATAAGCCAGATTAGTTGTAAAATTAAAAGAACAGAGTTTTTCACACACCATTAATTACTAATCTCTACTGACTAATCAAATATCTAGTGTATCTACACGTAAGTGGCAGAAAAGCATTTTTTAAACACTTTGGTTTTACTCTTCTGTATTTTAATACTTTCTCAATATTCAATTTTTTGAAAGGTTTAGAGCTCATTATAACAAACCATTAAATCAGGCAATGCTTTTCAAAGTCTTCTGGCCTGGGGGCTGGTGAGATGGCTCAGTGGTCTAAAGCACCTACTTGGAACAAGCTTAGCGAAGCGCAGGGACCACGGTTCAATCCCCCAGCACCACATGCCAGCCAGCCCGCCCCCTGGTGGGCTGAGCTGCCCCCCCACACACACATATAAATAAATAAAAAAAATAAAAAAAAAAAGTCTTCTGGCCTGTAAATTTTCTTTCTTTAAGCAATATTTGGCCCCAGAAAGAACCAGAAAAACTGGAGAACTTGGGACTTAAATCAGGCCAACACTAGGCACTGGCTCTAGTCATTCCTTTAAATATTTGTGTGTTCCATGTGCTGTCTTTGGCTAACCAACTGGATCACTTCTTGTTGTTGAAATGCTATCTAGTCTAAAGTTCATTGTTTTAAAGAACTTTGAGTATGAATGTTGCTTTGACCTGGCCAGTGTGTATGCTTTTCACAGTAATTCAAAACAGAGCAAAACTCTAGGGATTACTTCAATACAATGTATTCTTCCGGATATTTCTTGAAGTTGAAGAACTTTCTTGACCCTTACCCAGCAAAATATAGCCTTTCTGGATTGGGTTGCAGGGCCATTGCTAAGAAAAGGAAGCAAAGTACTCAGGAGATTCCAAGCTCCACACTTGGGTACAGAAATGAAAACAAGGCCTCTGCTTTGAAGAACCCTCAAAATTTATTGTGAGAGGTAAATGGATAATTAAGTAACTGATAATAATAGAGTTGTACTTAACGTATATAACAGTAAGAGAATGTGAAAAGTTCTATGGGAGTACAGAGGGAGGAATTCTTTCTTTTCTTTCTTTCTTTTTTTGGCAGAACCGGGGATTGAACTCAGGCCCTTGCGCTTGCCAGGCAAGCGCTTATTCTACTGAGTCATCTCCCTGGCCTGAGGGATTCATTCTTGAGGGGTAGAAGAATGATGAGGATTGAAGAAGACTCAGTAGAGGCTATGAGTTTTGAAATGGGTTTTGAAGGAAAAAGAGTTTACAAAGTAGAGATGCATGGAGAGAACATTCTAGGGAGCAAGACAAGGTTAAAAAAATAAATTATGGAATAAAGACAGGTATGAGAGTACTAAATAGTGCAGTGTTGTTACAGTGTAGGGATCAGGGCCGGCCAAATAGCTCATCGGATTAAAGCACCTGCAAGTAGGCACAGGGGATGGCAGTTTGATCCCTGGGCCTGCCATGCTGGCCCTACCCCCCAGGGAGTGCTGAGACAGCGAATGAGATTGTGTGTAGTGGTACACGCCTGTAATCCCAGCTCTTGGGAGGCTGTAAACAGGCAGATCACTATGAATCCAATCTAGTAGTGAGACCCTGAACACCCTGTAAACTCTTTCCCCCTCCCCCAAAAAAAGTGTACTTCAGGAGACAGGATGGGAGCTGGAGAGGCAGTTGGGGGCCAGAACTCAGAAGGCCTTGGATGCCAGTCTGGGACTAGATTTGCTCCCGTTGGTCATATACCCACAGAAGGCTTTCAAGCTAATGTTGGACAGACTTATCCCTTGGCCCCCTGTCTTTGGAATGGACAATTTGCTCTTCTGCTAGGGCCACTGTTTTGTCCTTGGTGCTCCCATCCCCTTTGCTCTACACACATCCAGATATATGCCTCAAGTTTCAAGATTCTGAATTTAGGGTTTGGAGACAGTGAGTTTTTTCAGAAGGGATTTTATATTCTTCTGGCACTACACACTACAGACAAATGGCACGGATACTCTGGCTTGAGCCAGTTGGGGGCACATATTCTCTAAAGGGTTCGGGTAATCAGTACTTTGAGTTCCATGCTACCACTTCAGTTTTTGCAGTCACTGATGAGTAACTGGCAGAGCTGGTTACTAATCATCCTGTTCAACCCACAGTCACCTAACTGGAGAAGAACAAGGCTGGGTCCAAACTCAGGTCTCCTGACTCCCAAGTTCTTTTGGGTGGGCTCCAGCTGGCTCTGCCTAGCCAGTTACACAACAGAATGTACTTGGCTGACTCAAACCCACAGGGTCCTGATTGAGAGCTGGAGGTTGTGTTCCCAGAACAGAATCCTGTTGAGCCTTTAGCCGGACAGCATAATTTGACATCAGTGGTCGCGCCCTTTCTTCTGTGAAACGGGAGCAGCATCTACTTAATCTTTCAGCTAACATCTGCAGCTGAGGCAGGTTGGGGTTTGGGTTGCTATTCTGCAGTTTTCTGTGGTAACTAAGGAGTGCTGGTGCCTCGGGGAAGTTGTGGAATCTTCAAGTCTGAGCTGGAGGAGTCTTGAGGGGGTGGGTGGTGACCCGCAGCTTCCAGAGCTGGTCAGCTTGGCCTGAAGGCTCCCCAGAGCAGCAGGACTGGGTTTCCTTTAGCTCTCTGCTTCGGACGGGTTCTCGCTGAGGAAGGCTGTTCACGCAGAAGGTCTTGTGCTCTAAAAGGACTTTCTGCAGGGAAGTGGCTTTAGGCTCCCAAGCAAACCCTAACACCCACTAGCTGAGGGTGAGCGTGGTCAAAGTCACTGCAAGTAGAGAATCTTCAGCGGGGCGAACGATCACTACAGTAGCGACAGCAATCAAGCCCACCTATCCATTAATCTCTTGACATTTCATGTCAAGCTATCTTCGGGAAATAAACCAAATTATTCTGAAAGAAATCCAGAATCGTGAAAGGTACGGTGGTCATGATCTCTACTTAGATGAAGATACAGAGGCTTAAAGTGTCCACGTCTCCCAGGGACCAAGCCTTGGTCATTTTAAGCTTATCGTATTGCACAAGTGTATTTCAGTGTCTCTCGCTCCAGCCGGCTTTTCTACGGTGCTGGATCAAAGTAGACAGCGGCTCCCGACCTCGGTAAACCGCCTCCTGCGCTTCCCGGAGGGGGCGGTCTTTCCTCCGGGGGCGGGGTCTCTACGTGGGCGGGGCCTCGGCGGGGGAGGAGCGGGAGGCCGCTGGCGGCCGGCGGCCGGAAGTGACCCCGAGGCCGTGCGACCTGTGCTCCAAGTCCCGGACGCCCGTCCCGGTGCCGAGGGCAGCACAGTTTCTCGCCCGCGCCGCGCTCGCCGCCGCTGCCGCCCTGAACGATGGTGCCCCGCCTGCTGCTGCGCGCCTGGTCCCGAGCCCCTGCGCTCGGCCGGGCAGCGCCCTGTCGGCTCCTAAGCGCCGGCTCCGGACCCGGCCAGTACCTGCAGCACAGCATCGTGCCCACCATGCACTACCAGGACAGCCTGCCCAGGTGAGCCCGGCCTCCCTGTCCCGCCGCCAGCCTTCAGTCGGCCCGCGCCTAATTACTCAGGCAGAACTGGCACGGAGCTGTCTGTAACTGGAGGCAACCCCAGGCTGCAGTCTGGAAGTCCTGTGACTTTCAGAATTTACCCTCCAGGAATTCCAGCACCCCAGTTCTTTTCTAGAACAAACCCCCTGCTGTTCAGATTCTTTCCTCTTGAACCCTTCATAAATTCCCCCCTCAGATTATCTGTTTAACCTATCTTTCAGTCATGTATCCTGAATCTCTCATATTTCTTTCTCCCTGAAAAATGTTCTGCCTATCTAGCTCCAGCACCACCTTAACCACCCAACTAGAGCACCCCTCAGCGTACTTTAATGACCACCCGGATATAAGTAGCCTGTTCCTGACAGTACAGTGGTTACCCTTCTAATACTTCATCTTGTTCTTGAATTACTGGGAACCCTCTGCCCCCTCCTTATTCCAGTGTCCCCTGCTCTTGGTAACATGTCACTCCCCACAGGCACACCCCTCAAATTCACCATGGCCCTCAGTTTGCCCCCATCCCCATTTCCACTGTAACTTTTAATTCCAGTCTTCTTCTAGTTTCACCAGTCTCTGATCCCCCAGCCTCTGATTTGCCAAGTTGCATCCTTTAATATTAGAAATTTCCTTCGCTGTTTAAAAATCAAACCTGAACTGTGTTCTCATTCACCATTTAGTTCCAGAGACCAAACTCCAAATTTGTCTCAAAAACCCCCTTTCACATTTTTTCTTACCAAATTGTCATCAGGATACCCCCGTCTAGGGGCTGGAAGCCCCGTGCTCCCTCCACAGGAAAAGAACACCATTAAGCATTGCCTCAACAGCTGGGTTGTGTTTTTTCTCTGTATCCCAGAGTTATTTAAGCCTGTGTCATCATTGCTTGCCCCCCAGCAACAACATACATAGGGGATTCCTGAGAAATTACACTATGCAAACATCTAAGACAAACTCAATAATGACATCATCTGAGCTTGGAAGGGGCACAGGGAGAAAAAGTTGGTCTGTGGGATTAGCCCCAGGATTATCCTGGGGCCTGCTTTCCTGACAGCCAGTGTGTCTGAGTTGCGTCACTATGTAGGGGAAAGGTGACTCTGGGCTTGCAGGCCCTCTCTCCACTTGCCAAGCCCAGAATCATGGTCTCTGAGTTTGAAGCAGGCCCACCCAGGGTTCCACCCAGGTTTAAGAGCAGAGGGATGTTCAGGATTTTAGAATTGTAAACTGGAAAGAACATTCAAGATTGTTTAGACCAGCCCCATCCATGGGACAAAGCTCTGTAGGAATATGTAAGTATGAACTGTACCACTCATCACCCTGTAAGCAGCCATTAACTCATCAATAAAGCTGGAGTAAGATGAAAGATGAAATTTTTTTCTGCCTCAGAGATTATTATCTTTGACATTCACATTGATGTCACACTTTGCTGAAAAGCCCCCGACTTTGAAGACTGGCAGAACTGAGTTTTAGATTCTATATCTGCAAATCATTAGCTATAATTTGGAGCAATTTAGCTAACTTCGTGGAGCCACTGGACACCTGTCCTCTCAGAATGGCAACACTGATAAAAGATGCCTGAGTTAAATACCCTGTAATTAGTCACGCTGCCAGGGAACCTTGGACTCCTTCCACTAGGAACCCTTGCACTTTCACTTGCTTCATATTCTCTCTCTCTCTCTCTCTCTCTCTCTCTCTCTCTCTCTCTCTCTCTCTGCTCTGCTCTTTGGTGAGTGTGGTAAAATATATTTAACAAAATTGACCATTTTAAGCATTGTTAGCAATAGGCTTTAGCTAGATGTCACTTTTAAAGGGTCTGTTATATAACTTTGACTATAACACTGCAAGTCCTGAGAAAAGTGTGGATCATCCTGAGCTCATTCACTCACTCATTACTAATTAGATAAGCACTGATCAATCATGATGAGCCACCTACATGACAGTAAAGAAGATGTGAACAGAGTTATAACTGGATAACTAGAAAGCATCATCTTATAATTCTTTTTTTTTTTTTTTTTTTTTGCTCCGAATGCCTTCAGGGCAGGTTTAGCTGGCTTGAGTTGTGGGGATTCAACCACAGCAACCTGAGCCTGTCTGCTTTGTTGAAGCAGTCACTTAAAGAACTGAGCTAAGGGGCAGGCCCCCTCATCTTGTAATTCTTACCATCATGAGGACTCAGGCCTTAGTGCATATGTGTGTTGCTGGGAACTGAGTCTCAAATCTGACTTTTAATTCTACTTCTTCCTCAACGCATGGCCATAAAGCAGTCATCTTACCTAAAAAGGAATGACAATACTACCTTCATTTTTGAGTACTAAGAATTAAATACTTGATACAAGGCATTTAGTGCTGAGTCTGGCACATAGTACTCAGTAGACATTCACAGTACTATAACGGTTGTAGGCCAGTGTCTGAATGAGCAACAGAGAGCCATTGCTATGTGAGTGTGAGGAAACCTTTAAGAAAAATAAGGGAAGGACAGAGGAGGACCTACCAAGAGCAGACGCCCGAAATATGTGATGTGATCAGGAATTCTGAGGTTTCTGTTAGGGACAGCCTAAGGAATTACCATTTAGCCCTTAAATTATTGAAATAGGCTTCAAGTGGGGACAATGGGGCAGAAGGGCCCACTGCTGGGAATAACAGATGTGGAAACAGTCATGTTTTAGGCTTCAAAGACAGATCTTTTAGTCCAGTCATCCTGGCTTCCAGAATAATTTCATTCTCCAGCAACTCTGTACAGTGCCTATAACTCAGTGACTCAATATTTATAGCTCAATCTTGTAAACATAAAAAAAGGCTTCTTAGCTGTGTTCTTGCAGGAAGAATGCTGAGGTGCCTACCACTCAGAGGCAGGCTGCTTTGCTAGCAGGTGACTAAGAGTAACTCACACAGGAGATGAACCTGTCTGTCATGTACTTTTCTCCCATCTGTATTGTGGGAGAAAAATTTTTAGATGGGTCCTGGAACTGCTATGAAAATCTCTCAGAACCCTGCCTCTGCCTCAGGCAGCTTAGGAACTGCGGTGAGCGCGGGAGGCCACTTCTGCCTTTCTGAGGAATGTGAAGGAAGCAGGCAAGCGCAGACACTCAAGTTGCTCTCACAGCTTCAGTTTTCAAGAGAATAAGTATTGACTGGAAGAATGACTCATGGACACTTATTGAAATGGAAATTGTTCCACTGAGGGCTTTTGTGGTAGTATATTGTCAAAATTTCACTTCAAACTGGCTTAAGCAAATAGGGGTATAGCAGCTCATAGGCCTGAACACTGTTAGACCAAGGAGGTTCAAATGATGTCAGGACCTTGTTTTGTCTTCCTGCTGAACTCATCTGTGTACCTTCAGTCTCAAACAGGCTTTCTCCTCATGGTGACAAAGTGGCAGCCAGCACATAATTTGCAGCCTGATCTTCCAGTGCTAACGCTAATAGAGGATCTCCCCCTCCCCCACCAAGTTACAATAATGGCCTGTAACTAAGTCTTACTGGCCTGAACTAGTCAGCTGTAAGCCCACTCCCAGAAGTTTGAGGTAAAGTCAGTTTTTCTTGAACCAGGGACTGAGCAGGAAAGCATGGTGCTGTTGCCAAAAAGGAATGGACACAGGGCAGATCCACAGTGGAAGTAGGGAATGCTGTGCTAGGCACCAAGGGGAGAAGGTAAGTTTGTTTTCCAAGGAAGTGAATAGGCCAAGTGTGGGTCCACAGGACTTGAGCAGTCCAGTAACTGAGGGTTTCTTGTGTCCCAGGTACTGTCCTGGGACAATGACATGCATCACCACTTAAGCTGTACAGACCTTCAAGGTACCTTTGCGTTTTACCCCCATTTTGTAGGCGAGGCAGCTTAGGTGCAGGGTGGTATGAGCCCACAGCTACACATCTGTGAGTGTTGAGGCCAGAGTCTGCTGTGAACCACTGGGCAGTGCTGCTATCAGGGACGAACACCCAGGCTTCCAGGGGTTCTGGGGCCAGCAGAACACGTGGTACTGGGGACTGAACTCAGGTCTTTGCACTTGCCAGGCAGTCACTTCGACTGCTGAGCTATCTCCCTAGCCCCCCCCCTTTTTAATAAGTCATGTAGTGTATGCTGTGTGTTCAAAGCTTCCTATGTATTAGGTACCTTGATGAGTTCTCTGTGTATATTATTTGATCCTCAGAAGCTGAGGAGCTATCATTTAATAAATAAAGAAGGGTCAGAAAGATAAAATTTTGCCAAGATCACATGGATCTAAGACTCAGTCTGTGATGCAAAGAGTGGTAAGCTTTACCTCTCCAGCATACTGGAAATGTTAGTGATAGACATGTGCTGGGTGAGCTTGGAACTCAATGCGTGCATTTCAGATCTCTCTAGTCAGTTTTCTCTACCTCGTGGTCCAAAAGTGGAGTCTGACCACTGGGGTCCAAGCTTGGGCTAAATCTCATTCTGTTTCTTCTGTGTTAGTCAGTAGTTTTTATACTTTTAGATTTCACAGATCATTACAATTTCAGGAGAGAAACACTGACCTATCAAGATTTTCTAAAAAGGAATGACTTTTAATGACCTTAATTAAGAATAGACTTTTAAATGAAACAAATTTAGCTCTGGAACAAGTATCATGCTGTCCATATTTTTTCATTCACAGTCAGTGACTCCATCACCGTGGCCATTGTCTGCCCAGTTGCAGGTATTCCAGGGATGAGACTTGTATGGCTAGGTGGCATTCACATTGAGGACACTTAATGGAAGGCAATAAATAAGACCTGGGAAGGCTAGCATGTTCATTAAGCTATGCTTACTGTTATCTTACAGAAAGCAGATGATTTTTGTATCCACAGTAACAATTTTTGTGTATACGTTATGCTGCCTGAATTTATTTGTAGAAAGTTTAGTTTCTATTGTACTAATAAAAATAATTTAGCACTCTAGGACTTGCTTTACCCCACTAAAGGAAGATTAGGCTAGAATTAATATGATGGCAGATTTTAATACAAACTCTTTTATCAAACTGTCAGTTGTCTGTAATTTAGAATTTTCTTTTAAAAAGTAAAACTTTGTTAATATTTCTAGTGTCAGAACCAAGTCCTAAGATGCCAGGGATGTAGCTCAGCGGCACAGGTGTCTGTCTGGCAAGCACAAAATTCTGAGTCCAATTCCTGGTACCCCTCCCCCCAAAAGACCCCCCATGAAGTCCCCAGAAATGTAAGAAAGCAGCTTTGTTATTAGGAACTAACTGAGGTAGTGTTTGTGAGTCAGTGATTGTAAGTCATTGGTAAAGTGTTGTAAAGGGTTATTTAGGGTAAGTCCATAATGGCTGTAAATAATTTTTAAAACATTTTTTATTCTTTCAATACAGGTTCTCCCTACACAGCTCAAACTCCTACTGATCCTCCTGTCTCAGTCTCCCCAGCACTGGGATTACAGGTGTGTGCCACCACACCTAGTTTCAGGGCTGCATGACGTGATAATGGGGATAGAACCTGGGACCTTGTGCTTGCCAGGCAGGTGCTCATGCTGCTGAGCTATTTCCCCAAACCATGTATATTTTTTTGACACCGTCTCACTATGTAGTTCAGCTGGCCTTGAATTCACTATGGTTCCCAATATGGCCTCAAATTTACAGTGCTCTTTCTGCCTCAGTGCTAGGATTCCAGGCTTGTACCACCATACCCATTTTAACAACTGTAAATCATTTGGATTTATTTTTATTATCATATTTTGGGTATTCATTGGAAAATACACAGAAGAACCACAATATGGCATAGACTGATTTTTTAAACTATGCTTTGTAGATTATATTTCAGTGTTCCTCAGTGTCAAATACATTTAAATTCTATACATAAATATCAGTGTTAATTTTGAATTGCCAAGCCTCTATTGTTTTGATACTGGGGATGTATCTGTCAATGAAACTATTGAAATGAAAGAGAAAATACATCTTGTACACTGTGTTTTCATTTCTCCACCGACCAGTAATTTCCCCGTGACAGCCATCCTCAGAAGCCACTGGTAGAGAATGATGAGTCAGCAGGCACCCTGCTGCCCTGATTTGTAAGCACATGGAAATACCTGGTGTTTCCTAGTAGGATTTCCGGTGAGTGGGCGTGGTGCGGTGATCAGGGCTTTGGTTTAGTGAATCTAGGCCACGTATTGGGCTGGCTTTAGAACAGGTCTTGTATGTTTCTCTCTGCTTTCCCATTTAGGATCTATTATTATTAAAAGTAATTATATTTTTATTTATAAAGGGGCCTAGGGCCATGGAGATAGTTCAGCAGTCTAAGCTCCTGCCTAGACAAGCACAAGGACCCAGGTTCAATCCCCAGTACATGTTCTGGCCCCTCCCTGGGTGTGGTGTGCTGACCACCAAGACCAGGCATGGTAGCACATACCTGCCAGTGCTGGGAAGGCTGAAACAGGAGGATCACTATATGTACAAACTGCATAGTGAGACCCTGTACCAAATACATTATAAATAAACAAACGAATGAACAAGGGCCTGGATTCAATCCCCAGTATCGCATGCCTTGCTGGCTTCACAACCCCGGGGCGTGCTGTGCTGACCACTGAAACTGGGTATAGTGGTGCACGGCTATAATTCCAGCAGTGCTGGGGAGGCTGAGACAGGATCACTATGAGTCTGAGCTGCGTTGCAAGACCCTGTACCAAATAAATAAATGATTGAAAAAAACATTTAAAAAGGGGGAGGATTTATGCAACCTGAAGAGAAACTAGAGTATGATTTTTATTTTATTTAAAAGTGGAGTTACACACTGGGCGTGGTGGTGCATGCCTCTAATCCCAGCACTCAGGAGACTGAGGCAGGAGGATTGTTGCAAGTTTGAGACCAGCCTGGGCTACAAAGTGAGCTCAAGGCCAGCCTAAACTGCATAACAAGACCTAGTCTCAAAAAACAAACAACAACAACAAAAAATTAGAGTTACCATTGGTACATTAGTACATTCATCTATTCTGGGAAGAACGTGTTTGTGTATGTATGTGTGTGCTCAGGTGTGCATACATGTATGTGCATATCCACATCTGTGCATGTGTATGTGTGATGTTCGGGGTCAAACCCAGGTCCTACTTCATGTTCAACAAGTGCTCTATCACTGGGCTACAAGCCCCTATCCATCAATTTGGATTGTGAACAATTCCCATTGTTTTTTTTTAGTAGGTAAATTAATTACACAGTAATCCATTTACTAGCCTGAAACTAATTACCTTCTCACATTTTTTGTCACCCTGACACTGACTTTTCTGTCTCCTCAGGCTGCCTATTCCCAAACTTGAAGACACCATTCGGAGGTACCTTAGCGCGCAGAAGCCTCTCCTGAATGATGAGCAATTCAGGTGAACACTGAGACCCCCAAGGGCTGTGGTTGTGGTGGTTGGAGAGAGGCTGGCAAATAGTGGTGGGTGGACCATGCTTCAGACAATGTCTGTGACTTAACTAGGTCTTCCAAACCTAGAGCCCAGCTTCTGTAATTTCAGGTTGAGGAAATAGGTTTTCATTCATGAAGGTCTGCGCAAGCCCTGGGGTGAGAGTCCCAGCCTGACTCACTCAGAGCTAGTTTAGAAGCCAGAATGCCAGGCTTATGCTTGACATTGGCAGGTGCAGCTGGGCCCGCAGCTGGTACTAGTCATCAGCAAGAGGCCAGGTGTTCTTGGTAGGCAAGCCATGGTTAGATAGTGGCCTCCCAAATTCTTGCCCTTTCAGAAGCTCATAATGTGACCTCTTTTAGAAATAGGGTTACTGCAAATGCAGCAAGTTAGGGTGAGGATCGACTGGAGTAAGGAAGATCCTTAATCCAGGATGACTGGTGTATGTGTGTACGCAGGTGTGCACACACCTGAAGCACAGAGAAGAGACATAGAGCCAGCATGTGAGGACTGGAGTGTCGCATCCATAAGCCAGGGACAACTGCTGGCAACAGCAGACTGAGAAAGATCATGGAACAGACTACCCCCTGCTGTTGTCAGAGAGAATGGGGTCCTGCAGTTGCCTTGGTGTTGTATTTCTGTCCTTGGGAGCTGAGAGAGAATAAATCTCCCATGTTTTAAGCCTCTCCCAGGATGTGATGCTTATGGCAGCTCTAGGAAACTAATAATGGAATCTAAAAATAATACTGGATATAAAAGAAAAAAAAAAAAAAACCCTGCCCCAGTAATAATATTGGATGTGGTCAAAAAGGGGATTGCATTAAGCTCTTAGAGTTAATAATGAGATTTTTTTTTTTTTTTTTTTTTTTTCCTGGCACAGATAACTGGCAGTGTATTAGAATCACAGAGTTCTTTACTGGACAGTGACAGGGATGACCTGTTCATATCTAGGCTTCTGCTTTTAAATTTTCCTTGTGGAATATTTTAAATACCCACTTGAAGTTTCTCCTAGAATGGCAGTGAATTAATGCTACCAGTTACTAAGTGTTATGTTTTAGATTGTCACATATTCTCAGTGTTATATTTTTTAATCATATAGATGGTGTTATCTCAGCAAGACTAAGTAACTTGTCCAGTGTCACATAATTTGGAAGTGACATATTTTTCATTCCAAACCACATATCCTATTCTCAGTGCCAAACTGCTTCCTGGAGTACAGATTCTTGGGTGAGATATTTATTGATCAATCCCTATATCCTAGATCTGCTGTAGGCTGACTCCTGTGCTTCTATTCAGGGGTACTTTCTCACTTCATTCCCAGTTTCCAGGAAATGCTGATGGAACCTAAGGCTCTGAATGAGTTCCCGGCCATGAACCTAAAAATCATGTATTTCTTACCATGTTTCTGTCTTTTTTTTTTTTTTTTTTTTTTGACATTTCAGGAAAACAGAACAATTTTGTAAGAGTTTTGAAAATGGCATTGGAAAGGAACTGCATATGCAGCTTGTTGCTCAGGACAAGCAGAATAAACATACAAGCTACATTTCAGGTAGGTAGGCTGAGCTGTGGCCTTGGTTTTTTTTGCAGAGCCTTCCATGATGGAAAATAAGGTATCTTCTCTCCTGGTTGCTCTCAGAAACCTTTTTAGTTGCGTTGAAAGAACAGAACACCACCTACTGCTGAAGCCAACATTGAGGCTATGTGAGTTCCTTGCTTCACTAAGGTATTGCCTGTGTCTAGGGCAGTGGCTTGCTTTCTCTGTACACAGGATGGAGACAGAACCTAATTGATGGCTGTGTCTGAACAGGGTGCAGGATTGAGTCCCATGTCTTCAGAGTGCATTCCAGATCCTCCAGTCTGGCTTCGCTGCCCCATCGGGCTTCATCTCATGAGTTCCTCTGACAAACTTCATGCTTCAAATCTGAACTCCACAGTGTTCCTTTCTTCCTTCTGTGCCTTTATCCATATTGTCCCCACTGGGCTGGGGACATGGCTCAGCAGGCACAAGCACCTGCCTGGCAAGTACAAGGTCCTGAGTTCAATCCCTGGGACCACTAAAACCAAAACAAACAAAAAAAGCCACATATTGTTCCCACTTCTATTTTTTTTTCCCACTTCCTTTTTTATATAGGTAAATTCTTCCTTGTAGATCCATGTAGCTTCAGTTCTTTTACCTCTCTGTTCAGAACTGGTTACCCTTTTTCCTTTAGTACTTTTAATTGATTGTTATGTTTGTGCATGTTTGCAGTACATTCAGTTTATAATCACCTGAGGGAGTCGGCACACAAATAGTTCTTTTTCCTTAATCTTCTTCCCTCCTGCCTCCCTCCCTCCTCTAAATCCCCTTTCCCCATTTTTATTTTTGTTCCTATTATTAATCTCTCAAGTTTATGACATATAATGTCTACATTCACTGAAGTTATTAGGTTCCTGTGCATGGCATGGCTTTATTCTGTGTATTTCCCCTTCCTGTAAAGGGTTAACAGAATTTTGTGCCTTAACTGTGAAAAATTATAAAAACCCCTTGTGCTTCCTGTTATCTGCTCTAAAAAATGTGTTCTCCCTTCTGGCTCAAAGCTGTTCAACAATAAATAACTGTTTCTTGTCAAGGCAGCAAGCTAACACAAACTCCCTCCCCAAACAGCTCCTATAATGTAGTCAGCTTAAGATATATCTTATAAAAATATATACTTATCACTAAGCTATAAAAGACCTTTTAGTTGTAAACAGTTCACAGCTGTGTCAAATAAATGTAGTTTCTGTTGTTCTGTACTAGATAATAAGTTTGCTTACCAAACTGGACTGGGTGTGATTTCTGTTATAAATACCCCCTTGCTACCTATGTTCGAGGCCGATCACCCTTCTCCTGTGAGAGAAGTGGCTGACGGACCTGAGCTCAGTAAATAAAAGGCTCTATTCAAATTTCTATCTGGCTGATCTGGTTCCTATGCAGAGTTGATCCCTAACATTTCCCATCCTCCTCTCCGCTCATTCACCTTCTCTTGGACATCTTCCCATTTGTGAAAGATCTGTCCCCTTGTTTCCTTCTGTCCATCCTTTATCATGCTTTTTGCTTGAGGCACTATGAGGTATTAAGTTTCTGTGTCTGATTGAGTTCATGCAACATTATATTTTCCAGGTGCATCTATTTTCCTACACATGTCTCAAATTTGTCTTTCTTTTTAGCTAAGTACTATTCCACTATATAGAAACCACTTTTTCCTTATCTGTTCATGGGTATGCAGGCTGCTTTCAGGATTTAACTATTATGAATTGTGCTGCTATAGTATGATGTCTTAGATAGCTATTTCACATGGAATTTCTAGCTTCATTCTTTGGGGAATTTCCATAGTGGTTCTAGAGTAATAGATCACATTCCTACCACCAAAGTCAGAGGGTTCCTTTCTCACCACAATGACAGCATTATTTATTTCTTGATTTCTTGATGATTGCTAGGCTTTCTGGTATAGTTTACATTTTCATCAAGGTTATACATACACATCACTGCAATCAAATGGTTCTATAACTTTTATTTAAAAAGAGAACAGTTTTACCCAGAAAGTACTCAGTTACATCTCTACCCTTTTTATTTTGAGATAGTGTCTCACTGTATTGGCCAGGGTGGCCTCAAACTTGTGATCCTCATATTGTAGTTACCTCCCAAGATGGTTTTTAGTTATAGAGTCTATCCATGTTCCCTCACCCCAGCAGGAACTTTTCTTGCAGATACATTTCCCAGTAAAAAAATCACTTCTAGAAGTTTTACAGCCAAGACATCCAGGTTGCAAAGGGCTGAATGACAGTCATGCAGTGATAGTTATTTCTAATTGTTTTCTGAGTACTTCCTAAAAGCGTACAGATGTATCCAGGACTCAGAAGGATACTGTCACCTACCTGCCCTTAAGGAGATAATCAAAGGTGTATAGTGCCCCTGGAAGGAGATGAAGCAAGAAAAATCTACAGAGATAGAATGCAAATTTAACTATTCAGTTCCAACATTCAATGTTGCTGTATTTTATTTCCTTAAGAACCAAGGAGGGCTGGTGAGATGGTTCAGTGGTCTAAAGCACCTACTAAGAACAAGCTTAGCAAAGCACAGGGACTGCGGTTCAATCCCCCAGCACCACATGCCAGCCAGCCCCGCCCCCTGGTGGGCTGAGCTGGCCACACACACACACATAAATAAATAAAATTTAAAAAAAAGAAGAAGCAAGGAACTGGGGCCAGGGAGATGGCTCAGTGGAATAAGAGCTTCCCTGGCAAGTGCAAAGGTCTGAGTTCAATGCCCGGTGCAGCCAAAAAAAAAAAAAAAGAACCAAGGTACGAAATAGAATGGGAAGAACAAGCAACTGGTAGACATTAGGGAAATGTAGATCACAGGCAGTGGTACACTACTTCACACCTACTAGAATGGCTTCAGTCACCGACACACAAGCTGGGTGTGGTGGCTGCACATGGACTTTCAGCTACTGAGGACACTGAGGCATCAGGAGAGTGAGTCAGCAGTCCACCTGGGCAACACAGTGAGCTCTCTTGGCAAAAAAAAAAAAAAAGTGTTGGTGAGGATTAGAAATTGGTATCTTTACATATGGCCACTTTGGAAAATGACCGAGAAGTACCTAAAAAAGCTTAATAGAGCCAAGTATGGAGTGGCATATGCCTGTAATCCCAGAACTCTGGGAGGCTGAGGCAGGAGATTGTGAATTTGAGCCCAGGTTAGCAGCTTTGTTAGACCTTGTCTCAAAATTTAAAAATGATCAAGGTATAGCTCAGTGTGAAGGTCTTGAGTTCGATCTTCAATACTGAAAAAAAAAGCTTAACAGATACTTACCTCATAACCTAGCAATCCTACTCATATGTATTGATACATACATATAGATATACGCTTACATATATATCCACTATACAACCATCTATATTCTATCTATAGTTTTATGTATATATAACTACATATTTAACTGTTAACTATATATATATTATATATATTTGTATCTGTCCACATCCTCAAGAGAAACAAGAGCGCATATCTATACAAAAACTTGCATATGAAGGTTCGTTTTGGCAAAATAATTCATAGTAGCTAAGAAGTAGAAACTACCCAGATGAATGGATAAACAAAATGTTGTATATTCGTGCAATGGAACATTATTTGACAATAAAAAGAAATGCTACAAGCTATATCATGATAAACCTCAAAAACACTGACAGTGACAGAATTGAGATGCAGAAGACGGTCATGTATTTTATGATCCAATGTATGTGTCAGAAATTATTGCAATCAAAATATAATCACGAATCCCAACCTATGGAGGTTGATGTCATTTCTACTGCTTATGCTAGAATTTTGTTAAATTTTATTTTTAGGGGCTGTACTAACTCTTTGTTGGCTTTTTTCTCTTTTTTTTTATAGGGCCCTGGTTTGATATGTATTTAACTGCTCGAGACTCCATTGTTTTGAACTTTAATCCATTTATGGCATTCAATCCTGATCCCAAATCTGAATACAATGACCAGCTAACCCGGGCAACCAACATGGTTGTTTCTGCCCTACGGTTTCTCAAGACACTGCGAGCTGGCCTTCTGGAGCCAGAGGTGTTCCACTTGAACCCTGCCAAAAGTGACACCAATACCTTTAAGAGACTCATCCGCTTCGTGCCTTCCTCTCTGTCCTGGTATGGGGCCTACTTGGTCAACGCATATCCCCTAGATATGTCCCAGTATTTTCGGCTTTTCAATTCGACTCGTTTACCCAAACCCAGTCGGGATGAACTGTTTACTGACGACAAGGCCAGACATCTGCTGGTCCTAAGAAAAGGACATTTCTATGTCTTTGATGTTCTGGATCGAGATGGGAACATTGTGAGCCCCTCAGAAATCCAGGCTCATCTGAAGTACATTCTCACAGACAACAGCCCTGCGCCTGAGTTTCCTCTGACCTTCCTGACCAGTGAGAAACGGGACATATGGGCAGAGCTCAGGCAGAAGCTGGTGCACGGCGGCAATGAGGAGACCCTGCGCAAGGTGGACTCTGCTGTGTTCTGCCTCTGCCTAGATGACTTCCCCATTAAGGACCTTGTCCACTTGTCTCACACCATGCTGCACGGTGATGGCATGAACCGCTGGTTTGACAAATCCTTTAATCTCATTGTGGCCCAGGATGGCTCTGCTGCAGTCCACTTTGAGCATGCATGGGGTGATGGTGTGGCAGTGCTCAGGTTTTTCAACGAAGTGTTTAAAGATAGCACTCAGACCCCTGCTATCACTCCCCAAAACCAGCCAGCCACCACGAATTCTTCTGCATCTGTGCAGAAACTCAGCTTCAAGCTGAATGATGCCTTAAAGGCGGGCATCACTGCTGCTAAGGAAAAGTTTAATGCCACCATGAAAACCCTAACCATTGACTGTGTCCAGTTTCAGAGAGCAGGCAAAGAATTCTTGAAGAAGCAGAAGTTGAGCCCGGATGCAGTGGCTCAGCTGGCCTTCCAGATGGCTTTCCTGCGACAATATGGGCAGACAGTGGCTACCTACGAGTCCTGCAGCACTGCAGCCTTCAAGCATGGGCGCACTGAGACCATCCGGCCAGCCTCCATCTTCACAAAGAGATGCTCTGAGGCCTTTGTCAGGGAGCCCTCCAAGCACAGCACTGGCGAGCTCCAACAGATGGTGGCCGAGTGCTCCAAGTACCATGGCCAGCTGACCAAAGAGGCAGCAATGGGTGAGGCGGGGTGGGGAGCATGCCCTTGGGTCCTGTTGCCTTTGGTGCCTGGTCAGCCTCCATAATCTTCCACCCTGCTCCTGATTTCTGGGCTGTTACTGGGTTTATTCTCCCCCCACCTTCCAGTATGATTGCTTTCTCCTCTAGCAGTCTGAAGAGCCAAAATGGCCACGAGGGATCACAATGACCTCATGTCCTCCACAGAATTGGGGAAATGTATCTAACTTTCCTCTCATTTAAGGTCACTTTCAGCAGTTACACATGATTCATTCTCTGTCCCTGTCAATTTACTGGTTAACAGACTTTTTTTTTTTGACAGTTTGAGTTTGAAGCTACAACTTCTTTCTCCTTAGATATAGTATGTTGGCTCCCTATAGAGTATCTCAGAAGCTTTTTTCAATTTCAAGTGTCATCATTCTTCACCTCTTTGTGATAAAATTTAAGACTTAGAAAGAATGTAGTGGATTCCTTAGTCCAGTCCTTCTGTGTAGCTATAAAGTGCTGAAAGTGAAAGGAACCTCAGAGACCTAGTATTTGTACATTATTTTAAAACTATATTTTCAGCTGTCAACAGCTGAGCTAAAAACTGAACATAATATGGAGACAGGGTTCTTTTTTTGGTGGTGGTAGTGGTGGTGAGGAAATACTAGGAATTGAACTCAGGACCTCATACTTGCCAGGTTTGGCGAGCATGGAAATTAAAGGAAGTTCCTGATTAACCCAGGAAGAGGGAATGGAAGACAGTCTAAGAGCAGCTGCTCATCATTAGTTCTGGGATTCCTGTGTGGTGCTGACTCACCAGCTGCTGCATGGGCGCAGACCTATCAGTCTTCTTTTCCATTTGTAGGTGGAAAAAATGGGCCAGTGGCCCAGTGTTACACAGCAAATACAAGGCGGACGCAGTCTGGCCTTTTACATGTAGATTGGACTTCGAGTTTTATCTTAGTTTTTTGTGTGTGTACGCATGTGTGCTGGGGGTTGCTATTGACAGCTGAAAATATAGTTTTAAAATAATGTATTCTGGAATGAGCTGCTCCAAAGGTAAGTGAGCTAGAGGTATGCATGTAGATGTAGACAGACCCTTCTTCCTCTGCAGGATGCTATGAAGAGGAGTCCTACCATAACTGGGGGATTTGCCTGTGGGCCTTTCAGTTCTGAGATTCTTTTTCCATTTTTTTCTCTTGACAGGACAGGGCTTTGACCGACACTTGTTTGCCCTGCGATACCTGGCAACAGCAAAAGGGGTTGCCCTGCCTGAGCTCTACCTAGACTCTGCATATGGGCAGATAAACCACAACATCCTGTCCACCAGCACGCTGAGCAGCCCTGCAGTGAGCCTTGGGGGCTTTGCCCCTGTGGTCTCTGATGGCTTTGGCATTGGCTATGCTGTTCATGACAATTGGATAGGCTGCAATGTCTCTTCCTACCCGGGACGCAACGCCCGGGAGTTTCTGCAGTGTGTTGAGAAGTCCTTAGAAGACATGTTTGATGTCTTTGAAGGCAAATCCATCAAAACTTAGCTTGCAGGTGGGTGAACAGCTTTTGTTGCTTCCTCTTGCAAAAATGGTATTCTGCGCAACCATTAGGTGCTATTCTGTGCTTAAATTAATCATGGGTGCCTAAGCAGGCAATGCCTGAGCTGCAAGATCAGGGTTTTAAAACTAAACATGTCAGCCAGGCATGGTGGTGTATACCTGTAATCCTAACACTCAGGAGGCTGAGGCAGGAGGACTGCTTTGAGTTCAAGGTCAGCCAAGGCTACATAGTTCATGACCAGTCTGAACTACATAGTGAGACCCTGTCTCAAAAACAAAAAGTAAACATGTCATTTCTGAGTGAGACTAGATTACAACTAAAGATGAGAGATTTAAAGCCTTTTGATCAGGAGATAAGGTTTGGAAAAATAACTCAGGGTTATTTATTGTTTAAGCAGAAATAAAAGTGTTTCTTGGAAATGGTTCTTAATTTTCTCTTAAACCTAATTTCTTTCTTTTAGATGTCTATGTTTTTTAATTTTTATGCTTTACATTTTTTCTTATTATACTGGTGAGACACTCAAGAAAAACATTTCATACAAATGTCAATGATGGATGTTTTTTCTTGCTCCTAATTTTTTTTTACCAGTAAGTAGAATTTCAGCTGTAGATTTTGTGCAGTTTTTTGCATTTGCCTCTTTTTCTCTTAAACCTAATTTATTAATCCTACGAAGAACTTTGCAGTTGTATGTTCAGGTAGCAGCGAGTTCCTGCTGGGCCCCAGCTCTTAGGTGGTATGGGAAGCAGTTTCATCCTCTCTGTAAACAGCCTCTCTCCTTGGCATGATGTCTGTTTAAAAGCACTTTGTTTCCCTTAAGTAGCAAACTGCTCGGCAGCAAAGGCTCTTCCTGTGGGTGTTGGGAATGCAGTCTTACTCTTCTTTCAGCCAAATGAAGATGTAGAATGGGTAGGTACCTGGAGCAGGTGTGCTAGTTATGGCCATAGGAGGCAGACATTGGTCAGCCTTTTACAGTAGAGAACCTCTCTGTAAAATGAACACAGAACTTTATTTTCTCTTCAGTTTACTGTTAGAACACTGCAGTAAATGGGAGGACAGGTATTTTTAATTCAGTTTTTTAAAAGGAAGGGGTTTTGTGTTTAATCCTACTACATGCTTAGTGGTTTCCTGGTCACTGCTACAGGTGGGTTTGAAATTTGGTATAGGTCAGTCACAAGTCAGATTCAGCCCATTACTTCATTTAATTCTCTATAATTCTGATAGCATTGCCGGGTGTGGTGGCATATCCTGCCATCCCAGCACTTGAGAGGTTTAGGAAGGAGGACTGCTGAGTTTGAGGCCAGCCTAAACTGCATGAGACTGTCTCAAAAATCCAAAAATAATAATTCCTGTAGCACAAAGTGTTACAAAGATTGACCATGGGCGAGGCACTGGGAACACAGCTGAAATTTAGTCTGTGTTCTGTTACTGCTGAGGATGCCTACTGCTTCTCTTCTATTCCTAAGTGCCGATCCCTTAATAGGAAGTTCCTGTAGCACTAATGTATAAGACCAGTATAGCAGCAATCTTGCAGGGCTGACAGACTGTACTTACTGCTGAGATTTGGGGTGAATGTCCTGGGCTGCACACCTTGGTACATACTGGCCGGTCACAGGGCTCAGCATTCCCCTTTATGATAATAAGCCCTACCCTTCCTGCTTAACTGGGAATCACGTGATAAAGGGCTCTAGAAGGTAGCTAGGGTGGCAAAAGCACTTAACTGTTAAACCTGAGCCCAACTAGGGCTATACACAAGTCTTACTCATTGGTGCAGAACTCTACCATCTGGAATGCTCTTCTGTAGACACTGGCTAACTTGATCCTCTGAGCTCTAAGTATACTTGCAGGGTTGGGGAGGGCACTTAAGTGGCAGAACCAGGACCAGCTCTCCTGACCCCCTTGTTCAAGTGCTTTTTGTCTCTTATAATGACATCTGGCACCAGTTGGCCTCCTGGCTGAGAGTGAACTTTGTCCACTTAGTTGCTGCTGTTCCCAACCTTAAAGCAGCTTTCTTGCTTGCACAGATGGCTTTGTGTCCATGAACTCTGAGCAGGTGTGGCACATCTGCAGACACAGCCAGACCAGCCTCTCTGGAGCCTTATCTGCCCCTCCTCGAAGTGCCTCCAGGACTCCCAAACTAGGTTTATGGCTGACTTTTCTAAAAACTTCTTGCTCTTTTTTTCCCTTTTCTTTCTTCATTAATTGAATAATTGATTGAGTCAAGGTCTCACTCTGTAGCCAAGGCTGCCTTGAACTCAGTGATTGTCCTGCCTCAACCTACCAAGTGCTGGGACTACAACAGTGTGCCACCATGCGTGGCCCTTGGCTTTATTCACATACCAGATAAAGTGCTTAAGTCAGTTATTTTAGCACATAGTTATTGCAACCATCACTACAATCAGAGCACTCTCTGATTTTCTTCCCAGAAAGAAAATCCGTACCTATTAATACTCACTTTTCCTCCAGCCTAACTTCCCCCAAGCCCTAATCATTAATATTTCTGTTCCTAGATTTTTCTTATTCTGAAATTTCATATAAATAAAGTCATATGTGACTTTTTACAACTGATTTCTTTTAGTATGTTTTCAATGTTCACCCATGTTCTAGCATAGGCTATTTATACTTTGGGGTTGTTTGAATAATGCTGCGTAAATATTTGTAAATTGTATTTTTGGGGAAAGTTACTTACGATTAAAGTCCAAAGCCTTCACAGTGAGCTAACATCCTCAGTCCCACCCCCTTGGGTTGAGATAAGGTCTCACTATATAGTATAGGTTGGACTTGAAGTATGTAGCCCAGGCTGGCCTCGAACTCACAATGCTTCTCCTGCCTGAGCATCCTAGGCCCTGCCTCTATGAAAAACTGAGCTGCAATTTATGGTCTTTCTGCCTCAGCTTCCAAGAATGCTGGGATTGCAAGTGTGTGCCACACATTTTACGCAGACCTGTCTTCATCCCCTGGGTCATCTAACTCTGCTTAGTTGCTTAGGGAGCAGCCACTTTCAGCATTATACATTTCCACCAGTAGGAGATGAAACTGAGTTTCTTCATGTACTTACCAATACTTGTTAATCATCTGTTAATTTTGATCATAGACATTTTAGATTATTTTATTTTCACTGCTGTTTTCCAGCTTAAAGAGAAGCTAGCAGTAGCTGTTCGGCAGTTTTCAGCTTTTTCATTTAAAAAGAAACAGCTAGATTCCTTGGGTATCTTCAGGGATCAGGCAGGCCAGGCAGTACTTAGTACTAGATGCCAAGGAGGCCCCTGCAGGTCTGTCTGGCCGGCCACATATCCAGGGACAGACACAGGGGCCTTGGGTTGATTCCCAGTGGTTACTCAGCCATTAAGAACAGGGGTCTGCATTTCTAATCAAACCCTAGCTGGTTCCTTTCACTCCTCTTTACGGAGCCCAACACTGCCCTAAGCATGCGGTCTACATGAACTCAGCTGATCCCTGCAGCAACCAAAAGCAAATCCTGCTGTGAAACCTGGCCAGGTGATCCTGGTGTGCTGTACCCATCAGCGTTCCTCGGGAATGCTTTTAGATGGAAAATCCCGGGCCTCAATCTGAGAAAGGCTGACTTGGTGGGAATGAAGTTTACCCAGCAATTTAGTGTACACCTATGTGAATTACTGTTAATGGCTTACACTTCATCTGACCCCTTGCTCTTGAGCAGGAGCCTACGCCTGACCCAGCTCCCTTCCTCCAGTGCTTGGTGCAGTAGAGGTCCTCAGGGAAGATACGCCATACGAACACTCAGACACACAAGCAAAAAAGTATGTAGGACTGGTTCTTGGAGCTTTCCAAAGGCCAGGGATGAAAGCTGCTGCCTCTGGAGTCCCAGAGGACTAACCAATGAGAGGGCTGTGACCACAGTGCTTGACTCACTGAGCAATGGAGACAGCATTGTGCAATGACTGTCCTGGCCAGCTAGGTGGAGTCCCTTAGGCTTTCAGCCTTTTTGGGAATCAGCAGCAATTACCAGTGCACAAGGCCTGGGGCCTAGCTGTACCCAATCTTCATCTCATTGTCAGGCACAAAACCCCAAGATTTTACGCAAAGGCCTAGTTAAGAAAAACACTACCACACAAAGATGGTCCTTTAAAAAAAAATGTTATACAGGTATCATGTAAGAGCGTACTAAGGAACTTCAGGTTTTACCATCAGTGTGCTCACCAGAGTGAAGACATACATGTCCTCTCATGGTCTAACACTTGTCTGGTGTGTGGAGATCTTTGGCCCATGAGCAGCTCTTGACTACTTTCTTCACAACATTGAAGTATTGCCTGGAGACAGGAGGACACTAAGTGTAGCCACAGGGGGCAGACCAGGATTCACAGGTGAACTTCAGGGAGCACAGGGGCTGACTGGGCACAAGAATTTTCATATCAGCACTCCTGAAGGGCTAAGAGTACCCATCACAGCAAGCAAGCAGAGACCTGGCCACCACTTTCCAGAAATTATGTTGAGTAGAAGTAGGCCAAAAGCAAGTTACTGCCCTCTAAAGTCCTTTAGCCCTGGAATGTGAAGTCACACTAGCTGACAGACGCCTGGGTTTTACTTTAGAGGCAAGATGGTCAATGCAATGCTCTGGCTTAGGACTGCTCAGCTCATGGCACCAACCCCAGGCTCCCCTGATCTTTGCCACTGGCTTTGGCACTTATAATACTCTGGATCGACCTGCCCACTTTATATGAGCTGAAGGACCTTTAGGAGTATGTGCCTTCTACATGTTTGCAAAGTGGATCAGGGATGTAAGACCAAAGGAAGGTACAGAGCCCTCCAATGTAAATTCTTACTTGTGGAGGGAGGGTGGCTCTGACTCTTCCTTACGCACCACTGCGGCCAGAACTGGGGCTTTATTGGTGAAACTCAGGAACTAAGACAGAGCCCAGCATGCAGATCAAAAAGGCATCACTGCCAAGAGATGAGGGACATGGGCATCAGCCTGTGCAGGTGCTATTACTTGGGCCACTTTGTCTCTTCTCAGTTCTTAAGGGGAAGTGTGCAGCAAGAGGGTTCAGCACTTCACAAACTGGTGTGTGACCTCGAAGATTCCCACAGACTCCTGAGACTTTTCGTCATAGTCAGTCCAGTCCTATGGAATAAGAGGGTAGTGTCAGCCTGACAGCACAGAACGGTCACTTTCAACAGTAGAGAAGAGGGACTGAGGCCAGCACAGCCTGTGGCTCTGGCTCAGACACCCGTGACCAACGCATGACCCAAGACAGCCACAAAGCTTAGCCTGAACTCCAGCTCGGTCAGCTTTGTGTCTGTGCACAAGTCCTCTAAGCCTCAGTTCTGTCCTGTATTAAAAAAGGGACAACAGACTTTACATTGAATGTGGAGAGAAGCCAATAGGGAAACACATGTTAAGCATTTGGCCCGGTATCTGGCACAAAGTACAGCTCAGTAAATGCCAGCTACTATTACTAGAGGCCATGCAAACGGAATGAAGATTCTTGCTTTTGTTCCGAGACAGGGTCTCACTACATTGCCTAGGCAGTCTTGAACGCCTAGGCTCAAGTGACTGACCAGTCCCTCAGCCTCCCAGGCACTGGGACTACAGGCACCTCCCACCATGTCCAGCTTGGAAGTTTTTGCCCTTCTTTTGGAGCCTGAGCACACATTTTTCTACAGTGTAACAACAATGATTACTTGTTAGCTCTATAAAGTCACTACAAACACTAAAGTAATGAATACTGACCATTATTCCCAGAGAGAGTAGGTTAGGCCCTGTGACCCTGTGGTCATGTTTTCATTAACTGACCAGTAAATAACTTTGTTTTACATATACTTCTGTTTAGACATCTTATTTAACATACATTGATGACTGCTTGAGCTCACAGCCAACAGCACTGTAATTCATGCCTGAAGGAAGATTACGTAACATTTCTTCCAGGTACATCTTAGCTTTCTTGCATTCAGGAACACTAAACAGCGCCTTAGCACCACTCTTGTGACCATTTAAAATAGCAAAAAATACAAAAAATGCAGCACTAACTTCCCACTGATCTGGTAAAAAATTTCCTGCGAGTCCCCCAAGTCACATACCTTCTCCTGCAGGTTAATGTCATTGAAGACTGTCCCTGATTCCACACCCTCAGCAGCAAACCCCGCCTACAGGGGACAGGAAGGCATCAGTTAGTCACAGAAGGAAAGCACAAGGCTGGCATGTGAACTGGCCTGGAAGGCCGCTTCTCTGGAATAACTGCTGAGCTTCCAGGACCTGGTAGCTGGCTTTGGACTACAATGGTTCTTCTAAATCACAGTCCTGGGGCCAGGGAGATGGCTCAGTGGAATAAGTGCTTCCCTGGCAAGCACTAGGGCCTGAGTTCAATCCCCAGTTCCACTAAAATTAGTCAGTCAATCAATCAATCAATCACAGTCCTGGACAAGAAAATGGGAGTGAGGTAAACTCTTCCACTACCCGTGACTTGCTGAGGACCTAGGGTATGTCACTCCTCACTCTGGACCTTAGATTTCTTATTTAGATGAAGACAACATATTATCTCTTCTGCCTTACCTCACAGATCTCTTGTGA
>NW_004524683.1:625166-642539 GCF_000260255.1 Octodon degus | reverse complement strand
AAAACAAAACAAAAAAACAAAGAGAGGGTGAGCCCTGATTCTAGAGTCAGACAGACTTCCACTGCTTACTAAGTGTGTGACCCTGGACAGCTGCAAACTCTCTGAAGTTCTTTGTTTATCTGAAAACTGATGAATCACCTCACAGGGCTACTATGATGTAGAATAGGCAGAGTGCCAGGCATACAGAAGGCACTTTAAGTGACAATTATGTTCTGATGTTCTGACAAAGGAAAATTCCTAGTCTATTGGTTCTGTAGGAAGCAGTGTTCTTCATTCACTTCATACAGTCCCTCAAAGACACAGGTTCGGGGGGAACTACCCGCTCGGGCCCCCCCTCCTGTCCTGAGAGAGGGACAGGAGCTTTCTCTCAATAAATATAGTCTGCTCATAAAAAAAAAAAAAAAAAAAATAGAGGTTCCCCAAACAGACACACATACCTGGGGCTGGAAATCAATTGGCTCGAGGCCTCGGCACTCAAATTCCACAATTGTCTTGAACTTCTCATTGTCTTCAGCCTAGAAAGGAAGTGTGTTGCAGAGGTAGGCCCAACTATGCTCTCAGGTTGACCCATGTCCTTCCTGCCACGTGTGTCTTACTACCCCTCTGAGTCTAGAATGGGACCAAGAAATAACTCCATTCTGAAAGAAGCCTGCTTTGGCAATGCTCTCCATGAGACCCTTGGTGGGGAAGACTCTGGCCAAAGAAGTGTTTGACGTGAAGTGAAAAAAGATGGGACTTTCTGGACATTTCAAGATCCTGAAATTAGGTTAGGGTTTGCAGCCAAATCCACAAGAAAACAGCAGAACTGAAAGCAGTTTTCAGAGATGTCTACTTTGGCCATCATGTCCCCTCTTCACTGTTAGAGTACCTAAACTAGGTCGACATGTGTAATGTAACAAAACACCTTATTCTGGCCCTGGCCCCTGACCAAAACTCCTATACAATATGTTGCAAATGCTTTTCTTCTACATCTTTGTTCTCATGTCCTTGTTTCAAATAATTAACTGGAGACGTTTCAGCTTGCTGCTCTTTCCCTGAAGATCTCTGATGCCCAAAAAGCAGTCTCTCAGTTCTCATTGACTGAACTAAACCTAGCCTCCCGGTCATCTTCTATGCACACACTGTCACACATGGTGACAACAACCCTCAGAGGACATGGATGCTGCAGAAAAAGATGGTTGATTCTGGGGTCAGCCTATCCGATTATGAGGACAAGCTCTACCTCTTTTCTTTGGGGCATTAAGAGTCCTAAAATGTCAAATGGAGCTGAGGAAACGTTTACAGGTTAATTGTGAGAATGTGAAATATGTGTAAATAGCCCAGCACAGGACCTAACGCTATGCCCAATAAAAAGTAAATAAAATCACTGATGGGTAATTAAAGCACCTGCTAAGGCAGATGCAGAGGCCAAGGGTTTGATCCCCAGGCCTGCCATGCCAGCCCCACCTCTGGGGCACACTGAGCTGGTGATTGAGACTGGGTGTTGTGGCACGCACCTGTAATCCCAGCACATGGGAGGCTGTAACACTATGAGTCCGATCTACATAGTGAAACCCTGTACTAAATACAAAAAAAAAAGATCACTGATGGAATATTAAGCTATGAAGTCTCCATCTAATAGAAATAGTTTTAGTACACTTAGCCACAACCTTTTGCTAACTACTATCATACTACAAGAGCAGGGAGCTACTTTTACTAAAGCCTTTGAAAAGAATATGGGTGGAGGGGACATCTCTTTGGAGGTGGAGAGCCAGGAAACCCATACCTACCTGACCTATACTCAGAAACCCCAAATGTCATACCCACATGTTGACTGTCATCTTGTCACTGTAAAAAGTGTTTCCTGCACTTCAGCTATATGTCTGGCACTGATGAGCATTTTTCTGTTGGGTCTTAGTTGTCTGCTGGTCTTCTGCTACATTATAATAGACTTGAGGGCAAGTCCTTATTTAATTGCTTTCTTCAATTTAGAGTATTGTGAGGATCTGACATAATTCTGATATTTTAAATAAATATCAAATAAATAAAGATAAAGACAACTGTAATTCTTTACACAGACCCCCAAAGTGCTTAAACCCTCTCCCACTTTGGGGCCAACCTGTGAGGGAGTACTGCACAATTATCTAACAGTAACACTGGCACTCTCCAAGATGGAATGCACCAAAGGACTGTCCCATCACAGTTTCAGAGAAGACTTGCCACTCTCCTAAGATGTAGACAGGCAATGCCCTTGGCTATGGAAACTGAGCAGCTAGCTGGGATTAGAGGTTCTATGGGCTCCCAGAGCCCAGCATTTATAGGAAGGCACTGAAACAACCTGCTAAAGAAATTTTTCTGGGCACTCAGTATATGACGAGTAAATGAGTGATTAAGAATATGAACAACTGAGTCAATTAAAGAGTAAACAAGATGGGTCAGCGAGATAGCTAAGTAGTCTAAAGTGCCTTAGGCAAGCTTAGGTAAAGCACAGGGACCTCAGTTCAATTCCTGGCACCACATGCAGCACCAGCCCTGCCCCCGGGAGCAACCACAAAAAGAATAAACAAGAAATATGAATGTCCTACAGCAGGTCCCTCTAATGTAGCTATGACTTTAGAAATCAGGCCTCTTCATTTTCAGTTGCCACTGTAGCAGCAGACTTACATTATAAGGCTTGATGGTGCTGCTCAAAATCTCTGAAACATAAAAAAGACAAAGTTGACTTGAATTCATATTGAAGCCCATGGGGCCGGGGAGATGGCTCAGTGGAATAAGCACTTCCCTAGCAAGTGCAAGGGTCTGAGTTCAATTCCCGGTTCCGTCAAAAAAAAAAAAAAAAACAAACATATTAAAGCCCACCCTAGTGCCTTGATGTGGCTCTGGGAAAGACAGTTGCGCAGGTGTTAGCACCTCACACCTTAGTACACCCACAAGTAATGAGTCTGCTCTCCCCAAAGCTGTGGGCCAGCCTGGCAGAACTCAGTAATCACAGCTGGACCTACCAATGGAATTTTCCCGTGCACACAGCTTGCACTTCTGAACCATAGAGGCACTGCCACGACCTCCCTTCAGGGCCACACTGTCCTGGCAAAGAGCAAACAGAACCTCTAGTCACGTATCAGTTTGATGCAAGGCTCCTGAGACCCCATCCCAACACTTATTACTCAACTGACAAGACCAAACCCAGAGAGGTCAATGGCTTGCTAAGACAGGAATCCTGGAAACAGAGGTACAGCTCAGTAGTTAAGTGAATATTTAACCTCTGGGTTCAGGCTGCAGCACCAATAGAAGGCATCATGAGGAGGCTTACTGAGACTGAAGATGGGTTCTTTCCTGAATTCTGCCTCGTATCACAAAATGCCCATTGTTCCCAGTACTGAGCACACTGATGCCTGCCCTCCCATAAAAGGTAAGCCCCAAAGGACTGAAGAGATGAAAGCTTGTTTTACCAAATTCCTGCCAAGAGGTAGTGTGTGTGTTGTACGCGTGCGAGTGTACTCGAGAACACCACTTACCATCAGTCGGATGTATTGCCACTTCTCTGAAATTTCACCACAGTTACCACATTTCATCTTGGGGTGTAGGAGGAGAAAAGAATACTAGTAAAGCAGCTGTGGACAATGTGAGATAGGAGGCTCATATCCCACTTTCTGCCAACACATTCCATTTACAACCAACCCCAACAAGGACATAACCAGACTTATCTTTAGGTCAAGAACATACCCAAGTGCTTCTCATATTGGGGTACCTGCCCTCCTCTATGAAGTACCCAGCCTGGATAAGGATTCAAGGCTTAGGTGGCACAGAAATGGCTTCAACAGGCCCCCCAGCTACTGGGCCTAGTTAGGAGACTCCTTTGTGTCCCCACAGACCCTGTCAGTCCTTGATTTAAGTATTTACCCCACTGCTGTTACTCCATTTTTCTGTCAACACCACTAGACTCTTGCTTCTTTTAATCAAAGAACACTGATTCCTCAAATAACCCTGGAACTCAAGCTTCAAAAATTTTTGGAAATAAAGTCAAGGGTGGCTTCCTACAGGACAAGGTTTCTGATGTGTTCAGAAGGTTTCTGGGATTTGAGCTAGAACACAGCAGAATCTCTGGGATCTGTGACAGGGAAAAACCTTCAACTGTTCAGATGAGAGGACCTCTTCAGAACATGCTACCAGGGTACTGGGCATATCAGTGTGGAGTAAGGAAGAAAGGGTAGATCAAGCTCAAAATTAAGCTATCTCACAATAAACACAATCTGATAAAAAAAAAATAGGTAAAATTATTTACCTTACCAAATCACAAGATCCATTCAAATAGCATTTCAACTAGTGCCTATTTACACACCACAAAATATTTAACAAAAGGAAAAAATTACATATTTTCAAGGCAAAGATGAACCAGTATTAAAAAAGAAAACCTAAAATTTTAGCCATAAAGACCGTAACATTTAATGTCTTATTAAATATTTCTCAGGCAGCAGGAGGCTGAGGTCAGGGCGGCCACACCTCCCCGGAGGCCCCGAGGCGCCCACTGCCCCCCTGCGCGGGGCCGCTCGCCTCCGTACCTTCAGGTACCACCGGAAGTCCTCGCCCACGGGCCGGAGGTTGGTGATGTTCTCCAGAGTGGCTTTCAACTGCAGCGCGATTTTCTGAGGGGAGGGCGGGCCACACTGTCAGCAGCGACACGCCCCGTCCCAGGCCCCCCAGCTCTAGCTCTGCCACCCACTTCCTCGGCGCGTCCTCGTTCCCATCATTTGCACCTGATGCGACCCCCTGCCTCCCAGTTCCTCACACCTTCCCCAAACCACCCAGGTGTCCCAGCGACTCAAAGTGATCCACCGCCCCTCACCCCCATGATGGTCGAACTTAGTGCACACAGGCTGCGGCCGCTACTTTCCGACCTGTCGTAAAAGGGAGGCACCCGGCGTGCTTTGGCTCCGGCAGGGGCGGAGCCGCGGGGTGAGACGGGGCGGAGCTTCAGCTGGGCTCTCCTGCAGGTAACCTATTTTGTAGACCTTTCTTTTCTTTCTTTCTTCTCTTTCTTTCTTTTCTTCCTTCCTTCCTTCCTTCCTTCCTTCCTTCCTTCCTTCCTTCCTTCCTTCCCTTTTTTTTTTGTGGAACCGGGGATTGAACTCAGGCCCTTGCACTTGCCAGGCAAGCGCTTATTCTACTGAGCTATCTCCCCGGCCCCTCCTAGACCTTTCTTTTAGGTGAAGCTGAAACCAGCTTTTAGGTGAAGCTGAAACCAGTGATCAGTACGATGTGCAGGCCTCCGGGAATTGGCAGTGCCACACATAGCTTACAGAACCCCGACTTTGTGCCAGCACTAAAAGGCCCAGACCGTGCCTGCTTGGCAGTTGTGGGGATGATCTCTTTATTCTCTAAACTTTTTCCTCTGGATCTGCGCAGAAGCCTGGTTTCCAGAATCTCTCCAGGAGACTGCCTATGTCCTCGTCCTTCTCACCGTGGCTTGACTGGATTCCCCCCCCCCCCGGGGGTACTTCTGCCCCCACTTGTCTGCGCCTAGCATGCCTTCACAGATACCATGCAGGCTGTGGGCAGCATCAGACAGCACCCCTCACTGAAGACTTACATATCCTTTTGAGCTCCTCGATGTCTTTACAATTTGGAGGAATTTTTTACCCTTTACAGGAGGTGATTTTGGAGTCAGGTATCTGGACATTGGGTCACAGGGCTCCCCTACTCACTGTAATCTTTTAAGGAAGGCACAGCAAAGTGTGGTGGTGGAAAAAAATCTCTGGCCCATATTTAAAACCCTTGGGACTTGGGTTCCCAGGGATGTGAGTCTGTCTCACTTGTCCTTTCAGTCAGATGACTTTTACCATAGCCTACTTCTTTCAGTATGTGTTATCTAGTCCCACCAGCAATTTGCCTGAAGAAGCTGCCTAGTTGTTTGGGCTTTGGCAGTTTTAGGAATCAAATCTAGGGCCTTTGTACTGAGCTATATCACCACACCTCTTTGTTGAGACAGGGTGTACTCTGAGTTGCCCAGACAGGACTTTAACTTGTGATCCTCTTGCCTCAGCCTCCCAGAGTGCTCAGATTACAGGTGGCACTATCAGGCCTGCAAGCCATATGTGCCAGGTATGGTGGCCTATAATCACAGTACTTGGGAGATTGAGGCAAGAGGATTGCAGGGAGCTCAAGGCCAGTCTGGACTACACAAGACCCTATCAGTGACTTGGCAAAATAAATTGTCCCTATAGGTCAGTTTACCTTCTGAACAAGCTCCCACACATTCTGTGCCAACTTGGTCTGTTTTTAATGGCTGCTGGTTTTGAGTGCTCTACCACTGACCTTATACCTCCAGCCACTAATGTGTCTTCTAAATTTCCTTTAAAGGTTTCTCCTCCATTGCCCTTCCAGTTACTTAAGACACCAGTCATCTGTGAAGAATTTCCTGAATATTGCTGATCACTCTCTTTTTTTACTGTTTCTCCATTTGCCTTTTTTCCTATAAAATGGTAGATTATATACAGTTGGCTAGATTTTTCAGCAATATTTCACACTAAAATATTTGTGTTTTACAAATTAAGGAGTTTCACACATTCAGATCTTTTATAAAGTAACAAAAATTGGATTTTATCACATTTATTAAGACAATTATAGTTTACAAAAAATATTGTCTTGATATACACAAAAATCTCCTGATAATGGTAATTAAAACAACTAATCCTACCCCCCCCCCCCGTGTCCACATCAATAATCAATCTAAATTGGTTTGATCTTGAAGTGTAATCCAATAAGACTGAAGACCAAGCACTTCAGGTCCTGGACAAGATAATAAAATACTCTTAAGCCTTCTGGGTCCCTAAAATTCAAAAGAGAAAAAAATGAAAAAGCTGAGAAAAACTGGTGCCACCAGCCCCAAACAAACCCCCAAAACAACTTCTTATCTAACTTTCCTTGGGAGCATATTTACAGTATTAAAACTTTGAACAACCACAAGTCCATGAAGAAAGAAGAGACTGCATAGTAGGAGAACATCAATGGGATAATGTTGAGGTTTTTGGGGGTGGGAAAATATATTAAGTGAAAAACATGATCAGAATAACAGATTGTTGGGCCGGGGAGATGGCTCAGTAGAATAAGTGCTTCCCTGGCAAGCGCAAGGGCCTGAGTTCAATCCCCAGTTCTGCCAAAAAAACCCGCAAACCTCCCTCCCCCCCAAGAAAAACTCCACCTCATAGAGATGTTGGATATATATAGATAGATAGATAGATAGATAGATAGATATCTATATCCTATATCTATCTATCTATCTATCTATCTATCTATCTATCTATCTATCTATCTATCATCTAACAGATTGTTTGTTTTTTTGGTGGGACCAGGGATTGAACTCAGGCCCTTGTACTTGTTAGGCAAGTACTTATTCAACTGAGCTATCTCCCTGGCCCCCTAGAATAACAGATTGTTGACCTTAATTTTGCTGTCCTTTCAAAGCTACTTATTTTCTTTTTTTGTACCAGGGATCAAACTCAGGACCTTGTGCTTGCCAGGCAGGCACTTAGGCTGCTGAGCTATCACCCCAGCTAAAGCTACGTATTTTCTAATGCACAGAACAAAAGACTATAAAGATACCTTTCAAGACATTAACAGTGGCTGTATCTGTGTGCTCCACATCTGTGAGTTCATGGATCAAGTACATAGTAGACCTATGATAGCTGTGTCTCTAATAGACATGCTCAGAATTTCTTCCTTGTCATTATTTCAAAATAATAACAGTAAGACAACCATTTACAAAATAGTAGGTAATACAATCTAGAAAGGATTTAAAGCATACATAGGGATGTACAGAAGTTCTATGAAAACATTATCCCATTTTATGAGAGACTTGAGCACCCAAAGCTTTGGTTTCTGCAGTGGGACCTGGAACCAATCCCTATAGATACTCCCAGATGACTATAATTTGGAGACCTTACTATTAAGGAGACAAAACCACCCACTTCTGTCTTACATTTGTAGTAGATCATCACATAATGGTCCCAATTTGATAAGGATTTATCAGTTTCCAGCAAAACAGACACAAATACGTAAGGATCATATACTTACTTGGATTGATTGACATCAATAAGAGAACCAATTTTTGATGTTGTGAAAGATATGTGTTCATCTCCAATGACAATTTCAAGCTCCTACAAACATTTGGGCAGAATTAGGTTATTCATCATGCAAAGAAGGGTAGATCATTTACCAAGTTGTCCAGATTCTACTAGAAAAGGCCACGTAAGCAAGGGCAGCTTATTCTAAGCATTAAACTCTACAAGACACTAGAAAAAGAAGTAACATTGGTTTAGCTGTTGAGAAGCTCACCCTCTTACAGGAAGCTGTGTCATCAGGCTGCATCCTTTCTGAGATTTAGAATTTATATACTACTTGTATTTGTACTTTCACTGATAACAGTGTGGAATAATACACATAGGTCTGTTTTTAAATACCTAAGGTAATTTTGGGGGCAACATGTCTAAGGAAAAGTATTTAAGACTTTGGGTTTGATGACAGCTTTGCCATTCACTCTTAGACTACGTGACCTAGGTCTTGTTATAGCTTGTATCTAGATGTCCTCCCCCAAAGCTTCACGCACTCAGAAGTGGGGCTTTTTTTTTGAGGTGGCTGGATCTAGGGTTTGCAAATATAGAGTATATCTTAATTTAGCCTATTGATTGGTTTGTCATAGTTCTAGGTGTGGATATCACCCTGGTTGTGGTTCATACCAGCCAATAGACTTACAGCCTGAATGGAATAAAAACGGAGGGGTGGGGGGATAGAAGCTTGCTGTTCACTCACTCTTGTCTGTCCTGCCATGCACTGTGTCTTGGAGCCAGTCAACTATGGACTGAAACCTCTATGAACTGTGAACCAAAATAAATTTTTCTACCTTTTAACTTGTGGGTGTCAGGTCTTTTTGTCCCAGCAATAACAAAAGTAAGACAGATCTTAATTTCTAAATAGTGATACAAGTACCATAAACCCTACTTAACTTCTTTTTTAAATAAATAGGAGTTTATGTTCATCTCTCATTCTATTCTTCCTATATCCATAAAGTTGTTCGGATATAGTTTTTAATTTTAGATTTGAAAGTATGTTTTAAAATAAATTATCACACTTTTGGGAGGGGCTGTTTCTTATCTTTTTTTTTTTTTTTTTTTGTGGAACTAAGGATTGAACTCAGGCCCTTGTGCTTGCCAGGCAAGTGCTTATTCTACTGAGCCATTTCCCTGGCCCCGTTTCCTATCTTAATGAATCTGAAATAGTATCTCATTGTTATCCTAATTTGCACAAATGAAGCCATAGATCATTCATCTTTATTGGCTGTTTACTTTTGAGTCTGTAAATTACCTACTTATGACCCTTGTATATTCCACCTTAACTTGCGGATGTCAGGTATTTTTGTCTTGGGTGGTCCTTCTAATGGGGGGTGTAGATACTAAGGAACGAACCCAGTGTTTTGCTCAGCTCATGCTAGAAAAGTGCTTTACCACTGAGCCACAGCCCTAGGGTTTTTTTTTTTTTTAAATTCTTTTGAGACAGCGTGGCTAAACTGTCCAGGCTGGCCTAATGATCTTCCTATCTAAGCCCCCTGAGCAGCTGGGGTTATAGGGATGGCTAGCAGCCTGACTGCTGGTCGGTAGTCCTTTATGAATTCTAGACAAAACTCCTTGCCAGTTGTATTTTATAAACAGCTTATATCAGTTTGTGAGTCATCTTTTAACTTGATCTTGATGTTGTTTATCATACAGAAGCTTTAAAGAATTTGTCAACCTTTTCCTTTAAGCTTAAAAAACTTCTTTAACCAGAAGTAATATTTTTTTATTTGTGTGTGTGTGTGTGTGTGTGTGTGTGTGTGTGTGGCCAGCTCAGCCCACCAGGGGGCGGGGCTGGCTGACATGTGGTGCTGGGGGATTGAACCGTGGTCCCTGTGCTTTAGCTAAGCTTGTTCTAAGTAGGTGCTTTAGACCACTGAGCCATCTCACCAGCCCAGAAGTAATATTTTATATGTTCTTCTGTTTTAATTTGTTGCTTTATTTCTACAAATGGTCTAATTTTTTTTAAAAAAATTACATAAATATGCCATGAACTGTCTTGGCATAATCTGTTGAACAATCTGTCCCTTTTCCATCTATTTAAAGTCCACCTCTGAAGCCGGGGACATGGCTCAGTAGAATAAACGCTTGCCTGGCAAGTGCAAGGGTCTGAGTTGAATCCCCAGTTCCACCAAAAAAAAAACAAAAAACAAAGTCCACCTCTGTAACATAGCAGTCCAAGCTGTCATCTATTCACAGCTGTGTTTTTGGGTTCCTTATTCTGTTCCCGTAGTTCAATTATCAAACTTTGAGACAATACTACTGTATATAACAAACACCTAAGGTTTACAAGAAGACATCAATTGTTATCATGGCCGATCCCGGTATGTCGGTCTGGCCCCACCCCCGAGGTGCGCTGAGCTGGCCCCCAAGACTGGGCGTGGCGGTGCAGGCCTGTAATCTCAGCACTGGGGAGGCTGAAAACAGGAGGATCACTGAGTCTGAGCTGCGTAGCGAGACCCTGTACCAAATAACATTTAAAAATAATAATAAAATAAAATCCTGGTGTGATTTTCATTTGAATTGCAATGAATTAATAAATTATTTTGGTGAAAACCAACATCTTTATGCTATCTTCATGAATCTTCTCATTCATAAAGATGCATTTTTTTTTTTGTCCTTTGATAAAGCCCTTTCCATGAATTTTGTACATCTTAAACTTGTGTAAGTTCTTTATAATCTTGGTTGCTGCTATAAAGGGACAAGATCTCCCTGGAATTAGGTAGTCTAATGGCCTACTTTCCGACAAGCATAGGCCACAGAATGTCCATTCAGCCTCCAAATTCCAAGACAGAAAGGGAGGGGGAAACTATAGGTTGTATGACCTATTTTGGAAAGGGAGTTTTTTTATGAGCCAGGTATCATGGTTAAAAATGACTACATATAACCACAATATAAGTTTAATAACTACTACAGGTTTTACCATACACTGGCACTTACTTATTTATCAATAAGCTTTCATTATATATCCCAGGCTGGCCTCCAACTTACAATGATCCCTCTGCCCCAGTCTCCCAAGTGCTAGTATTACAGGAGTATGCCACACCACCCAGCACACTGGTACTATTTCAGTCACTAGAGATACATCAATGAAAAGAACAGGTAAAATCCATATACCAAGGGAGTCTGCATTTCTGTTGTGTCTGTAAATAATCAAAGAAAAGCAAACAAGAAAAAAATGTGTTTTGCAGGGGCAGTGTCAGGGATTGAATCTAGATCCCATGCATGTGAGTCAAATGTCATACCACTGAACTATATCCCCAGCTCTAACACAATCTTTTAACAGTAAATGCTAGTACGAAAACAAAAGATTTTTTTTTTTTAAAATGACAGAGGGGCTTTTTAGATTGCATGGACAGACATCACCATGGAATTAACTTTCGAAAACTTCACTAACAGTACAGAACAGAACTAAAAACCACTGTAGGAAGACTGTGACAAAGGCCCTCAAGTACAGACAACCTAAGTATGTCTGGGGAGCAGAAATGAAGTTAGTAAAGTTTGAACACAATGAGAGGTAGTCAGGGGTAGAAGGTTAGGCAGGAGTTTGGATTTTTAAGGGCAGAGGGAAGCCAGTTTAAATCAATAGAACATGTAAACAAATTTACATTTTAAAAGACTACACTGGCTTTTGGAAATATGGACTGCACCCAAGAGAAGAAACAAGGAAAAAAATTACAAGTCTGGGTTAGGATGGCAGCAGTCAAGGAAAAATTATATTTTCTTTTTTTTAAAAAATGTATTTGGCACAGGGTCTCACTGTGCAGCTCATAGTGATCCTCCAGTTTTCAGCCCGCCAGCGCTGGGATTGCAGGACTGCATTACCATGCCCAGACTGCATGGCTGGCTCAGCACGCCTGGGGGTGGGGCCAGCATGACATCCTATACTGTCTCACCAGCCCAGAAATTATCTTTTCTGTTAGTTAAGTCAAATATGAAAATGGCTCTACTATATTTTATTTAGCTTTGTAGTCCCACAGAAGTTACTTAATAAGTAAGGTGCGGGGCCGGGGAGATGGCTCAGTGGGATAAGCACTTCCCTGGCAAGTGCAAGGCCTGAGTTCAATCCCCAGTTACACACACACACACACACACACACACACACACACATATAAAGGTGGACAACAAAAGCTCTGGGGCAGGGGGGAAGGGATAACAAGTAGAAATTCAGGGCTGAGTTGTAGATGGCCCGCAGCCCTACCTACTCCTTTGGTCTTCCCTACAGAATTGCTTCCTTATACCAAGGTGTGGTAATTTGCTTTATAAAAAGATCTATAACACACACACGCACGCACACAAATGGGTTCAATGTTATATGCACAACAATAACCTATTCATTTTAGATTTCTATAGTACAGAACATTCACTACAACACTCACCTGCCGACCTACTCGGTCAGGAGGAGGCCACAAGGCATCATCCTCTTTGGTAATTTCACTGTCATCAATTATTCTTTTCAGTTCCTCCATCACACTTTTATGTACATAGGCCTGAAAGCGAGTCAAAATACAGAATGTAGGTTGTATCTCTAAGCACTCTGACACAGACAGAAAATCACTGCAGACAAATGACTGCACCTGAAGAACCTGATCCTGGTGCCTCGGTAAATAGGAAGACATTTCATGCTAGACTTCAGCATGCTGAAGAGGAGGCTCAGAGTCAGTAGGCTAACACCCCAGTTCCCCAACTAGTTGTAATTATCTGTTCACAAGTATCTTCTGCTTGCCCACACTGAGCTCGGAGCTGAACCCAAACAGACCCCTCTACGGTCTGAATGTTTTGTGTTCATTTCAAAACATATGTTGAAACTTAGTCCCGAATACAACAGTACTAACGGGGTAGGGAGACTCCAGGAGGTCATGAGGTGTGAGAGCAGAGCCTCATAAAAAGTTGGGCATGGTGATGTACACCTGTAATCCCAGAAGATTACTATGAGTTCAAGGCCAGCCTGAACTACATAGAAAGTCCTTGTCTTAAAAAAATAAAAACAAAGAGAATTAGCCGCTCTCCTTTTTGCTCATTTGCTATTGAGGACAAAGTTTTTATTGCTTCTAGAGGACACAGCAATATGATACCATCTTGGAAGCAGAGATTGAACCCTTACCACACACTGAACCTGTGAGCGCCTTGACCTTGGACTTCACAGTGAGATGAATGCCTATTGTTTATAAATTGCCCAGTCCCAGATATTTTGTTAAAGCAGCATAAATGGGCTGATATACATCCCTAAATGGTATGGTGTGAACATGACTTGTGACCTCTCAAAGGTTCATGGCATATTTAAGGCTTGATAGCCAGTGTGGTAGTATTGGGAGGAGGCTGACTTTTAAGAGGTGGGGCCTAAAGATGCACAAGTCTCTTTCTGCTCCTTGTATGAGATGTGGCCTCTGCTCACACATGTTGCTCTGCCTTCTCTATCCATGTATGAGGTGACATAGTCAAGAGGCAGCCAGTCCTTATTGACCTGCATGATTCCAACTTGGACTTGCAACCTCTACAACTGTAAGCTAAATAAACTTTGTTTTATATGTACCCCATGTCTGCTAATACATCCTGGTATCAGATACCATAATTCTGAGAAACGGAGATGCTTAAAAATATACTTTGCATACTGGCCCATGTTTTAAAAAAAGTGAAGATGCTGATGTGTGACTAAGCATAAAATCAACTGTTAATTAAACAGTATGAAAAGATACTGGTTAAGACATTTTCAAATGTTTCAAAGTGATTAAAAGAGTAATTCTGATGAAGCCTTAATGGTGTGACATCAATCACTATACAATGGGAACACACGGACTTCATTGAATTGCTGCTGCTTTTACTAGCAGTGACTGACCACATCTCATCGTTAATATCTGGACCTTGATTTTCTTATATGTAAAGAATATAATATTCCCATCACATGGGCTTACAATCAGCGTCAAATAAACTCATATATGTAAAATACTCAGTGCCACATACATAGCATCTAACATGCATTCAATGATGTTGACTGCCTTCCCAGGCACTCCTTGCTCTTTTTGGATGCTAATTAAATAGGTCTCTTTGTTGAGTGCTTGGTGGCAGGAAATATATCAGGCATTTTAACCATGTAGAAACAGCATCTTATCAAGTCCAGGAAACTTGCCTAAGGTCACACACAAAGTTAATAAGCAGCAGGTTCAGGATTCAAGCCAAGGTATACCAGAAACCAAGGTTACAGTAGTTGATTCATCATTGTAAAGAAAATCCAAATGAAAAAAATCTGAAAAATCTAGAAGCTGCTGATTTAGGTATAGATTTATTTCCTTATTCGTTATCTTCTAATAGTGTGCCTCCAAAGAACCCAGACAATACAAAAGGCTGAATTGTAGTGAATGAAACACTCCTACCTCTTTTCTGATCATAACATCATTTTTGTAATTGCTGTTGTTGGCGTATCTCAATTTCCCTGTGAGGAGCAAAACATAAATGCAGTACACAATAAAAATATATGGATAAATAATCATTAGCTTACCGAGACTCCCTGCTGCTTCCTAAAATACATCCAAACTGTTCTTCAAAGTGACTAAAAGAATTAGAATTCATGCCTTTTGTGTTTCAATATTACTAGTCCTTTCAGTTCCTCACTTTAGGCTAAACAGCCTCCCTGCAAAACTACAGCTGACACTGAAGACATAATGTGGTACAAGAACACAAAAAACACAGGCTCTTTTGTGATTCTGGCAAATCACACTTCCACGAGTTAATGTCTTTAACTGACAACAGGGATTACAATTGAAAGCCTACACACAGAAAATGTGCTGAGGCTCGAATGAGTCATGAAAGCACTTTGAAAACTGAAGGGTGCTGTTCAGGTGTTATATGACTATGCAGCCCTCTGACTTATTTTTGTGAATGGAGAAGTGCATTTATCACTTATAATTTGGTTCACAAGGCCCCTTGTGCATATGTGCAACCAACCAGGCTAGTTTGGTATATGGTGGGGATGAAGGGGACAATTAGAAAAGAAAACAAGATCTTTCATTGTAGAAAACAATGTATAAAGAATTAAATAATTTATTCTAAGTGCCTTTGCACTGTTCCTGTGCCCCAAATCTGTCATTTCAGTTCATTCTCTACATAGTGGATGTGATGTAGCAAAAAATCCATCTGATTATATTGCTCTAACATTATGCTACTGCCAGTGGCTTCCGCCCTGACAAAATCCTAACTCCCTATCAGGCATACAACTCAGCTGAGTCCCTGCCTGCCTTTCCAGCCTTACTCCTGTAACAGTGTTCTCTCACACAGCTTAAGTCAAATAACTTCATTTCTGTCTGAAACATTCCACCAACTTTCTAGCTTTCAACCTCTTTACTGTGAACACTACCCAAAAATGCCTTCTTGACTCTTACTGCACAGCCTCACCCCCAACTCCATCATTTCAGGCAAGAAGCTTTCTTTCTGTACTCTCAGGCTGGATTAGGGGCCTCCTCTTCGCTCCCACAGCTTCCTACCATAACACCTAACACACTGTTTTATCACTGTTTTACATCTATCTCGGTCATAGCTGGGACTTGTCAGAGTCATCCTGGTGCCTCTCTTAGATCAAGTTTTCAATCAGTCTCAATTCTTTTCTTCAACATAGTGAAAGAAATATTATCCCAATTATCCATCAGCCAGATCCAATTCTGCCTCCAATAGTATTGTAAATCCTCTCCATTCCTATTATCATCTGTCTTGACAACTGTCACCATCTCCTCATTAATAATTCTGTTTTCACTCTTACCAGTACTTTTTTCCTCCAGTGCTGGGGATTGAACCCAAAGTCTCATGCATGCTAGGGCAGCACTTTATCACTGAGGTACACCCTCAGCTTTCCATTCTTGTCAATTCTGCACCCAATAGCTGGAATTGCTTTTCAAGAACAGGGCACATTTTAGTTTAAAACGTTACAACTGCATCCTGCTACTTAGAAATTTAAGCCTTTACCTTCCTATAAACACCTACATGCCACGACCCCTACACACCTGTCATCAACTATTATTCTCTCCAAAACTCACTATTATTTTCAGCTACCTTACTGGCCACCTGAAACAGGCCCGAGGCTCTTTTGTGCCCTGGACGCTGGCTCCTCCCTCTATAGAATGCTCTTACTCCTGAGCTTTACTAGCTTCTTCTGGCCAATCTGGACTCAGTTCAAACATTCACTCCTCAGGGAGCTCTCCAAAGACCGCTTTGTCTAAAAACTGTCCATTCAGCAATCACGCCAATGTTTTGGTTTTTCCTAATCACTCATCACTATCTGGGATGGTTTTCTGTTTGTTCACAATCTCCCTCCTAGCACTAAACACAAGTTGCATGAGAGGGGAAGACTTTGTTGCTGTGTCCCGCAGAGCAGAACACAGCCTGCCATAAGATGGGCCTTTAACTCTTTTGTTAAAATGTAAGCAATCTGGCCAACTTTGTCCTTTGCACATGCATAGAAAGAACCAACGGTGAGGACACAAAGCGTCCCTTTTGGACGCGAGCGCACTACTCTCATTCTTCTCTAGTTCCGGGCTTCCCCGCCCGTTCCCAAGCCTAATCTCAGGAGGCTGCGCTTACCGTCTGGTCGGAACTCGAACTCCAGGAACTCGTGACCGAACTTGCCTTTGTGACCCACGTAGTAACGCAGGTAAAAGTCACTCTCCATAGCTCGCATTGCGCACCCAAGACAGGACTTCAGGTCCGAACGCCACTACCGAAACCAGCGCCAGACACTGACGTTTTACGGCGGCGCGCGTAAGTGACGTCACGAACGTCACCAAGTAGCTCCTCGCCTTCTGGAAGGTGGAAATAAGGCCGTCACGCCCTTCATCTAAAGGCGGGAACTGCTCCGCCACGCCCCTCACCCTGAGGCGGGGCCGGGCGCAGGGTCGTACGACGTTTCTCGCTGGGCGGGAAGCGGCGAGCCATCGATGTTCCTCCGTCGGTCCAGCACCCGATGCTTCGTTTACAGAGTTCGGGCCGACGCCTTGAGCCTCGTCCGCCAGGTTCAGCTTCGTAGAACACTGACCTGCAAACCGGACAGGTCGCCTCTGAACCTCTTGTGAACAGTAAAATGGGACAAAATGACCCGACGTCGGCGAAAGTGTGTATAAAATAGGCTTTACTGCGGGGCGTGTTGGCGCACGCCTGTAATGCCATCCTCCGGAGGCTGAGGCAGGAGGTTCACCACAGGTTCGAGCCCAGCCTAGGCTCCAAAGGAGTTCACAGAGAACTATATAGTGATTCATTCTCTCTCTCTCTCTCTCTCTCTCTCTCTCTCTCTCTCTCTCTCTCTCTCTCT
>NW_004524683.1:620955-625066 GCF_000260255.1 Octodon degus | reverse complement strand
CACACACACACACACACACACACAAAGGATTTATTGAACTTGAAGAAAAGCCTGCTCAGTGACCCGTGCCCCGAGTCCATAATGGAACTAGGTGCTCCGAGACCACGTTTGATCTCGGTGATTTCCAGCCTGGCTGCATCGCCTTAAAACTTCTAGAAGGTACTGAGGGCCGGACTGCACCCAAACCCATGGAAATTCCCAATGGTGGACTGCGGGTATTTTTGGTAAATATTCCCAGGCCCATTTACATGTGTTTGTTCTTTGAATCACAAAACCATCTTGAGGTGATAAATGGAGTTAAATTTATAGAGACAGCCACCAGTTGTCAAAGGTTTTTCTCAGAGTAATAGATTAATCCGCTCATCAGGTGTAGCAAGTAAAAATGCTCTGAATTTAGAGGACATTTAACTCAACAGCTGTAAAGTAATCCAGGGTTTTGGACATTAGACAACATGGTACTGCATGAGAACACATGTCTGCAGTGCCTGAATTCTGGCATAACTTATTGAGTCCTAGGTATCATGTGCCGGGAATACAATGTGAGAAACACAGATGCTTATGCAGGCCGCAGGGGAGGCAGTTAAGAAGCATAAAGGCAATTACAGTGCAAGGATAAGGGCTACCGCTAGAGGGAGCACTGAACACTGGATGTTTACGCGGTGTCTCCTAATTCAGTCTAGAAGACTGAGAAAACAGTACTGGAAGGACTTTTCTAGACCAGGGGTCCAGGACTGTGTGATTAGAATATAGAGGAGTGAGTGTAAGGTGGGAAAGGGACAGAAGCCAACCAAAGGGCTTGAGTAAACCTTTACGAACCATATTTAAAAGCTTGAGTAAATCCAAGAATATTTTAAAGGGAAGTAAAGGCCTTTATGCAGGAAAGTGGAAGAGGTGATGGTGCCATGAGCTACTACTGCATTTTTTTAAAAAAATTTATTCAGTATTTGGTACAGGGTCTCACTACGCAGCACGGACTCATAGTAATCCTGTTTTTGACCTCCCCAGCACTGGGATTACAGGCGAACACCACCATACCTGGTCTTGGTGGGCTGGTGCAGCATGTGGTGCTGGGGATTGAGCCCCAGTCCCTACGCTTGCCTAAGCAAGAACTTAGTTTGCTGAGCTATCTCTCTGGCCCTCCTACTACATTTTAAAAGGATAACCAGCTGCTACATGGTGAGTTGGACTGAAAAATGGAAAGATTAGAAATTCAGGTAAGTAGTTGTTAAAAGTAACCCACAAAGGTGGTACCACTATCTAGTGGTGACCTATACTCAGGAAGTGATAATGAAAATATTGGTCTTCGTGAGTTTGAGGTGGAATACCATAATTGAAGAGGTAGGCAAAGGGCACTGAAATATGGTGAGGTGGGGGGAAAATCAGGAGTATGATCATGGAAGCCAAAATGAGAGTATTCTAAGAATGTTAATACTATTTCTAGATTAGGGAAAATAAAGTGTTTACAAGACTTATAATAAAGTAAAATCTCAATGGCATGAGAAGTGGGCAGGGGAGTACTGGGACCTGAGTACACAAGGACAAAGATCAGCCAGAAAGAGGCAGAAAAGGAAAATCTAGGGAGATAACATTGTGTGGCCGTAGCTTTTTGGGACTACTGTAAGTAACTGTGAAGCTTCAGGCAGTTATTTGATTCAACTTCTCATTCATAATATGGGGATGGATAGTATTAATAGTATTTATCTTATAAAGTTGTTACTGAGATTGAGATAATTTATGGAGGATGCCTAGTACATATGGGCCCCATTAGTGATAGTTCACTCCTCTTATTAAAACACAATGAAACAACACTTAAAAGATTTTTTAAAGCTGATTTACTTTCTTTCTAGAAACAGTGTACTGATTTTACAGATGTCCACATTTGGTTTTCCGTTCACCAAGATGATGTCAGTACAGCTGGTGAGGTGCAGCACACCACCTCCTGTCCTTCTGCCTCTGGAAGACAAGCCAGACTGCAGAGGGCACCCGCACAGAAGCTAACAACTCCAAAGGACAAGACTAAGCAAAAGCAGTTTCGTGTGACCCAGTGCTCTAACATGCCTGATTGTTACATCAAATATGGTAATTTGGGGGTCCTATGGGAGACAGACAGGGGAAACCATTTGCATACAATATGAAGTTTACAAACCAGTACTTTACCTTCAAATTAACAAGTTTCTGTAGAACAAAATGCTATTTTAAAAGCACAGGATCTGTATACAGTTGTTTTATCTTGTAATTTTTGTAAAAAAGTATCAAAACCTTGCCTTTAAATATATATATTTATACAGGTGGGTTTTTTAAAACTACTTTCTATAGCACAAAGTGTTCGCAAATCCAGGGGGTTTCTGCTGATTCTTGACTGTGCACATGGTGCACAGCCTGAGTGAAGAGTTTCCTGATTCTTTGTTAACTGAAAATATGAAGCTGTAATTCCTCTGCCTTCTAAAATCTTCATTATCCTGAAAATTCCGAGTACCCTAAAAATAGTGAGATGCTTTTTGATTCTCTATTTTCATGCACTTATGGGAAAGGAAATTATTCTAAAACTTTAAACTGCTCATACTCTGTGATGTGTATGGCTGGAGTTGGGGTGTACTTCACATTCCTGGGGGATCCAAATGCCCCTCTCCCCATTCCTACTCATTCTGGACTGTACAGTGATTGAGATCCCCTCTCCAGACCATGTCTTCCTAATTTCCAGTTTATTTTCTCAAAGTTTAGAAAATCTAAGACTTTTTTTTTTCTAAGAGGTTCTTGACAACATGCATGCTTCTGTGAAACTCTCACTGCCCTTTTATTAGTTTTCATTAACTATATCAGCAATCTCTGACTCATATATATGAAAAACAATCAGCATTTCCCTGTGGCCATTGGGAAGCCTGAGGCTGAATAATGTTATGTCTACAAAGTGCTGGCAACACATCCTAAGTCCCACTTAGTGCCCTGTACAAAATAAATGACCAAGAAATGTTTGCTTAATTAAATAGAAGTATTTTATAAAGTGCTTATGTTCAACATGTCTTTCCATTCAGCCTCATTTCTTGGTAAATCCATTTGAGTCTTTCATTCCACTTATAACTACATGTAGTTCCTTAAAGTTCCCATGCTGGTTCACACCTCAGAGGTTAGTGTTTCCCTGGCTAGAAGCCACCCAGACACCTTGTAATGGTTGATACACTGTGTCAACTTGAGAATTGAGAAGTTTGGAAGCTTAACTAAGTGACTCAGCTGGGTGCCAAGGTCCTCACTTTGTAAATATCCTGAGCTTAGCAAGAGGAAGGCACAGAGATGGTATGGGCAGATAGCTGGCATACAATATAAGGGAGGAAAAGACTTGCCTCCCCCCTTTGCTCTTGTTGCTTTTGCTGTCTTCTGTGGCCTTGAACTGTTGCCCTCCTCCATGCCACTCTGCCTCAGAGCCAGCTGGTTATAGACTGAAATCTCTACAAACTGAGCAGCAAAAGAAACCTTTCCCTCTTTAACTCTGGGTGATACATATTTTGTCTTAGCAAGGAGAGAAAAGTAATCAACACACACCCCTTAATTTTTAAGACTTAGCTTAAGGTTGCTTCTCCAATAATGACCCCATTTCTCCTCTCAAGTAGAATGACCCCTTTTGCCTTTTTCCCTAACAGCACTTGACATGGAAACTATTCCTTTTTTTATTCACAGACTTTTTTCGTGAGTTCTGTAAGGACAGAGAACATTTACCTGACCTTTACATCTATTGTACCTATTATACTGTTGCCACCTAATAAATGGTTTTAGGGAATGAATGCAATGCACTGCAAACACACAGAGATAACGGAAAGGATAGCTAGTTACTTATTGCCATGAACGTAAATCCTATCATTTTCTTCTGACTAGCCAAAGTTACAATTATTCCAATGTTTTATATATAATCATGCTATTGAGAGTAAAGTTTTAGACCCTGCCAAATAGCTCAGCAGATTAGAGTGCCTGTAAGTAGGCCCAGGGGTTGGAGATTCGATCCCTGGGCCTGCCTTGCCGGCCCCGCCCCTGGGGCACGCTCAGACAGCAATTGAGACTGAGTGTGGTGGTGCATGCCTGTAATTCCAGCTCTTGGGAGGCTGTAAACAGGAGAATCACT
>NW_004524683.1:610969-620855 GCF_000260255.1 Octodon degus | reverse complement strand
TAAAGTTTTAGTTTTCCCTATATTTGGAAGGCCTTTTCTACCAGTGGACAAATCCACCAGAAAGACAGGATAGGAAGCAGGTTTGAAACAATATTCAGTGAGCCCAAAGTTGTCTCCTGAACGAAAGGGAGGAAAAGGACTAAGCCAACTTCTTTTTTTTATAAATAAAGGAAATACTGTCTATGGTCCTGTTGGCATTATCTCTTAGCTTTCTTCCAGCTCTCTAATCCAATAACTGCTATTTGTTTTTGGCTATAAATACATATATGCATGGGAGAGGGAAATGAAACTATATCTCCAACAAGGCTCAAAAAACTTCCAAGAATAGGAGGAAGGTGGGTTGGACTCCTCCAATTTAATCTAATTTGCTACCATCCAACATGTATTTTTCCATTTGTTTCTTGTAGGTTCCTCCCAGAGCTACCTCTTTCAAACTGCAGTGGTAGCATATTCAGGAGGTAAGAATGTCTCAACTGTGAATTTCATCATTTTGAGGTCTCAGGCTCTAAGTCCTGACCTTATTTATGATCTTTTTTTTTCTCTGAAGGGCAGGATCTGACTAAAAATTTCAAAACTATGCATTAGCCACATTATCACTTAATTTCCCTTAGAAATTCAGTTTCTTTAGAGGCATATTACAGGAAAAGTCACTTGTCTTATGTAAATTTCAGTGTCTTTCATTTTCATCACTTTTCTTATAAAAAATAATTTTACTTTCCACTCTTGAAAGAATAGTAATGGTTAAGCTCCACAGGAGTTGGCCACTTGTTTTTAAAATTTTGTTTAATATGGGTGTAGGTCAACTGTATTTACTTTCTCCATGAATGTCTTGGGACCATCAACACATGTCTATTATGAGGAAGTTATAAGACATAGTGCCTTGGAAGCTCCAGAACATTGTTGTTTTCTTAGAGTTTAGGAGACCAAGAGTGATATAGAGCAAGGTCCTAGGAACAGGCTGATAGAACTCCAGATTGCCCAGAAATTCAACATGCTGGTGAAACATCCAAGCTTCAGAGTTGGGGGTGCTGGAGGACAGGAGTAGGGAGACATGGCTTAAGGATGTCAAGTTCCAGTTATATTAAGGTTAGATACAGGTTGTCTGCTCCTACTTAAGCCAAACATTTCCATGTGGTATGGGTGCCAGATTGTCTAGTGAAATGAAGTGGGAGAACAGCCGAGTTAAAGAGCACTCTTTGGATGAGGGAAGCCAATGCTGACTGGATTCTTTCAGGACTGTAGGCTATGTATCTAATGGGAGACCCCACAGATAGAAAATAGCACTTCTCACCTCACCCAAGGCCAAGGAAAAACAAAGAAGGTATCAATCATGAAAAGAAATCTGTACATATACCCAGTTTTTCCTTTTATTTTTACAAAGCAAAAAACCAAATCCCTGTGTGAATATATGCTATAATATTGCATATGCCATTTCCCCTCAACTGTGACTTCAGGTTTGGCCACTTTTTCTGACTTAAGCCAAAATTTACTTTTTCTGTGAACATATGATAAGAAACATTTAACTTTAAAATCCTTCCCCAAATATTAAGAGAATGAGGGGAAGAGAGAAATGGAGATGTGATAAAACCTACTCCACCATCTTTATTCTCATCTACAGCATGTCTCAGAGATTTGATGCCTGAGCCAGCCCGTACAACAAACTTGGGCTATTCTAAATATGTCTCCACTTAGCTCTCTAAGAATGCATCCTTCAGGGTACTTCAGAGGAAGTTTATATGATTCAATCCAGTGTCCTGACAGAAATTAAAGTTGCTCAAAGAGCTGAACATTAAAACAAGGACTTGCTTGTTCTGACAAACACATGTGTTGTATGTCTTGAGCTTAGTAGAACTCTGGCACTGTGTAATATGGCATCTGTACCTTGACCTTAGCCACAGACAAGAATGCCCAGGTAGGAGTCACAGCAGCCACAGGTGAAAGGATCTGCTTCTTCTACTACACGTTTGCACAAACCATGGTTTCAGTTTTTGGAGTCACTTCTGAAGGTTTCTCCAAAAACTCTAGACACCCTTCTTGTGGATAGTTTTTAAATAAATTTATGTATTTGAACAACAGCTGTAGATGTGCCTCTTCTCTACAGATTTTTCTCTCTCACACAAACACATATGCATACGCACACACACGCACACACACACACAAAGTCTGTGTGATGGGCCAAACACACCAAAAATAAATACTTTCACTTCTCTAAATTATTTATAGAACTAATCTTATTTTTGAAATATGTTAATAAATAATCTAAATGGAAGTTGAAATGTTTTAACTTATGTTGATGGATAGCCACAAAGCATAATCATTTTATTTACAGAAATGAAACCCCCAAACCTAAAAATGTTCCCCCAGATCAAACATCCTCTGTAAATATAGTATTTAAAGGATGAGTAAGGTACTGTACCATTGGCCCCCGTTTGGTTATGTACATTGTGTTAGTCACTCAGCAGTAGCCATTCCATGAATTCCTCATGGGTAGTGCAACTGTTAAAAAGTGTATAAAACATTATACATATAAAAACTCTCACATCCTTTGGATGTTTGCAGTTCATCATAACTTTGTGGTTACCTTTCCGCAACATAAATTTTTAAAAAGTTACACACACATACATACTCACTCACACAGACCCCTATTCAGAAACCCATCCATCCAGTCACACATCATCCAGAGAGTAGTGCATGGGACTGAACTCCAGGAGGCACGAAGGGGTTGGTCCCATCTTCAGGGCAGGCCATCGTCTTCCAGGCTTAATGCCACTCGCTGGGGAGATAGACCAAAGAAGCCATCATTAGATCCATAAGAGCTATTATTTCTTATTATTGAAGTATTAGACATACTATTATTTTACAGATATTGGCTCATATAATCTTCAAACTATGTCAAGAGTCAAGACTTATACTTATTTTACAGATGAGAAAACATAGTCATTGATGATCCCAGAGCTATGCTTCTTTCATCATTCTTTGTGTAAAAGAGGGCAGGAAAGATCTAAACTTTTCTCCCTTATAGAATCTCAGGTTGGGCCAACTTCAGTTGGTTAGTTTTACTAAATGTTAACTCCTAGGCTATGAGCAATTTATCCCAGGATGCTACTCACAATGAGGTAGTAACATGCAGGCGCCCTTCAAACAGCAATAGGAGGTATTAATTCAGTCCCTTTCTCCCTCATCCCTGTCTTCCTGTCACTGAAACCTAGACTTTCTTCTGCTACATATGGTTGACCCTTAAATGGTAAGTCCACTAACCCCTGCTTGAGTCAGCCTACACCATGTGGACAGTAGGTTTAAATTCTAGCCTAATGTGAAAGCTGTTTCTTTAGATCTTGTGATAGTCCCTGATATGTTTTAAGCACAAGATAACCCTTGAAGTCTGTAGTGCTTGAATTCCCTTCCTTTTGTTCTGTTTATTTTTTTTCTCCTCCAGATTATACCTGTAGCTTTCCCCAGCTGGTCCTGACATAATCTTGTTTGCTGCTCTTCCATTTCCTGGACTCTGAGTTGCATTATCTTTCTCATAGCTATGTGAACTGGGTGAGCCAACTAAGTTCTCTTAATTTTGTCTGTCAAATGGGAACAATGACCTATCTCCTACAGTTGATAGACAGCCAAATGAAACAATGCATATGGAGTATTTCACATAATACCTAACATACATGGGGTTTGAAATATTCTACATCAGCCTAGCCAGCAAAACATAGCATCTTCCTATATATGATTAAAAGAAACTCCACTCCCCTTCAAGTCCTCTTTGGGTTATTTGTGGTTTTTCCATGCGTGTCATGGCTGTGCTCCATTAATGAAGACCTTTAAGACCATCTTTTAGATGGTCTCCAAGACAAAAAACAGGCCAAAGACAGGCCTCAGTAGTGATGGCAGAGCTGTCTGAGAGAAACAGGAGTCACATGGTTCAGAATCCTGAGTTTCAGAGCTTTCGAAGGCTATTTACCCCATGAGAGTGGGAAGAGCCTGGCCAACCATGTGGAGTTTTAACTCTAGATCTGTCACTTCCTAGCTATGGTATTCCAAGAGTTAATTTCTATGTCTCAGTTTTCTCATCTGTAAAATGGGGCTGATAATATGAACTCTGACTGCAAAGATTAAATGAGAAAGTGTGTGTAAAGCACTGAGAACAGTTCTGACACATAGTGGGTGCTCCCACAATATTAATTTTCTCATTGTAATCTCTACTTTTATGACACTAGCAGGAGCTTATTACTTGGGCCCTAGACTCATCACAGGTAACTTCTGAGTCCTTGAAAACAAGGCCACTTTACAAGGATAAAGTGCTTTGTAATTTATGCTTTCACGCATGCTGCCTCACTTGAACTTCCCAAATTTACAATGCAGATAGATGGGATTACTATTCTCATTTTACATATAAAATTAGAGACATAACTGACTATGGTGATAGGCTACAGAATGATGGACAGGGAACCACCCTTTTACTCCAAGCTCAGTGCTTCTTGTACTGTGCTTTTTCTAATCTTTAAAAATTGGTCAAACAGCTGATTTCTTGGGCTGGCTGAGGTCAAAGATCCTCCTCATTTGCTCAACTCTATCTTGCATGTTTCCCTTTTGTAAACAGCTAGCTTCAGCAGCAGTATTGTCTGCCCTGTACTCAGTCACCTTCTTCTGCAGGCCCGTTTCCTTCCTCTGTGGCAAACCCATGTCTCCTCTTGTCCCAACACTCACTTTACATTTTACAGCCTTCCAGAACCAGAAAGCCTTCTAGGATTGGCTGCACTTGCCTTGGTTCAGGCCCTCACTCACCAGCCCCTCAAGGTCAGAGTGGCACTACCCTACCTTGCACTTGACGACAGGCAGCTCGGAAAGAGGGTTCTTCGGGAGTTGGTGCAGCTGTGACCTTGGTTCCCCCGGCAAGACAAAAAGCTCCTTGAGGGCAGGGGCTGAGTCTTCCAGTTCTCTGGTCTCCCCAAGACAAGGCTCTGCCCACAGTGGGCGATCAAAGCTTCTGATTGCCTGACAGGGGGATGGACCGGATGACCTCTGAGGTCACACTCAGCCCCCTGACTCTACTATACAACAATGACACCTGCTCTAGTCACTTCATTGTCCCTGTTCCCCATGCTCTTTTACTAGGTCTCTGGACATGCTTCTATCTGTAATACCACTCCCCTCCTCCTCTGTCTGTTAATCTTTCACAGACAGTTCATCTGTTACTTCTCTGTAAGGCACTCCTTGTCATTTCTCCAGGGAGACTTAATAACTCCCTAGAGATTTCCATATCATCTATTCAACAAATACTGGTTGGAAGGCAGCTAAGCTGTGCAGGGTGCCAGGAAGACAGACTAATCAGATGAGATCCTGCTCTCAAGGATCTCGTGTTCTAGTGGGGCAACCATGAGGTAAAACAAATGGACTGGAGTGTGACAGTGCTGGGAAGGAGAATAGGCCAGGGGACTGTGGGAGGACAAAGCAAGCTGGGAAAAGCTTCGTGGAAGGGACTCCAGAGCTTCCATTATGGCACTTAGCACACAGTTGTAAAACTATATATGAGTATCTCTAACTCCCCCATCAGCAACTTGGGAACAAGTCATTGTTTACTTACATTTGAACCCTTGATGTCTATAGTGCTCGGCATATAACTGACATGCAGTGTTTGTTGAAATGACTGCATTCAAATTAAATGGCCAAAGTTTTGAAAATTATTCAGCAGAAACAAAGGCATCTGGTTTCCTTACTGCCAGGAGAAGCCTAGGTACAAGGTGTTCCTGATGCCCTGTTACCCCAACCACCTACCTCTCAGGATGTCTTTTTTTCCCAGATCTAGAGCAATGGGAGGAACCTATGGCATGCAGGCTACAGTGGACTATTTATATCATTGGAAGTTGTAAAAGGTTCACCATCACTGGTCTAGACAGTGCCTGGTAGATGGTAGATTTTTAATAAATGTTGAAGGAATGAGAAAGGAAGGGTGGAAGGAAGGGAGGGAGGATGGAAAGGAAGATATTCTCCCAGAAGGGATACTTACTGCTGGGTAGACATGGCCAATCTGAGCAGTCCTCCCTATATGGAGCTCATCTTCATCTTCTTCTTCTGTTGTTTTCCTGTAGACTGGGTTGTCAAAATTCATGCTCTTAGTGTTCTTCCGCTTCCAGTTTCTCCAGATCAGGTAGCCACTCAAGCACAGCAGGGCTATTACCGCTGAAGGAAGGGACACATTACCCTGGACATCCAGGAATCTCCAGCCCAGTGCCCAGACATCAGTGCAGATATTGCCAACTCTGCCATACTACCAGCCCTTTCTCCACAGCAGTGCTTTCGGGAGCTCCTTTGCTGCTTGGGAGATTTTCTAATCCCTTCTTCCAGTGACCTGTCATCCTTTGCAATCCAGCTCAAATGAGAAGTCAGCCCCTACTCTTCTGGGCAAAGTCTGCTCCCTCCTGTGCATGTCTAGGCTACAGTATTCTATTTTACCTATCTCTACTCCTAACTAGACAGAGCCATTTGAAGACAGGAACTGTCTCATTTATCTCTGTGCCCAGTGTCTAGCTCTGGGGAGTTGCTCAGAGACAGATGCTAAATGAATGATTTTTTTTTTTTTTTTTTTTTTTTTTGCTTTAAAGAGAAAAAATTCAAATTTCAAAACAATGTAATAGGGCCGGGGAGATGGCTCAGTGGAATAAGTGCTTCCCTGGCAAGCACAAGGGCCTGAGTTCAATCCCCGGTTCCGCAAAAAAAAAAAAAAAAAAAAAAACCTACTTAGAACAAGCTAAGCTAAGCAAAGCACATGGATCGAGGTTCAATCCCCCAGCACCACATGCCAGCCAGCCCCGCCCCCTGGTGGGCTGAGCTGACCACACACACACACACACACACACACACAATAAATAAATAAACAAATAAATAAAATTAAAACAATGTAATAGAGTAACAATAGTTAATACATTGAGTACTAGTATTTTTAAATTAAGTTACTCAGAGTGCAAGATATTGGAATTTAGTTGTCCAAACGATATTAGCACTAAACTTGCTTTTCAATGAACTAAGAGACATTAGTAGTATAACTTTTTTAACTATCATATATTTTTTTCTTTTCCATTCCTCCATCCCAATTTCTTTCCTTTTGTTTTTCCTATATTACAATATCAAATGTTAATTTTGGATCTTATTTACTCTTTCAGTTTCTAAAACTAGGGAAACAATACGATGTTTATACATGTGCATCTGGTATGTTTTAGCTATAAATATGGTCTGGAGTAGCATCTATTTATCTATAAAAGTCTCCAGTTTATTTTTCTTTATGGCTGAGTAGTATTCCACTGTATAAAAAGACCACATCTTTTTATCCATTCCTTCACTGATGGGCAGTTGGGTTGTTTTGAAGATCTTCTGTGCTGCTATAAACAGAGGTGCACACACATCACTGGTATGTTTTTAATTCTTCTGGGAAGATACCCAGAAGAGGAACAGCTGGGTGGAATGGGGCCTCCAGCCCTCATTTTTTGAGGAATCTCCACATTGATTTCCATGTTGGACCAGTCTATACTCCTACCAACAATGGAAATGGTTGCTTTTTCCCATACTGCCTCCAGCATTTGTGGTTGATTTCTTGATAACAGCCCTTCTTTCTGGGATGAGAAGGAATCTCAGTGGTGTTTTAATTTGCATCTCTAGAAAGATCAGTGCTGTTGAACATCTTTCATATATTTATTTGCTGCTTGTATTTCTTCATCTGAGAAGTATGTATTTATCTCAGATGCCCATTTTTGGACTGGGTCTTTAAATTTGGGAGGTCTATTATTTTGAGTTCTTTATATAGTCTTAATAGTAATCCTTTGTTTGAGGAACAGCTGAAAAACATGTTTTCCCATAATATGGGTTGCCTCTTCACTCTGTTGGTGGTTTCTCCTGCTGTGCAGAACGTTTTTAATAAAACAAAGAGGGGCCAGGGAGATATCTCAGTAGAATAAGTGCTTGCCTGGCAAGTGCAGGGTCCTGAGTTCAATCCCTGGTACCACAAAAAAGAAAAAATAAAACAATAAAAAAATAAGTAAAGAAAAAATAAAAACAAAAACAAAGAATCCAGCTATTGATTCTAATATTATGTAATTAGGGTTTTATTCATAAGATCTTTGCCTATATGAATGTCTTCAAGAGTTTACCTATTCTATCTTCCAATATTTAGATCTTCGATCCATTTCAAATTTAGTTTAGTGCATGGTAAAAGATAAGAGTTCATCAGCATATGCAGAGCTAGTTTTTCCAGCACCATTATTAAAGCAGCTATCTTTCTTCCACTGAATATGTTTGACACCTTTGTGAAAATTAAAGTGGCTGAATATGTCTAGAGTTGTTTCTGCATCTTGTAATCTATTTCGCTAATTTTTGGGTTTGTTTTTTTGCCAATACCATGCTGTTTTTATCATAGTTTAATTTCAGTTTTATACTTTATAGTATAATTTCAACTCAGGGATTGTAATGTCCCCTGCCTTGCATTTGTTGCCCAGAATTACCTTTGCTGTTCTAGGTCTCTGGGGCAATTTTAGGATTCTTTTCTCTCATTCTGTGAAATATGCTATTGAAATTTATTATAATTGCATTAAATCTGTATAACAGCTTTGGAAGTATGACCATTTCCACTATATTAGTTCTTCTACCCAAGAGTAAGGAATAGCTTTCCATTTTCTTATATCCTCTTCAGAGTACTGAGTTTCCAATGTAGAGGTCTTTTACTTCCATTATCAGTTTAAGTCCTAGGAGTTTCATTTTCTTGGATGCTATTGTAAAATGTGTTCTATCCCTAATTTCTCTCTCAGTGAATTTGTTATTTATGAATACACTATTGATTTTTAAGTGCTGGCTTTATATTCAACTGTGCTACTAAATTTGCTTATTAAATCTAGAAGTCGTCTTGGGGAGTTTCTGGATTCTTCTATGTAGAGTATCATGTTATCTGCAAATAATAATTTAACTTCTTCCTTTTCTAACATTATTCCCTTTCTTTCTTTCTCCTGTCTAATTGCTCTGGCTAACATTCTGGGACTATGCTGAATAGGAATGGAGACAGTGGACATCCTTATCTTATTCTTGATTTTAGAGAAGGCTTTCAGTTTTTGTCCACTTAGCATGATGTTGGCTCTTGGTCTGTCATAGATGGCTTTTATCAGATTGAGATAGACCATCTATTCCAATTTTCTGTAGGGTTTTTATTATGAATGAGTGTTGGACTTTATAAAAAAGGTTTTTTGCATCTATTGAGAAGACTGTGTGATTTCTGTCCTTGGTTCTGCTAATATGGTCTATTATATAATCTTCTTGATGATTTGCTTCATTCTATGTTTAACCGTATTTTATTGAGGATGTTTGCATCTATGTTCATTAGGGAGTTTGGCCTGTAATTCTCTTTCTTGGTTGGGTTCTTCTCTGGTTTTGGTATCAGGTTAATGCTTGCTTCCAGAAATGAGTTCAGGAGTATTGCTTCCCTTTCAATTCTATTAAAGAGTTTGAGAAGTAGTGGTGTTAAGTCTTCTCTAAGTTTCTTGCAGATTTTAGTAATGAATCTGTCAGGGCCTGGGCCTTTCTGTTTTTTGGGGGAGGTTTTTAGTTACATCTTCAGTTTCATTGATAGATACTGATTTAGAATTTTTATATCTTCTTGACTCGGCTTTGGTAACTCATATCTAGGAATCTGCTCATTTCTTTTGCATTTTTCATCTTACTGAATATAAGTTTTTAAAGTTGGTATAGGTTATCTTCTAGATTTCTGCAGGATCCATTATGATTTCACCCTTTTCATTCCTAATTGTATGCATTTGAGTTTTTTGTTGTTGCTGTTCAGGTTGGATAAAAGGTTAATCGATTGTATTTAATTTTTCAAAGATCTTTCAATGAATCTTCAATTCATTGTTTT
>NW_004524683.1:589055-610854 GCF_000260255.1 Octodon degus | reverse complement strand
GCCAGCTCAGCCCGCCTGGGGGCGAGGCTGACTGGCATGTGGTGCTGGGGGATTGAACCGCGATCCATGTGCTTTGCTAAGCTTGTTCTAAGTAGGTGCTTTAGACCACTAAGCCATCTCACCAGCCCCTACTCTGATCTTTATAATTTCCTCCCTTGCCTGAGCTTTTTTTGGCTTAGGCTGCTCTTTTTTTTTTTTCTAGAAATTCGAGGTTCACTATTAAGTTATTAGCTCTTGCTGTTTTTGTGATGGGTACTCAATGCTATAAATTTCCCTTTTAGGACTGCTTTCATTGTGTCCCATAAGTTTCAGTATGTTGTATTGTCACTGTCATTTAATTGTAGAAATGGTCTAATTTCTTCTTCAATTTCATCTATCACCCATTAGTTGTTCCAGAGGATGTTATTTAATTTCCATGTGTTTATAAAGTTCTTGTGGTTTCTTTTACCATTGATTTCCAATTTCATTGCACTATGCTTTGACAGTATGCATAAGATAATTTTAATTCCTTCACATTTACTGAAGCATCTTCTATGAGCTAGTATGTGGCCTATTTTGGAGAACTTCCCATGATGTTATAGGGTAGAACCCTCTATAGACATCTACTAAGTCCATTTGTTCAAAAGTTTGGTTCAGTTTTAATATTTCATTGTTGATCTTTTGCCTAGTTGATCTGTCTTTTTCTGACAGTGGGGGATTGAGGTCCCCCAATACAATTGTTTTAGTGCTTAATTTGATTTTTTCATGCCCATTCATATGTTTTATATAGTTGGGTACACTGGTATTTGTTGCACATATATATATGATATCTCTTCCTCTTGGATTGTTCCCTTTATAAGGATGGAGTGACCTTCTTTGTCTCTGTCTTAATCAGTCTTGGCCTGAAATTCACTTTGTTTGCAAATTAAATAGCTACCCCGGCTTTTTTTGTGATTTCCTATTACATGGAGTATTGTTTTCTAATCTTTGACTTTAAGTCTATAAATTTCTTATTGAACTAAATGTGTTTATTGTATGTAGCATATTGTTACATCTTGCTTCTTGATCCATTCTGCCAGCCTGTGTCATTTGATTGGTGAACTGAGATCATTAACATTGATGGTTATCACTGATACATATAGACTTATCCTTGTGATGTTATTTTTCTGTTGTTGGTGCTCCCTCCAACCCCCCATTTGTTTGCTTTGCCTGATGATTCCTTCTGTTGGGGTTCATGGATTTGTGGTTCTTGTTCTCTTTCTATAGTGTCTTGCAAAACATTTTGGAGTGCTGCTCTGGTGATGCTAAGTTTCCTCAGGTGTTCTTTGTCATGAAAGTATTTTATTTCTGCATCATTTTTGAAAATAATAGTTTTGCAGGATATATCAATCTGGGTTGGAGGTTGTCTTTTTTTTTTTTTTAGAACTTGAAATACTTCACTCCAAACTCTCCTTGACTTGACTTGAGGGTTTGTGCTGAGAAGTCAGCTGTGATTCTGATGGGCTTTCTTTTATAGGTAGTTTTTATCTTTTCCCTAACAGCTTTTATGATTCTATTCTTGTGTTCAATTTTTTGGAATCTTGACTGTCATATGCCTGCTGTAGGATTTTATTTTTTGATCGTGGAGTTCTATATGCTTCACATATTTATATGTCAAATTCTTTTTCTCTATCAGGAAAGTTTTCTGCCATGGTCTATGACCAGTATTTTTTATATGATTTGTGCTATCTTCTGCTTTTTCATTGGCTCCAGTCAATCATAAATTATTCTTCTTTGCCTCATCTAGCAGCTGCTATATTAATTTTGCAGGGTCCTGTGCTGTTTTTTTAAAAAAAAAATCTTTATTTTCTTGATTGCTAACCACAAGCCTGTCTTTTGTATCTAAGATCATGTCCTTACATTGGCTTAATCTGCTGTCTATACTTTCAATGTAACTTTTATTCTCCTGGACCCTTCCTTGAATCTGCTTTATATATTCCTTTTTTTTCTAGGCTGATCATTCATAGCTTCCATAGTTTTCTAAAGCTCCTTGACTTTTTTGCCTGTATCTGCTCTAGAGTCACTAGGCATGGTGTTCATTATGGACAGCATCTCTGCAGTTATCTAAGAAATCTTTTTTTTTTTTTTTGGTATTTTAGTGCAGGTCTACAGGGTCTCACTATGTAGATCAGATTCATAGTGATTCTGTTTTCAGCCTCCCAAGTGCTGGGATTACTGGTGTGCACCACCACACCCAGTCTTAATCACCATCTCAGCACACTCCGGGGGCGGGGCTGGCACAGCAGGCCAGGGATCGAACCTCCAACCCCTGCATCTCCTAAGCAGGCACTTTAATCTGCTGAGCTATCTGGCCAGCCCTAAGAAATCATTTCTGCTATGATTTTTTTTCTAAACCTCATTCAATTGCTTTGTTCTTACCACTTCAGAGAAGTCAGGTGTATGGCTTTCATACTATCCCACCTGATTGCCTCCTGGATTTGCCTTTGGTGAACTAGACACCTCAGGTTGCATCTTGCTTAAGTGCCTCCTAATTTTCTTTTTTAGTTTAATTCCTGGGGTAATGCTTGTAAACTGCCTATGATGGGTTACTTTATTGCTGGTGTTTACAACCCTTAGGAAATGACTATTTCTCAAGGTAGAGCTGGTTTTTTGTCTATAGCACTATCCTACCTCTTCAATTTATTTCAGATGGGAAGTTGCTGCCTGTTTGGCCCAGACCCTGGTTCTTTGGCACTGTGCCATAGTGTTTTCTGTGACCCTTAGTCAATCTCAAGTCTTAGAATACGAGGAAGAACAGCTGTTTAGAACAAATGTCACTTTTGGCTACAGTGATACCATTAGCAATAACAACAGCGTCAAACACAGCCTAGAAAATAACAAACTGAGCTAACCATTAATTTGCCACCTTAACTGTATGAACCAGACTGTGGTTATACAATGAAATCTAAAACAAACCATAAAATTAGATGCGGTATATCAAGTCCTTGTATGTCAACTTGCCCTCAGAGCTTAAAAATTTAAATTGGGTTAGGGAGAAAATAGAGAAGTGCAAGAGGAAGTGATTAGGAATAAGGCTGGAGCACAAAGGGAGATGATGCTAACTTTTGGAAACTGGTGCAGAAGACTAGAGGAAAAGAGAGAAAAGATAAAAGGAATAACAAAACAGAATCACAACCACAAAGAGGCCAGAAACCATGTTCACACTCATAAAAATAAGATCAAACAATGAAGGGAAAAACAAAACAAAACACCTAAAAAAACTCCAATCACCACCACCACCACGAGCACAACAAAAGAAAACAACCAAGACGAAGAAAAAAAGCAAACTTCCAGGTATGTCTCTGCTGTCACTGGTACAGAATGTGTGCAGACAGAATCCAGATCTATGGTGACTTATCCCAGCAAGCCACAGTAGCAGGGTAGTGGAAATCTCAGCGAGCCTGCAACTTCTGGTCAGGACCAGACTCATTCAGCCTACAGCCATCAGCACACCTTCCTGAGGTCTGAGCCTCGCTAGGCACCTCTAAATGGATCTGGCAGCTGCTGAGTTCTCAGCTCAGCTGGTCCCTACCCAAGATGCCCCCCAGCCAATTTCTCTCTCTGAATGAGTGAGAATTCCCTATATCCTTTGCCCCAGTGCTGCTGCTTCCCTGGATTGCTAAGAAAACCATTCCCTCACCAAATGGGAGGGTGAAGGGTGGTGCTGGAGTAATTCTTTCCCAAGCTGGGGCTCCACCAGAAGAGCATTTCTAAAAAGGGACACCAAAGGGTAACACAGACAGAATAAAGGAATACAATAGTGAGAAAAGGAAAGTGCTCCATAACAGACCTGGGCAAAAATGGAACAGGCAGCCTTGCAGGTAGTAAGCAATCACTTGGAGCCTTTCAGTGAAGGCTGGACGATTAACCATCTAGGATGTTCCAGAGAGTCACTACTTGAGTAAGACTTCAATAATTGATACCCATTAAAGACAAGAATCAGAGAAGAATGCTCTCAGTATAGCTCCTATTTATCTTCCTAGCAGGGGAGATAGCTCAGTAGAATAAGTGCCTACCTGTCAAGCACAAGGTCTTGAGTTCAATCCCCAGTACCACACACACAAAAAAAATCTTCCTAGCAATCTAATCATGTAATATTAACATAAAAAATTTGATTGAAACATAAATACAGGAAAAGGAAAAAGTTCAGACTATTAACAGAGGCTTGTATATACAGAATACATATTACAAATAGATGTTCGTGTGAAGCACTTAAATAACTATTGGAAATAGTTCACCAAGAGTCAACCTAAATGAACATGAAAAATAGCTTTTGTTTCTGTCAACACTAACCAATAGGAAATGTAATGGAATAAGAACACTTTCATAGCACCCCAACAAAACCTATAAAATACTTGGGACAGCCTAATAAGAAATACACTAAGTCTTATCTGATCTATAAAATTCTACGAAAAGACATAAAAGAAGATGGAAATAAAGAGATGTCATGTTTCTGGATGGGAGATATCAATATTCTAAAAACTGTAAATTCTCCCCACAAAAATCTATATATCCAAGGCAGTCTCAATAAAAATTCCATCATTGTTTTTACAAAATTGATTAAAGTTCATCTCAAGGAGAAACCAAATAAAAATATGAGAAACTTGTGAGTGTAACATGGTAGATACTATTACTTGTACATAAAAGTACGTAACTTGTGGAATGTAGTCTAGTATGTATAGGTATGTAGTTTATAATAAAGGTGACAAGTTAAATCAGAAAGAAAAGATATAGGGCTGGCCAAATAGCTCAGCAGATTAAAGCTCCTGCAAGCAGGTGCAGGGGCTGGGGGTTCAATCCCCAGGGCCTGCTGTGCCAGCCCCGCCCCTGGGGCATGCTGAGACCACAACTGAGACTGGGTGTGGTGGCACTCGCCTGTAATCCCAGCTCTTGGGAGGCTGTAAACAGGTGAATCACTATAGTCCGATCTAGTAGTGAGACCCTGAACACCCTGTAGACCCTTCCCTAAAATATAAAAACAAAAAAATAAAAATAAAATAAAATGAAGACTTAACAGATCTAATATATATAGTTTTAAATTTATGCATAGCAAGATACCATAAAGAAATCTAAAAACCTATTGTCAGACTGGGAGAAAATATTTACTATATACATTATAAAAGTTTTAATATTTGTTATGTATAAATATTTCTACAAATAAGATAGCCAACAAAAACTAAGAGTATAAATAAGCAATTCACAAAGGGTAAAATGGAATAAAGCGTGCACTTGCCTAGTATGTATGAGGCCCTGGGTTTGATACCAAGCACCAATAAAAAAGTAAATTTAAAAAAAGGATGACGTCTAAACAAATGGCCAATAAGCAGCCTGACAGCTCAGCGGACTAGAGCACCTGCTTAGGCAGAGCACAGCAGCTGGTGTTTTATCCCCAGCGTGCCATACTAGCCTCACCCATGGGGGGAGCTGAGATGGAGATTTAGACTGGGCATGGTGGCTGTACCTGTAATCCCACCACTTGGAATGCTGAAAACAGGAGACTCATAAGTCTGATCTATGTAGTGAGACCCTGTAGACCCTGACCCTGTAAGATCCTCTTAAATACAGAAAAAATAACCTTAATAAAATTCGATTGTAATTTTTAAAAAATGGCCAATAAGGTTATGAAAAGTTACTCTACCTCCCAGGGAAATAAGGCATGTTCACCCCTTAGATTATCAGATTTTGTCAGGCTGGGTTGTATTTGTGGAACAGCCTGTATGGCTCTTTCAGAGCACAGTATAGTAGGAATGGGGTTGTCTTTCACTCATTCCACTCAGAATAAGCCTGGAATAATAGTGTATTACCTTGTATTTTCTTTTGGATTCTTTCAAATGCCATCCTCTCCAGAAGCACTCTTTCACTGTGGACTCACCTCCACAGGATTGTCATGCCACGCCTCTCTTATAAATATTATAGAATGCGTTAATGTCTACTTTGTATGACTGAGTTAACCCTGATGTTAAAACCTTAAAGTCTTTGTACTCCCTGAATTCTTAGCATTTGTACAGTGTCTTGAACAGGGGAGAAGTTTTTTAACACATTTACTAACTCACCACTACACTGAGGATTCTGAGGATACCAAGTCCCTGGCCTTAAAATAATTGATGAGCAAGTAAAGGAGGCAAGCCCATCAATTCAGACATCCTGCGAAGAGATGAGGCTGGTAGGAGAGGATGTATTGAGACTCTGTGAACATCAGGGTGGGAGAATGAATCAGCCCTATCCTTCTGTTTGCCATCCTAACAGATGTTTTGTTCTGGTCCCTGCCATTTCCCTCTCCTGGCTTGGCAGATACTGTCTGTACTGTTTTGCTTGCTCTTGATCCTTCTTCACTGGGCTCACTCAGCTCAAAGACCATGGCCACTAGAAAAAACCTTCCTGGGCCTCTTCCCTTCTCTTCCAGTCTAAGCAAAGTACTTCATCTACACATCCTTCAGTACACATAGCTTCATCTTAGGATTTACCATGTCATACCAAACATCAATTTTATGTGTCTCTTCACCAAAAATTTAACTTTTGTAATAAGACAAGACCAAGTCTTATTCATCTTTAGCCACTTCCTCTGCCCTTATCACAGGGTAACATATAGTAACTGCTTGATAAATGTTGAAAATTAAACAGAAAACAGGATAGTATAACCTGTTCAAGAGATGCCAAGCAGCTCTACTGACAGTACAGCAAATACTTAATTTCCTGCTATGCACCAGACACTGCTAGGAATGAAGAGTAGGCAAGTTGTAAGCAAGCTGTGAGTCCTGTCCCCAGGGAGCGTCCACTCGGGTCTTCATGTGGTGGGTGTGCCGGGTGTGAATAAGGACTGGGGACAGATGCAGATGGGTGGTTCCCTGGGACCAGGATCTTGAAAAACCTTGTATGCCATGCTTAGAAACCAAATTAAATCATGCCTGGGAGGGAGCAGAAAATCTGCCAGGGCAGAACCAGTCAGTGAGGCAGGTCAGTGTGCTAAATTCTCTTCCTTTTAGCATCTTTCTTTAGGCCCTGGGCAGACTCTTTTCACACTTACCTATGGGTACAATGATCCCAATGACAGCAGCAGTGACAGTTGAGCCCATCTTGCCACCTTCATTGCCATCTGCAAAACAAAAACATTTACTCTGTAACTGTGAATCCAAGTCCTGACTGGCCTTAAACAGTAAAAGCTACCAACTGCTTCTCTTTCTAACTCTAAAAGGATGAGTCTGGCTAATGCTTAATAACTCAGGCTTTCCAGATCCTGAGACTCCTGTGAGGCAAGCGGCAGAGGGGTGGGAAAACTGAATTTTCCAAGTAAGCAGTCCAGCTGAGACTTAAACATAGGACATATGACCCAATCCCTGCAGCATCACAGTGGCAGAAAGCTGGGGTTGTGCTTGATAGAGTGAGCACTGGGCCACTGTGCTTTTCACCCAGTATTCATTGCGTGGTCTCTTATTTTTTGGTGGTCTGTCCATTAGCATTATTAGCTTAGTTTCTCTAAGTGATTAAATTAGGTCATAATAGTGTAGTAGACTTGAGCTCCTGGGGCAGATTTCTTGGGTTCAAATCCCATTTCTACTACTCAGTCTCTATATGACTTTGGCAAATTTATATACAAAGTCTTCCCAAAAATGTATGTACCAAAAAAAAAATTGTATAAATATTTTAATGCTAGACTTACTGAGACATGAGATTAATACAAGTTACCTCTGGCTTCCATAATTATAAGAGGGGCTCAAAGTGGAGGCCATTAGCTCCCAGACATTTAGTGATATGGCCAACTGCTGAAGTGTATATACATTTTTGGCAGACTTTGTATATGACGCTATACTTACTCATCTTGAAAGCAGGGACAATGTTATTATCTATCTCTTAGGGATAGGTAAAGACTAAATATGGTAAGTAATATACTTAGCATTGTGCCTAGTACAGCTCTGCATATTTCAAAGAGTATGGTGAGTGGGGGTTGTGGTAAGGCCTAAATTAAAGTATATTCTAAACTGAAAAATGTTTGGAAAATGACCTGTATTTTTTTAAAATATGCTGTGCCATCTTTCTTACTCTTACAATCATCTTCATTATAACATCTCTACAGTACTTTAGTCAAACAAGCTGCCTAAGGCATGCAGAGGGGCTACCACCCACATTTGCTCTGAGTGAGGTGACTGCTCTTTAGCAATGGTCTAGATTCTATCCTTTTAGTGTGTCCAGTTCTCCAACTCACCTCAAGCAAATCAAAAAAAGACTTGTACTGCTTACAAAGCTAACAGTGGATGTGCTGCTGTCCTCTTATTAAACCTCCACTTTGAGAAAGTCTGTGGGGGAGGCTAGCAGAGATGCTGCTCCCAGGTGAGCGGGAGTGAAATTCATGAGTTTTCCTCCTGCCTCTCCAAACTTAAGGGTGAGTACTCAACTCTGTAAATCTGGATTCCCACCACAGAACAGGCCCAATCAGAAAGATGTCACCAGGTTGCTTGGTGTCTAGGCCACTTATGTATAGAAAAAATGTAAAAGTTAACATCCTTTCAAATGAACTCCCCTGTCAGGTTAACTCAGTTAAAAAGGTATTTTGTGGTTAGTGAAATAGAACAGTTGAGCAGTGACAATTACAACTTTTAAGTAGTAAACTTAATTATGTTCATAGCAGGGTTTAGAAACACTACAAGTAGGCTGTGGTTATAGGTCCTGCAATGAGAGCAGCTCGCTGAGGCTGACGAGAGCTGAGAGCAGAGCTTCTGAACCCTGAGGGACCCGCTACCCCAACCCCCCGTACACCCATCAGTGCCATAGGAAACACACACACCCTGCAGCAGAGGCCGAGTGAATACTTCCTCCTCAGCTTCTATGGCCAACCTTGACAAACAGGCTGGGGTTTGGTTCTTCTTTCTCTTTTATTGGAGAAAAAACAGGCTTAGAGATATGACGTAGATTTCCTGCAGACTCCCTGTAAGCTAAGGCCGCTCAAGACTCTTAAACCTCAAGCTGGCATTCCTCTGCTCTCATTTCCTCTGCTTCCTTTTAGAAACACACATTTTCAGCTTTGGTGTGATCTCTCTTCCTCACACCCCAACCTGGCTTCCCGAGGACCTTCCCCTGTCATAGAAGAATGCAGAGCTCATTTCCTTACAGTGTTGGGAGTGGTTGCTGGTTGCAGGGCTCAGGGTAGATGGGCTGAGGCTGGGAGCCCCAGGGACACTGGCTGAGCTTGAGACTGCAGCTGTCAGGCCTGCTGTCCCTGTAGTGTGGTTCTGGTAGGTGGAGCTGTGGATGGTGGTTCCAGGGGCTCTTGTAGTGGCATCTACTGTCCTTGTAGTAGAAGCCAACGTCGTAGTTGAGGTAGATTGAGGTGCTAGAAGGAAAGACCATGGAGGTCACTTGGACAGTGCATTTTGTTGCTCTGGTATGGTAAAAGATACTGCCTCTATGAATTATATACAGGAACTTAACCTCAGGGCTTAGCTCAGAGGCCACTTCTGTGAAGCCTTCCCTTATTCCTTGAAGGATGAGTCCTAAGTTCTTTTTCAGACGAGTCCTAAGTACTTCCCTTTGGATAAAGATGAGTCATTTTAGAAGCATTTTGTAACATCACTGGTATAAATTTTTGTTCCACTTTAAACAACTGAACCAGGAAATCATAAGCAATGCAGCCAACTTGTGCTTAAACAAAAGGCTTTGGCTCTGTATCACAAGTGAGAAGTAAATCTAATTTCTAGGTTGAAGTATTTCTGGCAATTAGCACAAATCATGTAGCAAAAAGGCTTTATGTGGTGTCTCAGTCCTAGGTAAAAAAAAAAAAAAAACAGGCCAGTCCATAGTTATCATGTATAAATAGTAAGTGAAGTTGTAGAGATGAAGGGTTTTGAACCTGAAGTTTTGAATGGGTTCCAGAAATCACCTGAAGTTGAATTAAAATGTTTTTTATCTATATGTGCATTTTTTCTTGGGAAAAGAAAAAGCCTTGGAAGGCCTCAGGGGACATGAGCATTCAAAGAAGGTGAAAAGAAAGGGGAGCGTGGAAAGGCAAGGAGTACCCAGAGAACAGAGAAACCCCCAGAGCACACTGTATCACACGGTGGGCTCTGGCACTGCCAGGGGCACCTCTCCTGGGACCCCTGCTTACTTCGGTAGCACCTCTTCATGTCTGGGCCCAGCCACATCAAGTCAGGACAGGCACACGTGTACTTGGGAGAGTAGCTGGTTATCTGAGGAGCAGGAAGGCACAGGTACTCACAGCCTCCATTGGGCTGGGCATTCAGCTGGCAAGCATCTTCAGCTAAGGGCAGAGACAGGAAGTTAAGGCACAGATGGAGCAAGGCAGGTCTTCCCACCTTCCAAGGATAATGCCCATCCATTCTGTTTCTCATAAGTTTTCTCCAGCACATCAACTGGATGCCTTCTAGCGCTGTACCTAATGTTTGTTCCTACTCTCATTTGACTCTTACACCACTTCTAGAGCTGGGTGTTATGGGCCATATTGACAGATTAAAGCCATGTAGCCTCAAAGAGAACAAACTTGTCCAACATACACCTCTAGGAATTTTATAGGCAGAATTTAAATTGAAGTACGGACTATAAATCCTATGTGGGCTTTCTCCCCCATATCACCATTTCTCTTAAATTTCTAGATGTAGAAATAGGCACTAACCTGACTTTACCTTCTTTTGCTTTCCCACCTTCACACTGGCAGCCAACACCTCAGCTACCGTCAGAATTACTATTGCCTAATGATAAGGAGAAACCTAATAGCAAGATTCCTGGATTCTATTCCCAGCCCACAAGCTGACTTACTGTGTGCCCTTAGGACACATTAGTTTATACTGCTATAAAATGGGTACAAATAGCAAATGAAAAGCAATGTGTCGTGGTTAAAAAGCACTTTGGAACTTAATGGGCCTGTGCTTAGGTATCAGTTCTGCTACCTGCTAACATTATTTTACCTCTCTCAACTTCAGTTTCCTCAACTGTTAGTAAGGGTAACGTGCATACTTCGAATTGCTGAGAAAAGGAAATGTATTTGTTTACTTATACCCAGCCTTATTTCACAAAGGTCTGAGACAAGGAGACAAATAAGTGATGATAATGCATTCTACAGGAGATTGTTGTTATTCCTGGAATATGACATGAAGATAAACACAGCTCACCTAGTGCAGGGGGAGGAGGGAGGCAAGTGACCAGGGAAGATAGAGAGCTCACCTCTTGGCTGCTTCAGCTCATGGAAGATGACAATGTCATGTGGGTTATTGAGGTTCTCAGCTAGGGTGGAGATTTCTAGGCCATTAAGCCGATTTGCACTGAAAATGGCCTCATTCTCCAGGTCTGTCCAGAACACCTTGTCCTGTGAGGAACAGATGCAGAGGACAGGAAATGAGTTTCAACTTATGATGTCAGTCTGAAAACTTGGCCCCAAACCATAGTGACAAGAATTGTCCTGACCTTTCACCTGAGCTATTCTGTCCAGATTCTCAATGGGACTCTCAGTCTCTGATCTATGAAGTAAACTCTGGTTTCTATCTGAGAGGACCAGCTGGTAATTCTATGCTCTGACCAGAAGGCCACTAAACTACTAATGTTAAGTTATGCCTGCTTCCTGGAGCCAGCAGAAGCCCAAGGTTGGGTCTCTTTAGCTATTACAGACACCTAGGACCAAGACAGGAGGGGATGGGATGTGTGAGCTACCGAAGGGTGCTGGACCTTCATAGCCCCTGGGTAGACACACACTGGAGTCCACATGGTTGAATCAGTACAAGCCTAGACAAACATCTGAAGGTAAATCCATGTATCCCTACAGACAAATCCAGAATATATATAGTCAAGAGTTAATCTACACACATAAAGTCATATTTGTACCTAAATAAGCTTGCCTAATATATTAAATATTGGGATACACATTTAAACTCACAAACTCAGCACACAGAGGAATGCACATTTTCACTGATGCATTTATACTTACGCATGCACATACAATTACTTGCCACCTTCCAAAGCTACACTCAAGCATGTATACACGTGTCCAAACATACCTGTCTCTCTTTTGAAGCAGGAGCTAGACTTAGAGGTGGAGATCTGCTCACAATTTTAGAGCAGTGCTGAGTGAAGCTACTCCAAGAAAATCCTGCCAGTTTCTACCAGAAAGCACTGTCCTTTTGCTTTCCCTCCCCTTGGTGGCAATTAGTTTTACTGAAGAGGTGGGTGTGTGCAAACTTGGTAATTTCTGCTTTCCTCATTCCCCAAGAAGAAAGATTGTTAGGGTCAGGACACCAGAGGGTCTTGACTCCTCACCTTCCTGGAGCTTCGTGAAGCCTGAAATAATGTCTGACTCACTTTTCTGATCCCAGGGCCCAGCAAAGGTCAGCGGAAATATGCTGAACTTCAGAGCATCTCTTAGGCCATTTGCTACAGTAAAAATTCTATGGCAGTGTGCACTGCTTCTTCCCTTCCTCTCTGTCTTGGGCGTCTTCTGTGTATGTGGTATAGTACTGGGTGCTCTGGGTGCAGACAGGAAGATCTGTGTCTAGCAACTCACCTATGAGAAGGACTATGAGAAAGTGCTCTTGGGAAGTGAGCACAGGAAAACTGCCAAGCAGACAATGGACAGCAAGGCCTTTGTATGGAGGCAGCCTTCAGTTTGTGTCTATTTCAGCTGGCTTCCCTGTTCGTTTCCATCTGGACAAGTCTCTAGGGTTCGGCTTCCTAGCAGGACCACGCTTCCCCTCACAGGGCTCACCTCAAACACAGCTATCCCAAAGGGGTGGCCCAGGAAATCAGAAGAAGAAATCAGCATCTTTCTGTTGCCTCCACTGAAGTCAATGCTGGACAGTTTGTGCAGCTTGGAGTCCACCCAGTACAAACGCTGGTTCAGCAAATCTTGGGGAGGAGGAAGGCAAGGAGGGATCAGGTCATTAACCTGGGACCCCAGCCTGGATATCTGCTTGTCTATTCCCACATTCCCAGGCCTCATACTGAATGAACCCAGCCTATGACAACAACCATCAAAGAACAAAGGTACTAGCTCTAAGAGTGGACCCAGAAAAAGACCCTTGAGGCTCCAAGATCAGGTGCGAGAGTAGGCTCCCGACCCAGGGAGGCAGGGCTCACCCAGGGCGATTCCATTGGGCCATTCAATATCGTCTGACACCAGAGTCTGCCGTTCCACACCGTTGAGCCCCGACTTCTCAATCTTGGCCTGGTACCCCCAGTCAGACCAATACATGAACCTGAAAGAAGAACCCAATTTGGCTTCTTGGTAGGGACATCAATTGGGGTGGTCTGAGTCACAAAGGCCCAAATACCCACAGAATAGTTGAGGATTATGCATAATGAACACTAGAAAGCCCTCAGAAATCCCTTGGAAGTATCAACTCTCAGAATTTGCAGGTCCTGTCTTCAGCTCATTTAAGAACCTGAGGAAAGTTAGATTCCCACAAGTGCACCAAGCTTTGGCTATATGGCCTGTGGGCCCATCTCTCCCACTGTGGTTGGAGGAGTCCATACGAACTCTTTCCAGAATGGATGACATTCCCAACTCAAGTAAGGCTCCCTACTATTGACCCGAGGCCCACTCATCCAAGAGTTCATCAGACCTTACACACGCCTTTGTAAACAGTCCCTTACTGAATCCTCTCCCACCTATCTTCAGTTAGTATGCAGTAGGTTTCCTGCTGGGATGCTGACAGACACACAGTGGATCAAGGTGAACATAATCACATGGCTGAGGGCACAGGATATGTCGGGTGCTAGCTCACCAGTTCTGCATGAGAACAGTGAACAGGGCTGAAGCAAGGGCTGAAGAGAAAGCTCAGTGTCTCTCAGAGCAGCCACAAATGTGAAGGGAGCAGGATGAGTTATGTCCCATGGCCTCTCACACCCTCGCACGTGGCTAGCCCCAGCCAGCTATGCTCACCTGAAGAAGTTTCTTCTTTTTAACAGCTAAGCAAACAGTAGAAGGAAGAAACTGGTGAAGCTAGTAAATGTAACATGGCACAACTGCTGAAAAACTGATGCATCTCAAGATACTTCCCCCAAGGAAAGGAGAGACCTGCTCTGTTCAGGATTCCTAACCCCCGAAACTGAGCTGTGGCCAGAAAAGGCAGTAAGGAGGTGAGGGTGTGATAGAGCTAGGTAGCTGGGGCAGAACAGATCCAGTGATCTTGACCACAAATCTTGCTGGCTATCTTGCAGGCATGACTCAGGTAACACTTAAGGCCAGTGAAGGAAGCTATAGAAACAGATGGGGTGGGGAGGGGACTTTCTAGTAGGCAGAGGCTCCCTATAATGAAATAGGTCCTATAGGAAGAAAATAGCTCCCTGCCCCTGAGGTGTGAACAGCTGCCAGATGCCTATCTGCAGCGACCTGAAGAAAGACCTCTATCCCAGGAGCTTCTCGCAGGCAGCCTCCTGAGCCCTGCTCTGCTCTGAATTGGTCCAATTATGTGATAAAATGAATGAGCAGGGCATCCAGAGAGAACCCAGAGACCAATATCCAAAACAAATCTCAAGCGTGTTTTGAGGGGAGGTTGACAGGGTGAGGGACCTAAGCGGACTTTCTTCTTCACAGCCATTGTCTGAGAGGCCCAGAGCCTTCTATAGCCCTAAGATAGCTCTTGTGACAGAAACATAGCCACTGAGCCCCTACAGTGGGGGAGTAAGAAGTTTGGGTAGGGACACTTACCCTCGCAAAGGGTCCACAGCAATAGCCCGGGGTTCACTGAGGTCTTGGCTGAAGAGAGTGCATCGGCGGTGACCATCAAGTGTGGCCACTGAGATGGTCTTATTACCCGAGTCTGTCCAGTAGATATGCTTGTGAACCCAGTCCACCGCCAGACCCTCTGGAGAGTGCAGCTGTTCACCAATGAGGACCTCCTGGTCTGCTGGGTTGCTGGCCTTGTCCATGTTGGCACTTAGGAAAAATGAGAGGTGGCCATTGGTACATGTTTCACCCATGGTCCCATCTGGACCTCCTTGTGTACCCTTCCCTTTCACTTCTTTCTGGGCCATGAAAGTGGCTTTTAGAGGAACTTGGCTAATTTCTGTTCAACACATTCCCTGGGCCACCAAGTCAGAGATACAGGTTTGAATCAGCAGTCTCTGGTCTAGTGGTATTCAGAAGCTTACAGGCAGGCATAACGCAGTATAATTTCACCACACATGGCAGTATGGAAATGGAGACCACAATATCATGGAAACTGGGAAAAGACTCTGAAGTAGATTTCTGATGGAATAGTTTTCCATGGGCATAAAGACAGAAAGCTGTTCAGGCAAAGTAAGCAGTGTATGCACAGTGAGCATGTTGTGGAATCATGAGGTGTTCAGTGGAGTAGAGCAGGCTTGTGGAATATAAGACAAATGCAGGCAGTGGCCACATCCTGATCAGCTCTGGATACCCTGCCAAAGTGCTGGGATTTTATCTCAGGTCATGGAGAAGGAGTGGGTAACTAAGCAGGATGTGATGGGATAGGTGTGTGAGACAAACTCAAGTGGATGGATTGCAGGGGAAGGGGGAGCGAGAACAAGGAAATTGGTGAGGATGCTGTCATGGTGCAAGATGAAGAGACCAAGGGTAGGAAGTCCACTGAGAGTGAACGCAGTGGCTGAGGATGCATACATAGATACTCATAAGGCACCCACTACAAAGGCTTTGTTTCCCAAATACTGCTATTCCCAAGGCTTTCTTCCCTCTCACACCCTTCTCTCTGCTGACTGGTTTCAGAGTCCATTGCTGTCCTTAATTCTGACTCTTGAAATCCACCAACTCTCCTAGAGCCAGCTGCCCTTTGATGTTCCATGGACACTTTGAGCTCAAACACATCCAAATCATTCGTCCTCGTTCCCATTCCTCAGTCAATCAGACAGACCACCAACCTCCACCCCAGTTCTCTTCCAGTGCTTTCTCCCACCTCAGTGAGCAGCATTCACAAAACTCCTCAGCTAGAGATCTCCAAGGTTCCCCAAAATAACCCTTAAAGTTAATTTTGACCCTCCCTCCCTCCCTCAGCTCTATATCCAATCTCTCATCAAGTCCTCTTCCAGCCAAGTATGGTGGCACAGACCTATAATCCCAGTACTCTAGGAAGCTGAGGCAAGAGGACTACAAATTGTGCCCAGCCTGAGCAATTCAGCACCTTAGCAAAACTATCTCTGAGAATAACAAACAGGTTGGGGATATAGGTCCTGGATTCAATCCCCAGTGTCAAAAAATAAAATACAAAAAACAAAAGCTCCTCTTCTAGTCACAGATGCTTCAGCCGTTCCTGTGTGCATTGATGTGAACTCAGTATAGCTCTGCTTTGGGGCAGGTAGGAATCTAGCCATTACAGAACAGAACCTGGCATATCTGCTTCCATCCACTCACCTGCCCAGCTACTCTATCATACTTCCCACAGTGACTTGGTATCTACCCAGGGTCTGGTATCAGCAGTCCTGCCAAATGGATCTTAAGAAAGGACAGGACTGCCCAAGGGGACCCAGACATACAGGGAGTAGGCTGGTGGCAACAGACAGGAGACTTCCCAGAGTGTGAGAAGCCTCCCAAGTGCTAATGTAGGGGCTGGGGATTTGGCTCAGTGTTAGAATGCTTGCCTAGCAAGCTGGAAGCCCTGGGTTTGGTCCTTGGCACCAAAAACAAAAAATAAACCAAGTGCTAATGTCCACTGCTGTGGCCACAGACAGGTCACACTCAGGTACAGGGATACTGCCTTTCCGAATAATTTCTTAGCTCTCAGGCTGGGCCAGAGGTCTCCTTTGTACTTCCCCTGACACCATAACAGAAGTCAGCATATTGATGGAAGTGGGATTCTTCAGTCAGGGACCAGTCTGAGTCATCTTAGAGCCCTCAGAGTCTGATACACAGATATGTGAGCTGCATTGGAAGTCTTGGCCAGAGCCAGGGAGTTCTTCCTTTTGGCCTTGGTTGAACAATTCCTGTATCTTGCACTTCCCCTCTCCTGGTCAGACACAGCCCAGCTATGTGGGTTCAAAACTGCTCTCCCACCAGACCTGTCAGCCCAGCTGGCCCAGGGGGTGAGGTGCTGGTGTGCCACAGCCACAATCACACTGCACCCTTTGCAAGCCCAGCTCTGAGACACTGAGGCAGAGGTCGCTCTTACACTCCACCTGCTGCCCAGCCCTCACCCCACCACCCCAGGCCTGGCTGCAGGGGATGCGCCACTCACCTATAGATCTTGCGGTAGGAGAGGTCGCACCAGTAGATGCGATTGGTGGCGACCTCCACATCTAGTGCCACAACGTTCTTGAGCATGGGGATGAGGCGTGAATAATTCCGCTTCACCAGGTCTATCCACTGCACCTCATGCCGGTTGGTAAAGATTAGGGATGGGTTCCTGCCAGCTGCCAATGAGAAAGGTTCCAAGAGGGTCATTGCAAAAGGCAGGGAGTGTGGCGACCAAAGTCTGCTACTAGTCTGCTGTGTGACAGCTCATTTTCTTCTACTGGGTAGTGGAGCAGATGAAGGGAGCACCAGAGAGTGGGATGCAAAGCACCATGCAAGATAAAAGTTATCTTCTCTTGATTAACTGCAAGTTCTCCCAAATCCATTGTGGCTCCCCATTTCCTCCTTAAGCCTACACTGAAGCCTCCTGAATAGGACAAGCCCATGCCCTGCCCAGCCTCCTAACCTTGCTTCTGCCAAGGCTACCACACACCATCGTTGCCCCAGTGAAGAAGGGCAGTGCTGCACCACCTCAGGCCTTTGTTCACATCCTCCCCTCCACCTAGGATGCATTTCTTCCCAGCAACTACCCCTTCCCTGGGTGGGCTCCCTTCCCCCTGGCTTAGTTCAAACTGAAACCACCTGAGCAAGGAAGTGCCTCAGAGAGATGGCTCAATATGTGCAACAGACAGCAGATCCTAAGGTGGTTGCTGCGGCTCTTTCCACAGACAAGGCAAGAGTTGAAGGAGCAGAAATGCAGGGTTGGGTAATGAAGAGCTACGAGCTGGGTCAAATCTGCTCTTTATCCTGAGCCATTGGTAGAGGTGGGACATGTGTGACATCCGACACAGGTGATACACATGCAGCAGACATAACACAACTGCCCATGAATACACAAAATCCATTGGTAGACTTATTAGATTTTTAGGAAGATCTCTAGTGACCTACACATTCCTGGTGATTCTAGGTTATGGGAAGGTCACCATCCCATAGGCTATGAGCAAAGGTTTAGCAGTGGCTGCCCCAGGCTCTTTGAGATGTATCAAAAAAAAAAAAAAAAAGAGAGATACATCGGGCCACTCTCAGGCACCAATACCAGCTAAGTGATAGCTCATTTCTGCTGGCTACCTGGTCCCAGCCTGCACATCTATGCCAGGCTAATGTGTGTTCTGGGGGCATGGCTGGCCCAGCACAGAGCCAGGTAGGGCTGGGGGCTGGGCATGCATTGTGATGGAGACTATCCCGGGGCAGGAGTGAGAGGAAGCCTGGGATACAAGTGCAGAGCACAGAAAACAGGGCTCAAAAGGCAAGAAAGGGCCAGGAGGAAAGCTGGGCTACAGGTCTATCTCTGATCCCAACAAACTGATTCTCCTCTCCCCAGATGACAGCAATGTCACTTGACCTCTCTAAAGTCAGGAGCTGGGTGAGAGGGGCATCTGGAAGTGACTTTTAGTGCTAGCTGTGACAGCTACAGGGTGTTTGTGATGAGTTTTTATGAATTGTACTTTAAACAGTCATATGTATGGCTTTTTGTATACACAAGGACAGTTGTGTATTGTCTTCACTGCCAAAATATAATGTGTTGCATGTTATACACAACCTACGTGGAGATAAAAACGGGTGCCATGGTGAATGTGTGTTACATGGTATGCAATTCAAGCCCTGTGGCTTTTGTTATAATCAATGTATTTGTCATTTATTGTATTTATATATAGGAGCTCCAGACTCTCACATCCAACTGACTACTCAGTACCTCTACTTGGATGTCAAAATAGTTTTCTTACATTGAACATGTCCCCAGCAGTCTAACTGTGGCTTCTAAATAGCTTTTCTTGCCATCTTTCCCAAGTATAGAAATAGCAATCCTCTTTTTTTCAACCAATAATCTTGAGTCATCTTTTACTTTTGTCCCCCACATTTAATTTGCAAGAAAATCCCATTGGCTGGCCTTCAAAACATACCCATCACCTGTCTACTTCTCAGTATTCCCACTGCAGTCACCCTGGTCTAAGCTACATCATGTCTGTTCTGCATTACTACAATAGCTGTCTGTCATGGCTCGTGTCTAGATGCCCCCCCTCAAAGCCTCACACAATCTCAGGTGGGGTGCTTTTTTTTTTTATGAGCAAAATATAGTTATTGAGAGAAAGAAAGCTCCTGTCCAAGAGAGGGACAGGAGGGGGGCCCGAGCGGGTAGTTCCCCGGGAAGCTGTCTCTTCCAGGGACTTTTATAGTGTAAAACCATGTGGGGCTAAGGTTGAGAGAATGGGAACTCGCTTAGGCGGGCAGGAGGTGGGAGCAATGGGCAAAGACATTAATGAATTTTAGGAACAAATGGAGGTTATGAGCAGAATATATTTATTGAGAGAAAGAAAGCTCCTGTCCAAGAGAGGGACAGGAAGGGGGCCTGAGCGGGTAGTTCCCCTCAGGTGGGGCTTTTTCAAGGTGGCTGGATCTAGGTTGAGTGATTAAGGATGTGATACTGGGACTGATTCATAAGGTGATGTTAGGATTAAGGCTGCCCATCCTGGGTGTGAGTGCTACCTGCCCTATGCGTGGGTACCCTGGATAGGATACAAAGGACAGAAAGAGGGCTGCTGTTGTCCTTGCTGCTTGGCTACTTTACTGCCTTGCTGCCTTCTGCCCACCATGAACTCTTTCTCCTATGTGATGCCCCTCTGCTATCCCACCCTGCTATGGAGCCAGCCAACTGTGGACTGAAACCTCTGCAGACTGTGAGGTAAATAAACCCTTCCTCCTTTAACTTTGGGTATCAGGTATTCTGTATCAACCACATGAAAGTAAGACACCTCCTAAGTGGTTTTCTGTTGCCTTCCTTGAGCACTGCAGGATATTCTCAACAGAACCAGACAAGCTGAATGGCACTTCACAGTCTTCCCTCACTGTGGGAAGTCAAGACAGCCTTGCAGTTTTCCAGAAGGCTTTACAAGATCAGCCCCAAGTCACCTCTGACTTCATCTCCTCCTGGTCTACTGCCTCAACTGTAATGCTTTCCTCGCTCTCCCTGCCTTAAGGACTTGCACTTTCTGTTCCTTCAGCCTGAAATGTTGTGCCTTCTAGACTTCATTCTCCCTATTTCCTACTTGGTTTCTCTTTAGTCTTTATCCCCACCTGCCATGTACTCCATTTATTTATTTATTTATCCTATTTCTTGTCTGTTTCACTCATTAGAATGTAAGTCCAATGGAGTAAAGATCTAAGTATTAAAACAGAAACAATCAGATGGAAAACAAAATAGGTAAAACTCTGAAGACACAGGTATAGCAAAGACCTATACAGAATCCTGGCTGCAGAAGAAATAATACCAAGAATCAACAAATGGGATCACATCAAATTAGAAAATTTCTTCACAGCAAAGGAAACCACAAACAACATGAAGAGACAACCTACAGAATGGGAAAAAGTTTTGCCAGCTACTCTTCAAAGGACTAATATCTAGACTATCTAAAGGCTCAAAAAAATTATACTGCCAAAATTTAAAGACCTAGTTAAAAAATGGGTATATGAAACGAATAGATACTTCTCAGATAAAAAAATACAAATGGCGAATAAAGACATAAAAAAATGTTCAGTGTTGCTGGTCACCAGAGAAATGCAAGTTATGAAATGCCCGGCATAGTGACACATGCTTAAAATCCCAACATCCAGGAGGCTGAGGCAGGAGGATCACTGGGAATTTGAGGCCAACTGAGCTACATACATAGTGAGTTCAAGGACAGCCTTCACTACATAGCAATATCTTGTCGCAACAACAACAAAAATTTTTAAATAAAACACTGATGTTCCATCTTACTCCAGAAAGAATGGCCATTATCAAGTAATCACCAACTAATGAATTCTGAAGAAGCCGCAATAATGGGGAAGGTGGAAGAACCCTCTTCACTGTTGCTGGGAGAGTAAGGTACACCAACTATGGAAATTAGTGTGGAGATTCCTCAAAAACTAAAACTAGAAATTCCATTTGACCCAGCTGTTTCCCTTTTGTCTTCCTGAAAGAGTTACATCATGATCCATGTACACCCATGTCTATAGCAGCAAGATTCATACTAGTGAAATCTTGGAAGCAGCCTCTGTGCAGCCACAAGTAAATGGATAAAGAGAATGTTGTGCTCACCCATAATACAGCCCTACTCTGTGGTACAGATAAACTTGAGTCATTTATAGGAAAATGGTGCACCACAACGTTGAGAGAAGGATATGAGACACACAGCTTAAATATCTCACAGTTTCCCTACCAAAATATAAACAAAGAGCAAAGTAAAAGACAGATAATAGGAAAGTTACTATAACCCAGAATGGCCCACATATCTAAAAGTGGACTTTGATTTAGTATAGCTGTTTTGTGTGTTTTAGTACATTAGTCTATTAATCTGTTTATGATAATTAATTTGATAAAAACAAAATCTAATGCTGGGAAAAAGAAATGTGTGTGTACATGTACCAACTCTCCACAGTGAATGTAATGATTATGTATCACAAACATAACTAATGAGAATAAAATTTTTTTAAAAATAGCCAAAAAATGATGAAAAATACCTATTCCATATTATGCCTAAGATGTTTGATATGCAGACAGATAGTGAGGTTAAGCTTAACAGCCTAAGTTGTATGGTAATAACA
>NW_004524683.1:538725-588050 GCF_000260255.1 Octodon degus | reverse complement strand
CAGATGAATGTCCATTTTGTATCTGTGTATTCAAAGTGGTTAGGATAGATATATAGTTACATTCTCTTAATGAATAGAGGGATTTGTTCTATAGTGTTTGTAAACAGGATATCATGTCTGTATCTTGTACAGTAATTAACCACTAGGAAGAATGTATGCAATGTGTTAATTATTGAAACTGTCCTACCAATTTTGATTTGAAAAAAAAAAATAGCCAAAAAAAAGACAAGAAGTCTGTGAGGGTAGACAGATTTTTCTGTGTTCTTCTTAATGTTTAATCCCAGTGTCTATAACAATGTTATTCAAAATAAGAATTACGCAAGATGAATTAATTAAAGGGGCTCAACTGGCCAACATGTGGGTCTGCATATGTCTTCCTCTGTGTGGATGGTCCCAATTTGAGTATGACTCTGTGGACTGGTAGGCGGCTCTGTGTGGTGTCTGTGTGGGCACTAGTATCGGGTACACTGTGCATGTGAGGATTTAGAGTCGGAGCACTGCATATGCAGTCTGCTTCCTAGGTGCATGTGCACGTGTGCACAGCCCCTCCTCACATCTGCGGGGACATGCAGCTGGCTCCTTGTACCTTCTCAGAGAACCCCCTGCCCTTGGGCATCCATACCCACAGCCTTGCAGTTCTTGGTCAGCGTGTCCATCTCATAGCCAGGGTGGCACTCGCACTTGAAGTATCCCTTGTAATTCACACAGATCTGGCTGCAGGCATCTGGGTCCTCACACTCGTCTATGTCTGTGGGAGGAACAGGGGTCAGAACAAGCAGGGGAAACTGTCTCTGCTTGGGCAGGTAGGGAGAGTCTCACCGCCACAGGTCTTCTGGTCCAGAAGACGGAAGCCTGCCGGGCAGGAGCACTCAAAGCCAATCTTGAGGTCAGTGCAGATGTGGGAGCAGCCACCATTGTTGTGCTGACACTCATTCAGTCCTGGAGAGGGATGCAGGCTCCTGAGGGTCCAAGAGCCCAGGGGGTGGGGCAGGCGAGGGTGCGGGGCAAGAGCCTGGGGTGATAGAGCCTGAGGTGATAGAGCCCACACTGCCAGGATGATTCAAGACCTCAATGAGCCTCAGCCTCAGGCCTTTGTTCAAGGCTAGACACAGAGAGGGACAGGGGAACCAGAGCTTGGGTTCTTATCTTTGCAGGCTAGGGCTCTGTTCACCACCAGGCTGGAGCCAGCAGGCCCTTCCCTGAGGTCTTTCCTTTCGCATCCACATTTCTTGCTGCACTCCTTCCTCACAATCCCAGCTGCTCTTGGAAGGGCTTCCACATGCAATGTGTAACCCTTGGCCCCAAGAAGGGCTTCTGAAATGCCAGCCTCAGCAAGCCTGTGCTCCTCCTGGGCAGCAGGCTCCACTTTGGAACAGCAGCCACTTACGGAGTGCTTCCTCCCAGGATCTGCCTCTGCAGCCTTGCTGTGCCTCCCAGTTCTGCTGTGTGGGGCTGGCCAGGGTGCAGGGTCACCTTCAGAACTTCCTGAAGGTGCTGACCTCTAGTCACTTGCCATTCAGATCCCTTTCTCTGGACACACTCCACTTGTCCATGTCCCTCTCTGGGCAGGGTCCAGAGCTAGTCAGCCTGCCAGAAAGAGTCTAAACAGTATTGGATGGCCCCACTATCCTTGTGGTACCCAGGACTACCATACCAGGCCTCTTTCTAACAGACCTGATGCTAAGCTAGTTCTCTCCTACCATGAACTAAATGAAAATGATGGATCTTTTTCAACTCTTCCTGTCACCTGTCCCTCTTCCTCCACCTCAGCAAAGGCCTGGTCCCAGGATTACCAAATGCCAAAAGGGGTGCAGGGATGTCAGGAGGTCATCAGGCTCTGGTTCCCCCATCCTCCACTCCCTTACCTCCTTCTGGAGGATTCTAAGGGAGGGAAGTCAGGGAGTTCAGGACCAAGGCTCACCAAGTTCTCACGGCATCTCCTGGGCTTTATAATCATAGAAAGTTAACTTCACAAGTCAAGGGAAGGTGCCACCCCACACCCTGCCCACCAGCCTCATGCACAGCCACTCCAGCCAAGCCAAGCAGAGCTGAGCTGAGCCCACCATGGGCATGCAGGAAGCTGGTCCGAGCTGCCCACCCGAGGCCATGCACAGCTGAGCGTGCCCCACCTCCAGCCTAAGCCAAGCCAAGAAAGTGTCCCCTTTACCCCTGGGCCTCCTTCTCTTCCCCTGGAATGATGGTGCAACTGAAAGAACAAGACCATAGCAATGCCGTGACTCAGGGGGTCCAGGCATGGCTCGACTGGGTCCAGTCTAGGGAAGCCCCAGGCTCTTGCCAGTGTGCTGAGCCATGGAGCTTCGGAGTGGTCTCTGGGGAACCTGCCATCAGGCTTGCACCCCGAGCCCTCCTGACCTCTCTTGAACCACTCCTTCCAAGGGCCACCCATTCATGTAGTTCTCATTCACTGCCTCATTCATGCATCCACTCACTTCCTTCCTCTCCTTTTGTAGGTGGCAGCATTCCACAATTCTATTTACTGAGCATTGATGGATGTAGGCCAGCTTTGAAAGGGGGAAGGGAGTGTTCAAAGTGACTCTGGTTTCTGAGGAAAGAAGCTACAGACTCCTTGGGTCTACAGTAGGTGAACGAACGAGAAAGGGTAGTGGGTCCACATCTGCCTATCCCACCCACCTTCCCTGGAAGACCTCAAGAGAGGTCTCTGATCCTCCACAATTCTGTCTAGTGCGAAGATGATTCTCCCGGGGAACGAGGAGAGGAAGGAAATGAGCAGAGTGGTCCAGAGGCCTAAGTAGCATCTGGCGCTTCTTGGTGGTATCCCTTTCCCCAGCACATGCACACAGTTACATGCAGACACCTGCATGCACACATATACACACAAATACACACACACCGGCTTCAGGGCCCAGACACAGACAGGACCATGGACAACTCCAATGCTCACACAGACGTGGGAACACACCTGGAGAGACACAAAGGCAGCTCCTCTACTTTGACACAGACACTAGCCTCTCACTGACAGACAGACAGAAAAGCCTCAGACACCAACTCATGCATACGTACTTCTTTTTGGCATGTCATGCGAAATACAAGAGAAGAGAGAGCTCAGCAGGTTAGCAGTCCCTGGCTGACTGCAGTCTGGGGGTGGGGGCGGAGAAACTCAGTTGTTCCTACTTCCCTGTTCTTCTTCCTACAGGTACCTCCTTCTGGGCCTTCTCCCGGATAGCCTGTCAAGGCTGACCTTCACCCAGCTACTCCCTTCACTTTTAGCTTGAGGTCTGGGTTTTGTAATCTTCAAAAGGGAGCAGCCACAGAGAATGCAGTCCCTCTGGGTGCCTTCGAGGTGTGGTATACTGGGGAGTGTCTGCCAGGAGGCAGGAGAGGGGAGACTGACTTCTGTTTTCCATGGGCTACCCTGTGCAAATCTCCTTGAACCTCTGACCATCTGGGATCCGCAGAGGAGCCACCTGTGACCCTTCCCAGCTCCACAGTGGGTTACAGTGCATTCTCTGGCATGCACGCTTCATGTGCGCCCGGAGCCTCTGTTCTCACTATCCCCAAACCCACCGTGACAGCTTCGGCCACCAGGACAACTCCCTCATTCCAGCTCTCACTCATCCACCTTGCAAGGCCCACATGCCCAGGGCGAAGGGCGGTGCTCCCTTGTGCTGCTGGATGCAGTGCCCTGGCTGCGCATCAGTTGGCCTCCTGGCTGCTATTCCTCACCTCTCCCTTCATGAGCCTCCTACAGGGGGTAGAAGGGCTCAGAGGGAAGCCAGGCTCCTAGCTAGGTCAGCAGAGCAGAACATGGAGAGACAGAAAGCTGCAGTGAGCACGCACTCAGAGGCTTGAATGTGGAAGGAATGAGTAGGAGGAGCTGAGTTTGTAAGAAGCAGCATAACTTTTGAGCATCTGGGCTAGAAAGGAAAGGCCTTGGAGCTTCACAGAAAGCAGAACAAGAGGCCACGGGGGCCAAGAGCCACAGGGCAGCACACACACACCCTGAGAGGGGAGCAGAGAGGCGTGTGCGGGGCCTGGCAGGAGGGTCAGTCCTGCCGTTGGGAGGGGCAGGTTCCGTACCACACTCTTTCAGCAGCTCATCCGACCAGTCCTGGCAGTCCTTCTGAGCATCACACACTTTCCCGCTGTCCACGCACTCGCCACTCTTACACTGAAATCTGCGGGGACCCTCACAAGTAGACTCTGTCGGGCCAGACAAGAGAATGGATGGTGCCTGTGAGACCTTGGGCAAGAAGCCCAAGGCTGGCCCCGGGCTCAGGAAGACAAGCAGAGCTCCAGCCCCTAAAGGGTCCCAGGGAGGATGAGTCCTGTGCCACCTCTAGCTAGGTGGAGCCATGGGTGTACTTGACCTGGAGGCCTGGGGCCCTGGGACGGACTGCAGAGATGCAGAGACTGGGCTGACCTCCTCCTGAGGAAGACAGACCTCTATCCATGGAGCCTGGAGAGGAAGGGTTGGCTCACTGCACAGAACTAGTGGTCAGGGTCTCTGTTCCTGCGGGGGGCAGGCAATAACCAGAAGAACTATCTGCTCAGTCCCTAGTGAGGGAAGCTTGGACACGGACAAGCAGGACAATGCCTGGGCTTCCTGCACTGCCCTTTCACAGCCCTGAAGGTGTCTTTCAGCAGCTTAGAGAGTCCTGCAGGACCCAGTTCTGCTGTCACTAGCACTCTGAGAGGGAAACCAGCTTAAATAGGGCAGGGGACACCCTGGGCAGGAATACATCTTGGGAACCAAGGGCAGCCTCTGCCACCTCCACTCTCTGCAGACCTAGGGAGAGCATGGAGATTTCCTTAGGGGACCCAGCCTCTGTCCTTGCTATGCGTACCCTGCAGGCAGCCAGCTTCATCACTCCCATCTGGACAGTCCTGTTCCTGGTCACAGCGTTTGAACGCAAGGACACAGGTCCCATCCCCACATTGGAACTCGTCTCCACGGCAGGTCCCCAGCACTGCTGGAAGAAATCAAAAAGGACAGGGTCAGAGTCAGTGTGGCACCAGGACAGCCCCGAGCCATATCCCCCTAGGCAAGAACAGAACCAGTGGGTGTGCTGAGGAGTCTGCAAAGGACACCTGGCCAAGGCACCGCAGTGTACCAATGGGGAGACTGAAGCTCAGAGAGGGGGAAGGCCTTGCCCGGGTCACACAGCACTCAGGCAGGCAGAGCCAGGACTAAACCTCAGGCTCCTGTTTTCCTGTCTGCTGTTTCTCCCCAGCGCAAACACGTGGCCTTCAGATAAGTGCTCTTGACTCACAACTCTGCCCTCTCTGCCAACGCTTCCAGGGCTGGGTGCTGTACTAGGTAGTGTGAAGAGCCCAGAGAGGACTGAGTGCCCCCCAGGGAGCACAATAGGAGATGGCTGTAAGAGGGGGTCACAGGACTCCGCCCCTGCTGCACACTAAGTGCAGATGAGAAGGCAGGGCATCAGGGCAGAGCATGAGCACCAGCAAGCTGTGCCCTGCTTCTGGGGTTTACCAGAGCCTAAGAGCTCTGAGATTTCCAGCAGTCAGTTCTACTAAGTCTCCTCCCTAGTAAAACAGGGGTGGAAGGCAAGGACGGACAGTCTGTACCCAGCCAGTGCATGGCCGGATCCGCAGACCTGTAAGGGAGTGGGCATGGAGGGGGCTTACGGCAGTCGGCCTCGTCCGACTTGTCCTTGCAGTCGCGGTCGCCATCGCAGCGCCAGCCCAGGTGTATGCACTCGCCACTGCGGCAGGTGAACTGGGTGCTGGGGGAGCAGGCTGCGGGCACCCACGTGGTCCCCGGGCCCCCTGGGCCACAGAGCTCGGCCACCTCATCTGAGCGGTCCTCGCAGTCAAACTGGCGGTCGCAGACCCAGCGCTCAGGGATGCAGCTGCCGCCGCTGCCACAGCGGAATTCCCGTGGCCCACAGGCCGGGGCCGCACAGCCGCGCTCGTCGCTGCCATCTCCGCAGTCGTCATCGCCGTCGCACACGAACACAGCGGCCAGGCACGAGCGGTTGCTGCACTGGAACTCGTGCGGGGCGCACACTGCGCAGGGAGAGAGCCGTCGGCCGGCCGAGCCCCACCCTCCGCGAGCAGCCCACAGGCCCAGCTACGGGGTCTCTGACCCTCACTTGCGGGTCAGAATGGGCTCCACTGGGGCCCAAGTGGGGCATAAGGTCAGATACAGCAAAGGGAGCCTCCCAACCCGGCCCTGCCAAGGACAAGCTGGGTGACCCTGCGCTGCCCAGCTTTCCTGTGTAAGTGCAGAGAGGGTTTCTGAAGACCAAAGCTGCAGAGTGCAGCTTGCCTTGCAGGACAGGAAGTGACATGCAACATGACAAGGGTGGTGTCGGTGCCTGATAGCAAAGCTCCACACAAGCTGCATTCTCAGCCTGCGTCCCTGCCTGGCACGCCCAGCTCAGGCCGCAGCCTCGCTCCTACACATGCCAGCACCAGCAACCTCAGACAGGCCGTCTGCCAGGCCCAGCACCTACGGTGCCACACTGGGGTTTTGCTTCACTTGCTCCACCTTCCTGAAGCCCTCCTCTTGCCCACCACTGCCTCCACATTTTTAATCAAGTTCCCAGCTCTCCAAGTCTCACGTTGTGCCTCTGCCGTGACACTCTCTGCATGCTTCCCTTCTTGGGAAACTTCCCTTTGCCTCTGTCCTCCTTCCACGGGCCCTGTACAACCTGCCTAGGTATCTCAGTTGCACAGCCTGCTCCACCTGGCCCATGACCACAAAAACCTTTGTCCTCAGTGCCCAGCAGGAGCTCCAGTGGGGTAGGGTGGATGGTACCAGACTCCTGGGTCTGAGGGACAATTATGGCTGTGCGGTAATGTAAGGCACAATCCTGACACTGCCTAGGGCCCTGGGCTTCCTCTCTATGAAGAACTGGTTTGAGCTCAGAGGCCTGAAGAACTCTAGGGAAAAAACAGCCCAACTGCTAGTTACAGATAGGAAAGTTGAGGTCAGAAAGAAGAGTGACTTTATTCAAGGTCATATCACTGCTCTATAACAGAACTCAGGATTAGGACATTCTCTTTCTACTCTTTTTCTCAGCTTTTCTGGTTTTCCTATCTCTTCCTGGAATGCAAGCTGTTTCCAGGCCAGCAACCTTCTTCCTCCTTTGTGTCTTCAGACAGTGGCCAAGAATTGGCCCGAGGGTCCAAGATGGACAGATGCAATAGCTATAACCACAGGTGGTAGTACCAGATCTCTCCACGTGGGGGCACCCAGAGCCTGTGTTTCTGTTTTCTGGTGAAAAAAAAGCCCATCAATTTTTATTGTTATGGAGTATAAACTGATGTCTTAGGTTTCACAATGTAGATAGCTCACAACATGTGTTTCTGACAGCTCCACCAGTTTCTGACAGTTGCCTTCTTTCTCTCCTTCCAGGCCTTTGGGATATTAGGACAGTGGAGCTCATGGGACGTGGGGCCGTAATCCCTCAAAATGATGCTGACACCTCAATCAGCTTCCCTTCTGCCTTGGCTTGTAATCGTGCAGGAAGAGCGGATGTGGTGCCTTCTGGAAGCCCCCACGGGAAATGCTTCTCAACACTGAGTCTCACTGAGGTTCTGGAAATGACAGTAGTGTTGAGATCCATGCTACCTAGGCCAGAGACCCCACTCCCAGCATTCACTAATGGCAGCGATTCTGAGAGATGGGAGGATTTTTTTTTCCCCCGTTCTGTACAGGCAGTAGGAGAGAAGCCCAGTAAGACCTTCTAGCATGCTGGGTTCTATAATTAGCAAGGAATGTCCCTGTCCCAACATGCCCTAGTTAGAGAGACTCCCACCTCCTGCTGTAGTGACAGATAGCTTTTATAGTGGAGGAATCCACAGGTAAGAGAGAAAGCCACCTCACAGTATTATGACAGCTGAAGAAATAAGCCAGTTTAGTGGGATTTTGAAGCTGCTGGTCACAGACAGGCTCCCCCTCCCTATCTAGATCCTATTCCTGCCTCAGACTCATCAGAGCTCTAGATTCAGAATCTCAAGATGCTGTGACTCAGATTCCTTATAGAGACAGCATTTCCTCTGGGCCACAGGGGATAGATGGCTGAGATGCACACAGAGAGGCGGTGGAGGGGAGCAGGGGTGAGAGCGGCAGGCAAGCACCTGGTAGAAGCCCTCCTGAGTGGTCACCTGTACCTGCAGCCAGCCTCACAGCCTAGCTGGTTCCTGTGAAACCATGGACTCCGAGAGAGCGGACTGTGTAAGAGTCACCTCATTCTTTGTATACCTGGCTTCAGGCCTAGCACACAGTAGGTGCCCAGTGGACTGAGATGAATGAGGCCCAGCCCCAGGGCCTACAGGCCCAGCCTAGCTGACCTGCTCCCTGGGCAGGAGATAATCCAGTGCTTGAAACTCAGTGATGTGGAACAGCCCCAGTGACCACTTCCATCTGTCCCCGCTGAGGCTGCTAGGTGGTTCTTCCCCATCCTGTGACATGTGCCCTCAAATCCCAGCCTTCAGCAACAGGAGTCCTCACACCTTGGGAATCTGCCCCACCCCCTGCCAGCCCTGTGCTACCAGTGCCTTGGCTCCAATCCCCACTTCTCCACAGGCTGCCTCTGTCGCCCTGCCTTTGCTCCTAGATCAGTGGGCTTGTGGAATGGACGACAAGATGTTAGGCATGGTACAAAGCTCTGCGATCCAGTTCTGAATTTGCATCTCAATCCCATCCTTTGGCCTTGGACACTTTTCCTCCCTCGTCTGAGCCTCAGTTTCCTCACCCATTCAAATGGGAATGACAATGGCTACTCATGAGGTGGTTGTGAGGATGAAGGAAGAAAATGTCTCTTAAGTGCCGGGCCATTACTGGTGTCCTGATTCTCCTCAGTTCCTGTCCACCTACCAGGCCTCTGGAAAAACAGGCCCCTCCCCAGAGGTGGCCGACACTACCCACCACGCTTGGCAGACCATTGGGTTCTGGCCCCAGACTCACAGGTTGCACAGCCGGCCTCGTCAGCTCCACCCTCACAATCCTTCTCTCCGTCACAGCGCCACGAGGCAGGCACACACTTGTGACTGGTGGGTCCACAGCTCAGCTTCTCTGCGGGACACACTTGCCTGGCTGCAAAGAAAGACGTGCATGCTTGGCTTAGCAGTGGGAACGCAGGCACCAACCAGTCCTATCACCTGCCTCCAGCCAACTGGCACAATGCCTTCTGGAAGGTCCATGGGGTCCTGCATCCCATCTGCCCCTTGGACTTCCCAGATCTTAAATCTGACCCCATCACACATGCATGTGCGTGCACACACACACACACACACACACACACACACATACCCTGTCCATGACAGTTGAGTCACTCCTCGACCCAGTGAGCCCTGACTGAGCTGCACAGTTAAACCTCCCACTCCTCTGGGCCTCCTCTCCAGGCTCGCACCTGAAGCCACCATGCCTTGCACCTGTCCCTGCTGCATCAAAGCTATGTGCCCTTGGATGTGATACACCCAGCTGGATGTCACTTTGCAGACCAGGTCAGTGACACCATGATCCAATCCTGGAGATCTGGGGGGAGCCCACCAGAACCTAAATAGTCTCCAAGCCCCCTTCCCCAGTGATGGTGCTGAGCCTGCAGCTAAGAACAAGCACCTCCAGGCAGGGCCCAGTGGGACTACACAGCTATAATTACTGCAGTCGCAATTGCAAGCTGATGCAATCAGGGGCCTGAAGCCCCAGGGTTGATTCTCAATTTTGAAGAAGGAATGAGAACCCTATGCAGTTCTCATCCTGACTGAGCCTTCTCTGATCCACGTGTCCACTGGGGCAGACGAGTCTCAGACCTCCATGGTTGGCTGACTACTGCCTTCCAGGAGGTGCAAGAGACTGAATCTCAGTGGTGTCTAGGATGCGCCAGGCACAGTGCTAGATGCTTTTATTTAATCTTTATAATAATCCAGCAGAGTGAGGATCATTCCTGCCTCCAGGATGAAGACAGACACCACGGCTCTGCATACCTGGCTTCAACCACAGCTCAAACACTCACTGGCTATGTGACCTTGGCCATTCCCTATTTCTGTGCCAATACAGCAGGAAGATGCTATGACCTATCTAATGGGGTTCTTATGATGACAGGCCATTGACTGCAAAGCACTGAAAGGGACACACAGCCCCACACTTATTAAATATTGCCTCTTACTAGTACCCACATAACAGATGAGAGCCCTGAGTCCTGGTTAGCTATTCAGCGAGTACCAACTGCACACTGCTGTGTACCAACTATGGTGGTCAACGCTGAGTTCCAGTCCCACAGCTGATAAGGCACAGTATGAAAATGTGGTCAGCTGTGTTGGCCACCACCTGGACCCAGGTGGTATCTCAGGGGCAGTGGCTATGCAGGTCCCATTCTGGTTTCTGCTCTCAGACTAGTTTCTGATCTTTTTTTTTTTTTTTTTTTTTTGGTGGGGGGGGTACCAGGGATTGAACTCAGGACCTTGCACTTGCCAGGCAGGCACTTACGTCAGTGAGCTATATCTCTAGCCCCTCCCCCCCATCCTTTTACTTCAGCTGGGATGCAAGGCTTCCAGAGATGGAAAAAAGGCATGGAAAGGCGGAAAGGGCTGTGTCAAGGTCCCCAACAGTTCCATGTCATGGGAGAAGTGTGGGTCCCAAAGTTATCTCTGAGAATACATTTCACAAACCATAGAGCAATCCATTGAGAATATGGGATTCGTTTTACAGACATTTCCATTTACACGTAACTGTCAGGCAGAGCTCTGGAAAGCAGACACTTGGATGACTCTTTAAAAGGCCACCTCAAGTCAGCCATGTGGGCAGGTGAAGGAGTCTGGGAGTCTGGAGCCGGGGTCCTTCTAAGGCATCTCCCTCACAGTGGGACTTCAGGCCAGCACTCCCGGGCTCCGCTGGGACACAAAGGTGCTGAAGGAGACCAGCACTCTCCAGAGGGTGCTCTGACAAAACGGAGAAATAAGGATCCCCCCCACATGTGTATAGGTTCTGGGGACCTAGCTCATGCCAACTGAATCCAGACTGCAAGTAAATCCATTTGAGAACTCCAGTTACTATTCTACACCACTAAAAGATAAGGGGTATTTCATGCTTTTCAAATATGTTTGTTTTGTTTTTGTTTTTGGTGGGACCGGGGATTGAACTCAGACCCTTGCGCTTGCCAGGGAAGCACTTATTTTACTGAGCCATCTCCCCAGCCCCTTGAGTTTTTTTTGTTTTGTTTTTTGTATTTTTTTTAGGGAAGGGTCTACATGGTGTTCAGGGTCTCACTACTAGATTGGACTCCTAGTGATCTGCCTGTTTACAGCCTCCCAAGAGCTGGGACTACAGGCACGTGCCACTAAGCCCAGTCTCAATTGCCATCTCGTGCACCCCGGGGACAGGGCCAGCATGACAGACCTGGGGATTGAACCCTGGGCCCTGCACCTGCTTGCAGGCACTTTAATCCACTGAGCTATTTGGCCGGCCCTTGCTTTTCAAATATGAAACCATAAAAGTAATAGAGGAGTCCCAAGCATTTGCAAGCTCCAGAGATAGCAGTAAGTACAAGGGCAAGGCAACCCTCCACTGCTTATCTTGAACCAGGCCTCAGGGAACAGATGCACCCAGGGCAGTGGGAAGGGCCACGATGACCAAGCACCTGCAGTGTCAGGCTACTCTGTACCTTGTCAAGGTGGAAAGCTGGTGCTACACAAAACTCATAATGGAACCTGATCCCCAACGCAGTAGTGGTAAGCAGCCCCCTGAATGGGATTCATGCACTAACAAAGGTGAGTGAGTCCCTTGCCGCTTGTGGCATGGGGACTCAGAGAGAAGGCACCATCTATAAGAAATGGGCCCTCAGCAGACATTCAGTCTACTGGTGCCTTGATCCTAGACTTCTCAGGCTGTAGGCTCAGAAATCAATAATTTGTTTTACTTACAAATTACCAGTCTACAACATTTTGTTATGATAGCCAGAACCGACCAAGACACAGCATCACCCTCATGCTGACAGGTAAACAGACCCTGCAGGCTATGAGTACAAATTCCAGAAGCAAGATAGCTCAGCAGACTAAGCACCTGCTTAGGCAAGCACAGGGGCCAGGGTTCGATCCCCGGCACCAGATGCCCTGCTGGCTCTGCCCCCGGGGTGCTAAGCCAGTCACTGAAACCAGGCGTGGTGGCTCATGCCTATAATCCCAGTGGTGGGGAGGCTGAAAATAGGAGGACCACTACGAGTCCAAGCTACATAGTGAAACCCTGTACCAAACACATTTTTAAAAAAAAGACATTCCAGGGAAGCTAGGCAGAGACATTCTCAGGTGAGCAGTGTCCTTGGTGAGGGGCAGGGCAGCAGTCCTACAGTGCAGGTGAGGAAACTGAGGCTAAGCGAGACCAAGTAACTGATGCAGGTGAGAGATAAGAGTCTGGGCACCTCTGACTAGACCCCTGCCCTCTCCATCAGAACCTGCATGTTCCAGAGCTAAGCCATTGCTCTCCCCAGAGTCCAGGTGACTGAAACGGTCCTTGGCTGTAGGCACCACCTCCCCTGGTTCTGCAGACCCCAGCAAGGCAGGAAGTTGATTGAACTTTTAATGAATATTTATACAGCTAATGGCATAACCTTTCAGCAAGGACAATGATTGAACAATCCGTCTGCTTCCTTTCTTTATAATAAGACATTTGCTGTGTCCCTAAATAGACAGCTCTAATTACAGGCTCTCAAGATTCAGCAGTACCTGACAGCAGACTCCACACCTTCCCCTAAGGCCAAGGCTCTTGGAATGCTGGGACAGGTGCACCTTGGGGGTCACGCTGGTGAGGCTCCCTGGAGGAGCTGGAGCCCAAGTCCAGAGAAGGGCAGGTACTGGCTGTTCCTCATGTCTATCTCCTGGAACCTCATGTCTTTCTTGTGATGGATAGCTCTTCCTCAAAGCCAAGAGCCCAGCCAGTTACAGCCTCCAGATCAGCAGAGCCCTGGAAAGTGCTGGTGTGCATTATCAGCCTATGAGCTCGGTCCTCTTATCTCTTCCAAGGAAGTTGTCTGCTCAGCATCTTGTGGCGAAGGGCAGAACTGTCCTCCATCCCAGGCCCAAACACACTGCTTAACTTACTGCACTTAACCACTGCACATGAGAACAGACCCCACTGGTCTCCCTAGCCCATCTGGGATGGAGGGGAACCACTGAGCATGGGGCTCCTGGGGCCTTGGCTGCTCAGGCTATACAAGGTGGCTGTCTGATGTTCACTTTCAGGATCCCTAAAGCCAGTGACCCCCAGGCAGCATGACATGGGAGAAAGACCATGAGTCTGAAGCAGGCAGACCTGGGCCAGATTCCACTCACTGCTGCTCAGGTCCTTCGGCTTGGGTAAGTCACTCTGCACCCTAGCATCCTTCATCTGAGATGGGGCTAAACACTTTCCTAGGCTGGGTGCGTGGTTTCAACATGGAAATTTGGAAATCCTTATACTCAAGAGCCTGGAACAAACCTGGAGCTCGAAACACAGTTACCCTTGTTTTAGTTCATGAAATGGAAATGCAAATGACTGGCAGAGGGACCCCATCTCTCCCCCAGGGATACACATAGGACCGCAGGGGTCCCCACAAAGCAGCTCCCATCCCTAGCAGCCTCTCCCTCTGAGACAGATGCCCCAAGGGACACCTCTGGCCTGATGTCCAGGCACCCCAGGTCCTACGCAGCAGGAGTGAAGAACCCCACTGTCTCTCAGACAACAGGAAGCCCCTAGAGTCAGCAAGGAGGCTTGCCACTCCACCCTGGAGTGGCTGCAGGCATCTATTAATTTCCAGAGAATCCTGCCCCAGAAATCCAAACCCACGAGTATTCTCTCCAATTCATAAGTTCACAAATTAACAAAAAGGGAAATGTCTGTCGGGGAAAAGAATGAAAGCACTTGGCAGCTGCGTGCTCATCAGGCGAGTCTGCAGTGCTGGTTCACGTGAGTTTCTGGGGGAGACAACCTCCATGCAGCTGGGGCTCCATGGAAGCCAGAGGCTCGGGCAGTGGGGAGCATCCCACCATGCGGAAGTGGGGGCTACATGGGGTCGGGCGAGACACATCTAGCCGGGTCGGTCCCCCTTGCTGGGCCTCCATCTCTTGAGCTGCAAGAGGAAGGCGAGCGCGGTGCATCCGTGAGGTTTCCTTCCAGGCTCTAAGATGCAAGGAAAGATGCGGTGAGCAGCACCTAGAGTGCAGCTCGTTCCCCTCGAGCCCCTCCACCCACCACCCACCCCCTGCCAACAGCCGCCAGAAGGTGGGTCAGAGCTGTCCCCAGTCAAGGGAGCTATAATTAGAGCTGAAATGCTACTTTCGTTAGGCAAATGTTCTGTGCTTTTCCATGGTGATTCTGGCTTTATCTGCTAAGTACAGAACTCAGAACCACAGAGAACCCTGATCGGCAAGGGGGAGATGACACTGTAGGAAAAAGCGTGAGCGCAGAGGGGACCTGCTTCCATACCGCTTTCCCTTTCCCTTTCCATTCAGCCTCTCCACTTACTCCATCCTAAGAGTTTAATACCATAGTATTCTAATAGTTATGTTGAGGGCAGAGGGCCTGGAGTCCAAATCATAAAAATGACACTCACGTATTCCAGCAAGCACCAGTATTTGAATTTTCTCATGTCCTCACAAGGTAAGGCAAGTGCCATTATGCCATTTTACAGAGGAAGAAACTGAGGCTCAAAGACTGGGTGGGCACTTGTCTTAAGTCTCACAGGTTAAAGGAGCAGGCCAACTACATCAGACACCAAATTCACTAAGCATTACAGCCTGTGCTCTTTCTGTTAGGTGCAAGGAGTGGGTCTGGAGCCTGAGAGCTGGCACAGGCCCAAAAACCTGGTAGGCTAGGGTGGTTGCTATGGAAACACCAATTAAACGGACAGCAGGTTGGTTGCTGGGTTCTCATTCGGTTGGAAGCTGTGATCCAACCCACTACCAGGTCCCCGATTCTGCCTTAGCCTTGTGGCTGCACGTGGCTAACCTCCTCCAGGCAGCCCTCCCCAGCCACAGGAAGTAGGGACCCCCCGCCTTGCACCCCATCTGGGCACAGGCAGAGGAGGCCTGTGAAGAGGCCAAGGCACTGACTGTGAGGCCTTTGGAGTTTCGGATGTTAAATCAGGGCCCAGACAGATGGACAGTAGGGCCTCGCACAGTTATGAGGATGGACTCAGAGGACTGCCGGCCTCTCTTCTCCTGGGTGCTGCTGTGGCTGCTTCTCCCAAGGGCGCCCTGGCATACCCCAGAGAGCTTGAGAGGAGCCTGTCTCTCGTCATGGAAGGGAGAGCGTCCATGAGTTGGCTGTGCATCTTTGAGGCAAGTCTATTGATGTCTCTGGTCCTCCTTTGCCTGGCTGTTGAATTAAAGCAGGACTGGGAGGCAGGAACACCCTGCATTGCCCACCGCGGGGGACAGGCAGAGGGGAAAAGATAGGAAAGCAAGGGGCAGTGGGGAAGAGAGAGCTGGTGAGACACCGATGAGCAGGGGAGGGAGGCGGCCTGGCGCAGGGCTGGGCGGGGCCTGAGGGGAGGTGGGAAGGAAAATGAACATCAACATCTATGCTGAAAAACAGCCGTGGGAAGAAGACAGCACACCCCTCAGGCAGCAAGACAGCCCTCATGGAGAACCACAGTGAGCCCCTCTTCCTGCCCGTGTCAGGGCAGCAGCTGGAGTGGGTGTGGGAGGCACAGCTGGCTAAGGCAAGGGTAGACAGGGCCACAGCCTTCCTCCCAAAGCACACCCCAGATCACGTAGGACTCTGCCTTATCTGGCTGGGCTTCTGCAGCAGCTTTGGCCAAACTGCCAAACCATCCCAGCCTCAGTTTCCCTCCTTAGGTAGTGTCCAGCTCCCCCCCACCCCCAGGCTACCCTGGAGATGGAAGTCACAGGTGGGTGTGGCAGCGCTTTGTTCCTCAGAAGCTCAGGACAAAATACTGGACTTCCCTCCCACTAGGGCATTTCCAGGGCAGCATGGAATCTGGAGGAGGGTGGGGTGCAGACAGCATGGGCCTGCGGTGGCACTGGTAAGCAGAGAGGGACAGCTGTGCAAGGAAACCAGGGCCCCTTGTCTGGGGCGGGGGTCTCTCGCTCTCCCTTTCTCTCCCTTTCTCTCTTGCATGGAGGGAGACTGGTAGCTCTGTTGCTAGGAGACAAGGAAACCCAGTTATCACCAGCCACAGCCCTAGATGGGACTCCAGCTTCCATTGTTCCTGTCTCTGCCTCTGGGGTGACTGTTACCCCTAAAGAGGAGCTCTGCCCACCCCCAGCCCCACCATCCTCCACGTGTGCCCCTCCGCCCAGCCCTTTGTGTCAGACTTGTGCTGTTAAAAGCGGTGCCTCTGGACCACTGGGCCCCTCCCCGCCCCCTTCTCATCTCCTTTTTAATTTAACAAATGTCACGGAATGACCTGCTGGGTGTAAGTTTGCTTTGAGGATTAGGGACTGGAGAAGAAATCATGGAGAGACAAAGCCCTGAGTGTGGGAGGCGGGCTGGGGGCTCCTGGGCTCCGCCTCACCCTTCCTTGCCTGCCTCTGTGGCTACCCTTCTGCGGGTACATAATGAGGTTCCCCGACACAACCCACCCACAGCAGAGGCAGGAGCCGGGGCCTCTGTGTCCTGGGTAGGTGGTCATGTGCAAATCACTGAACTCTGAATTACAGTGTCCACCTTTACAAGATCCAGGAAATGACAGTACCTGCCCCCCAGGCTGCTGAGAGGTTAAAAGGAATTAGCGGGAACAAAGAACTTAGCGTGGTGCCTGGCACACGGTGAATGCTCAACAAGCACCAGCTGCCGTTCATGCTATTGGAATTACGATTAGGGTCCCGGGAACAAACGGGAGGCCCGGAAGATAAAGCGTAAAGATTCAATGGGCTGCTTCTGGCTCCTGGTGCTCTAGGACCATGGTCCAATCTGAAGGAGGCCAGAAACAGATTAGCTAGCAACTAGGTGTCCTTGACTGGCCACCAGGAGCCCCCCAGGGGCGTGGCACAGCATCTACTGAGGAGTCTCCCAAGCCAGCACGGAAGAGGCAACGAGGGAACTGAGGTCCAGGCCCAGGCCCGCTCTCCCCCAGTCCAGTGGAGGACTCACTGCAAGTGGTCTCTGACTCATCGGAGCCATCGGGACACTCCTCCTCGCCATCACACTTCCACCGCTCGGGGATGCAGTGGCCATTGTCGCAGGTGAAGTCGCTGTCCACACACGTCTTCTTGGCTACAGGGCAAGGAGAAGAGAATTAAGGGTCAAAGGGCATAGGAGGCCTCCCCTAAGACACACAATCAGGGGTCCAAGAACCACCTCACTGACTCAGGACTCGGCAGTGGAGCACCACATGGAGACCCATGACCCTTGGCACTGTCCCCCAGTGCGGAGCTCGAGTCCAGCAAGGCCAGTAGAGTCCACCACACCCTTCTCTCCCCCCAAAGCTCACTTCCACTGTCTCCAGTCCCTTCAGCCAGTTCTTAGTCCCTCTACCTTCCCGTCCCACCCCATCCACCCTGGAAGTCAAGGCTGCATCCAAAAGCACCCAGGAGCTGGTGGCCATGAACTCAAAAGCAGATGATCCCTCCATGGAAAGGAATGAGGTATTCTGTGGTCACAGTGGTGACCAAATGCCTGTTGGGTCACCCCCAGAGAGGCCCTGGCCCTGAGGCCTTCCTGAAGTTGTATAGGGGAGACTTCTATTTGTGCACCAGGATTTGGATCCCAGCTGGGCCTCCTATCTGTGAAACCTTGAGGTTGTTACTGACCCCGGGCCCTCCTTTTTCTTAGTTCTACAAGGGGCCACCAGGACTGGTGAGGAGTCATAGTGCCTGAGAACATGCTGCAAGGACCTGGCACACCACAGGTCCTCATGAGTGGCAGCTAGTGCTGTTTCCATAGTCCAAGTATTAACTAGCCATGAAAGAAATGGGGAATTCTATGCCCACAGCCTGCAGTAGCACCTGGGCAAGAATGAAGGTCTAGGCCCCAGCAGGACTCTGCTGCCTTCAGAGTTTCATGAGACAAAAGATTGTATCTCAAGGTTTCCTGTTATGATTGCTCTGTGCTATTCTGGCACCGTAGTGCCTTCTGGAGTGCCCAGTGCAGCTGAGGGCAGCTGTGTGCCAGGCCTCCCAAGGATAAGCATAGATGGCCTGGTGACCCCGAGGTGTGGAGTGGTGAGGTCTTGGGGAGCCCCACCTTCACTCCCTACACTGCATCCCGTTGGTCTCCTCTGGAGCAAATCTGCATTCCATTTCTGTGTCTCCCACTGCAGGCCTGGGCTGACAGTCTAGGCCCTGTGGCAGCCCAGTACGGCGGGAGACAGGAGGCCTGGCTTTGCTGTTTTGCCCTGTGCCCTTCAGCAAACCACTGTCTGTTTCTGGGTGGTCCTGGGAGAGAGAACCATTTGGTGTAGAAGGCAGATCCAGAGCAGGCGCCAGTCACAGCGAGGGTGGTCTCTTCTCACCCTGAAGGAAGATACCTCAGCACTGCAGAGTCTACCAGGCCTTCACGAGCCCAGAAACACCAAAGTCCAGCTTTGAATGGCCTTGGGGTTACATGTGCCATCAGGGGCCACCCGCCTCTCCCCAGCGTGCTCCCCTTGCGCTACTCAATCTCCACACTTGCCAAATGGGTCCCACCTGGACAGCGGTGTGTCCCTGTGCACCCATACCATGGACCCCACCACAGCTTGCTCCTCTTGTCCCAGGTCTGAAAGCTCTTTCACTCCATGGAAAGGAATGAGGTATTCTGTGGTCACAGTGGTGACCAAATGCCTGTTGGGCCACCCCCAGAGGCCGCCTTATGACACACTCGAGCTATCCCCTCTTCCAAGAATCCTTCCTCAAGTACCTCCAGTCTTTTGAGGGAGCCTTCCCTGAGCTCCCCTAAACAGCCTTCTAGAGCAGAAGTCAGCAAACTTCCTCTGTACAGGGCCAAAAAGTAGATATTTTAGACTTTGGGGGCCATAAACTCTGTGACATTATTCAGTTATGCCATTGTGCAGCAAAAGCCACCACATACCAGGGGTAAAAATGTGAACACAGCTGTTTTTCATTAATTTTTTAAAATTATTTACTTATTTATTTGGTATAGGGTCTTGCTACACAGCTCAGACTCACAGTGATCCTCCTGTTTCAGTCTCCCCAGCACTGGGATTACAGGCATGCGCCACCACACCTGGGGTTCCGGAGAAGGCGTGGCATGTGGTACCAGGGATCGAACCTGCTTGCCAGGCTGGCACTTAGACCACCAAGCTATCTCCCCAGCCTCACTGCTGTCTTTTAATATAACTTTATTTGCAAGAACAGGCAGCGAGCTGGAGGCGGCCAATGTCCTGTAATCTGATGACCTCCGCTCTAGGCTCTAGATCATCACCGATCTCACACTCAAATATGGTCTGCACCCTCCTACCCCTAGCACGGGACCCAACTCAGGGAGGGCTGCTGGGGCTCTGGGCTGAGAGACAAGGACACGGGGTCTTCTGCCTGTCTTGCTGTGTTTCCTCAGGCCTCCGCCTCCCTAACTATGGTGGATTGTGATTCTTTGGGTTTCTTCCAGTCCTGCACACACACAGATGCATCCACTTAAGGAAAATGTGAAGAAAACTCATGTTGGAATGCAGATGCACTACAAGGACTCTGGAAAAGAAAGGCAGAGATAGACTTAGGGAACTAGTTTCTCCCCAAATCCCTGCAGGCAGCTAGAGGACCATGGAGGAAGCTAGTGTGTGGGAAGGAACTTCATAGGAATGGAGGAGTCCTGGGCTTGGAGGTGCCAGTGTAGAGGCTGAGGGTTTGGTTTGGTTACCTTGCCACCTTTTGGCAAGTTAAGTCCATCTAAAGTCAGCACCATATGAACCACAGCACTCGGAAATTACTTCCCTGCAAGAAGCCCAGCGTCCACCATGAGAAATGATAGTGCATGTTTTCTTTTGCCTGCTCCAACACTGCTGAATGCTTCCTGTCCAGCAGTCTCTGCTATGTGCTTGACCTGGAAAACTGTCAAAGCAGGCCTCTCGTGTTCTCCCTTGACATCTGAGGAAACCCAGGTCCAGAGATACGAAATTATACACCTTCATCATTTCTGGGTGAACTCACAATCCGCTGTGCCTGCCTTTGCCCACCATGGCTCCCCAACAACACTCCACAGGAAGCGTGGATGGCAGGCAGGCCCCATGGAAGCAGATGGGAAAGCCCTGTGGAAGCTTCGACCAGCAATGTAGGAGCCTCTGCCATCGGACACAAAGGACAAGGCACTAGTCAGCCCACAGGAGCCCCACACAATGACTGGGCAGGGCCTAGAAGAGCAGGGCAGGTTTATAGGTGAGAAGAGGGCTCTGTCACTGGCCATACAACAGCCAGGCTCTTCCCAGGACGCTTCTTCCCTGGCACTCTGGAAGCTCAGGGGTGAGCTTGCCCTCCTTGCATATGCTGAACCCTGACAGGCAATAGGCAAGACCAGACCAGCCAAAAGCACCACCACAATCCCAGAGGACAGCGTGGAGGCCCAGGAAACAGCAGTGGCAGGAACAAAATCTCTGATGATGGCATTTTTCAAAATAAATCTGCTCATTGTCCAGGCTGCTTGGGACATTTTCCACCCTGGTGCAGGCCTGGCACCTTTCACCTACAACCCCAGGGACTCCACACAGTTATTTGTAGCTGTTGCTAATGTGCTTTATAAAGAGGAAACAGGCTCAAAGAGGTAAGGGTGGGAGGTGGCAGAAGTGGGATTTCAACCACACGCTGCTGTCCCCATGAAGGCCTCAGTCACCCTGGTGGTCACTAGCTAAGCATGCAGACCTGGAGAGGCAGGTCAAGGCAGTAGGAGAGGATCAACTGAACAGCACAGAAGTCTGAGCAGGAGGTGGGCCCCTGCAGTGTGTCCAGTGTGGGGGGCAGAGTACAATATCCGCCCTGGATCCACTTGTGCTCTGCTAATGTTCAACCTTAGGGAAACTGAGGCAGTATGGTTTTGCTGTCAGACTAAATCACTATGGAAGACCCAGTTGGAAATGTGAGCACATGGAAGGATTTGGAATCACAGCTGAGTCAGCCTGTCATGGCCACCTCCTCACTAGGTGACCCTAAGCAGGTCCATTCCCTTTCTGAGCCACTGGGATGTGGCTTTCCCCTGCACCACTGTCACAAGGTCAAATGGCATAAAGACTCTCCAGAGCCTTCTCAGAAGGGGCCCAGCATCAGGCCAGTCAGTACAAGAGCCCATCTCAGGGCCTGGGGAGATACCTTTGCAGTCTAAGCACCTGCCTGGCAAGCGCAAGGACCCGAGTACAATCCCCGGCACTGCATGCCATGCCAGCACTGGCCCGGAAGTGCCAATCCCAGCACTGGGGAGGCTGAGGCGGAAGGATCACTATGAGTCTGAACTGTGCAGTGAGACCCTGTATCCAATACATAAATAAAAAGAAGGACGAGCCATCTCAGCCTTGCCATGGAAGCATGTAGTCGTGAGGCTGCAGAGGAAGCAGGGCCGGATCCCGCTTTCTGGGCCTCGGCTCCAGTTCCCAGCAGGATTCCCCAGCCAGGCTGGAGGCCATGGCTCCGTTTCCAGGGATTTATGTCCCTCCATGCTAGTCTGCCCTTTGGACAATGCCCACCTCTGTGAGTCCCTGTACTCCACGACCCAGGAGTGATACATAGTCATCCAGGGTCTGGGACATCATAATCTAGTGCCATGGCAACAGATAGGCTGCCACAAAGGACTGAGGATTGCAGAGGGCATCGAGGAGGGGCCAACCCCAGGACAGAGGAGGGACAGTGGGAAACCCAGGACAAAGGCTGTGGGAGCTGCTGTTTACAGCAAGAACATAGGCTGACTAGTGTCAGACAGTACGTGGCCCCATCAGGCTGCTTGGCCACACTGGACTGGGTGACCTTATTCAATCTACCCAACTGCTCTTAGCCTCCCTCTTCATCTGTCCCTGCCTCACAATGCACACAGGGCTGCTAGGAGGAGCAAATGGGCTAAGGGTGGCACCAGGGCTTTATACACAGAAAAAGCAAAAAGGCACATGTCTGAGAACATAGCGTCATAGCCCCGGCCCTGGCAGCTGTGTGTGGCACGGGGTCCTTCAGGTAGCCCCCTTGGGCCTCATTCCTCATCAGGAGTCAGAGGTGGGTGCTGCCTGAGTTTCAAGCCCCTCTCCTCACCCAGGCTGTGCTCCTGCAAATTCTGACCATTCAGCACCTCTGGTACCCCTGAGACAATGCACATCCTCGTGACCCTGGGTCACCCACATCCATGCTGCAGCCCAGGGCAAGTGCAGCCAGGAGGCCCAGGAGAGCTGCCCGTGGGCCTTCCTCCTACCAGTTGGTGTCCTGCCCTGTCAGAGGCTGCTCTGGCATCGGTGAAGCCAGGCAACATGGCCGTTTGGCCTGTATCAGAAGGAGAAGGGGCAGGGGCAGGACAGTGAGCAAGAACTTTCCAAGGCCCAGAGAGGGTCTGCAGGAGACAGCTGAGTAAGTGTTTCCTGCAGCACTTCTAAATTTGCTCAAGCAAAAAACTGTCATTAATTTTCCAAGAAAAAGCAGCCAAGTGAACTATGCCCAGGAAAACACTACACACTTCAAGCCCCCTGATCGGAAGATGAGATGAGCTCTGCAGAACGAGTCTGGCTCGAGTCGCAGCAGGGTTAGCACCACCAGATGGTGAATCACAGGAGAAGGTACATGACACTGAGCCGGAGTGGAGCCGTGGGACCCTGCTGGGGAGACCCCGTGCTCAGAGCAGCAACTTTGCCAGAGGATAGCTCAGGATGAGGGGAATGGACGGCTGCGGGCCGCCTGGGTCCGTGAAACAGAGCTGCCAGGGATGAGGCTCTGTCTCCTGAGCCCCGGAGCGGCACAGTGGGATCCCTGCAAAAGGAGGATTACAGCTCCACACTTGCTGAGCAATCTGGAGCAGCATCCCTTCCAGGGACCTCACAAGGGAGGAAACAAAACCAAAAAACCCCCACCATGGACCCTGATGCACAAAAGGGACCAGGCTGTTTCTCCTTCCCCTCCCTGGGCCAGCCCTAAGGCAGCTGGGCCGCTTGTGCCCAGGCGGGAGATGAAAGGGCTGCTCCCCCCACCATCACCCTTCTGCAGAGCTCACCAGGCCCTGGCGTTGCCAAGACGACCACTGCCAGCTGAACGAAGATCCGGGGTGGGGGCAGGGGGCGTGCCAGCCAGCCCCTGGCCTACTAACCTGGCAGGCAGATTTAAATGACAGCCCAGGAAGCTGCTATTAAACTGTCACCCCGGTCAACAGGACGACAGACCCGAAGTGTTCTCTGGCTGCACCAACAACACAGCAGGAGTGAGAGGGGGAGGAGACCGTGCCCCAGAGCAACCTGCACCCCCTCCCAGGAGGCTCTGGCCTGTCTGCCTGTCCACCCACTGCCAGAGCCACCCTCCCAGGCTGCAGCAGACCCTGGCACAGAGCAGGGGACTGGTGCAGGGACTGGCAAACTTTATCCTTCATCTTTAAGCAGAAGAATCCTTCCCAAGTGAAACGCCAACGTACAAAACATAAAAATGGAGCTGTGCTGCTGGAAGAAGGGTGGCAGATGGGGGACCCTATGATTTCCCCACCACCCCCTCAACAGCTCTGCTAGGGCCTCTGTGAAACCCTGAGGCTGGGAGCCCATCACCAGCTGCTTTGGGCCCCGCAGTGCTGGGTTCAAATCCTAACCCCTCCCTAGACATGTGGAGTGCTCTTATAATACTGAAGTTTATAATACTGAAGAACGCTTCCACGCTCTAAAACCACAGCACGGATTCACATGTCCTAAGTTCCAGCAACAAGACTCAGGGACAGCTATTGCTGGAATTGGAGATGTCACTCAGCTGTGGACGGCGTGGATCCCATCACTACAGAGGACTGTCTGTTTCTCAGAGCCCAAGCACTGCTGCTGACAGTGTCCTAGTCAAGGTTCTTGGTAAAGCTGGGAGGCAAACTGTTCCCACAGCATCCAGTCCTGACACCTACTGAGCAGGGTAGGCGGGGCACAGCTCTGCGCTTTGGGGCTTTGTGATGCCCAGCAGGCTACAGGGCCACCACCATCCATCAGCAGGTGACATCCGAGTTTGCTTCCCCCATCCCTCCATCCCACCTGGGGGGAAGAGGAGGACTGTAGGGTTGAGAACATGAGAAATGTTCAGGGAGGGGAGGAAAGAACTAAAGGGGGGTGTGGGGAGAACCACCGTGGGACAAACGCATCTGTGCTTTAAATTGGGGAATTCTCTAGGCTGGCTCCTTGGAAGACCTGCCCCACTGGAGCTGTGCTTTCTAACCAGGCCACAGCATAAGACGGGGCAGGGGAGCACACACCCCCAGTGACAAAGGTGCAAAGAGGTCAGAGAGTCCCAAAATGGGGTGACCATGCAGACACAACTTCCTGGGGAGGGACCACCAGGGAGGGTCGGGATGACCTATCACCTAGCAACCTGTAGCTTTGGCACAGGACAGAGATGTCATTCCATGAGCTGCCTAAATTGCCATGTCCCAGTACAGAGCCAGGTCTCCATGTCACCCTGAGCTGGACCCTTAGAAGGCATGATGGGGACAAAAGGGAGATCCAGAAAAGGGGAGAGACTCGAGCAAAACTTCACAGCCAGTAGGTCTGGGTCAGGACTCCAAGCCACGCCCAGGCCCCCTGGTCCAGAACTCTTTCTTCAATGTCCTCAGCCCCTGATAGTATGTGGTGGATGGCAGGTGGGCACTCACAGAACAGCTATGGCCCCACTCCTCTAACAAACCATGTGGCTTCTTCCTACTCAGCCTTAGTTTCCTCACACAAATAAATTCTTAAGGACCCCTGTGCAGCTGACATTCTGTATCTATGACCCAGAGCTGTGGTTCTTGGCCCTGCTCCAAATCCCTCCAAAACGGTCACCTGGGACCTCCTATAGCCAATCCCTCCTACAGACCAGCACATCCCAGCTGCTCTTGGACACTGCCCGACCCCAGTCCAGCGGTCACCAAGGGAAGCCCGAGCCCTCACTAAGGTATGTGGGACTCCCTGTCGCCACAGGGAAGATGAGCGTCTCTGAGGGACGGACGACAAAGGCGTCTTCCTGTCCCAGTGATTTGTGTACACACGGGGCACTGAACCAGTGACAGCTGGGATCTTGGGGGAGAAGGTCAGGGGAGAGATGTGGGTAGGATGGGAGCAACAGGGGACCCTGCTAGTGCCTGCCAAGGAACCAAACATGATGTGAGTGTACTGCCTGAAGAAGCAGGCAGCACATCTGGAAAATGGCCACTCTGCCCACCTCGCAGGCCCGCCAGCCCCACCCTGGATTTTGGCCACCATACTTGGCACCAGCATCACGGGTCTCAGGGAAACAACTAGGAAAAAACTCAAGGTATGCTCAGAGAAGAAGCCTCCACAGTGCAGGGGCAAGTCCTAGAATCCTCCAGGGCCTTTGGCCCAGGGTTCTTCTGGCTCCCAGACTCAGGGCCCCTCCATTGGCAGGGAGCATCTGACCTACCCCAAGGGAATTCCCTCTCTTACCAGGCCACCTTCTGGTCTTACCCTGGCCAGGCTACCTCAAGCTGACAGGTCCACAGTTCTGCCTCCCCTGGGCAGACCTGAAAGTCTCCATGGCCCTCACAGTGCCTGTTCTTCCCACCAGTCTCCTCATAGAAGGAAGGGTGGGAACACAGCTCCATGTCATCCTAGCCCTTCTGCCACTAGTACTCTAGTGACACAGAACAGGCCTTTTTGGGTTCTCAGCCCTTACTAACTCTGAGTGGGATGCCTAAGGTCCTGGAGCAGAACTCTACAGCCAGAGCCAAAGAGCTCAGGAGAGAGGGGCCTAGGAACTCAGGGGTGCAGATGCCGCCTCTGATGGAATGATGAGCCCTGTGCTTTTGGGGAGGGGCTGGATCATCTGCCTATGCACAGGAGGTCTGTGCATGCTAGCTCCTGCTCCTGCAGGAAGCAGCCCTGGCTCAGCAAAAAATGCAAATGCTTTCACCAATTAGGTTGGGAAGAGAAGCATTCTTGAGAGGAGCCCCATCAGGCCATCCAGATGACAAATGGGCAGCAACACCCTGTTGTTAATGAGAAACCTGGCCTCTCTAGGTTTGGGCCTCCTTGCATCAACATGGCAAAACGCACCAAGAAGGTCGGCATTGTTGGTAAATACGGGACTCGCTATGGTGCCTCCCTCCAGAAAATGGTGAAGAAGATTGAAATCAGCCAGCACGCCAAGTACACCTGCTCCTTCTGTGGCAAGACCAAGATGAAGAGGCGGGCTGTGGGGATCTGGCACTGTGGCTCCTGCATGAAGACCGTGGCTGGTGGCGCCTGGACCTACAATACCACTTTGGCGGTCACAGTCAAACCAGCCATCAGAAGACTGAAGGAATTGAAAGACAAGTAGAAGCTCTTATTATTTGAGACATCCCTAGCCTATAATAAATGGGTTAATTTATGTAATGAAAAAAAGAGAGAGAGAGAGAGAAACCCGTCTCCTTGTGCCAGGCCTGCTGCCTCTTCAGGGTGTCCTTCCATGCTGAGCCTGGGACCCTTGCCAGCAAACGTGAGGCAGGTCATGCCCAGGAGGTGGTATGGGGACATAAATAGCCACTGTCCTCCCAAAGGCCTTCCCATGTCCCTTAGAATATGGTCAAGGGTCTTCACAGAGGACTCAAGAACCCTCTGGCTACCATGACCCCTGGTCACCCACTTCCCATAACCACTGACAACTAAGGGCTTCCTGTATACTTCCTTACTCACAAAGCTCCTCTAGGAAGGGGGCCTTCCACTTCCCTGTGGAAAACTCTCCCCATTCCAGGAGGCTGGTGCAAACATCTACTTGATGGTATCTTGATGGTATCTTTGACAATACCCCTGACAAAGCAGAAATGAGGAGCTCCCAGCCCAGGGCCTGCAGGGCCCAGAGCGCCAAGGGAAGATCTTTAGCAACCTTGATACCACACGGGGTGCTTATTTTGCCACTACATTCTAGGCAGGCCAGAGCCAGCCAGGGCCTGTAGGAGGCCCTTCCTTCAGGGGGACAGTGCCATGATGAGACCCTGCACTCCCTGCTAGATAGCTCTCGTTTCCCTGTGATGGCTCACTGAGACCAGGGGCCACCACCAGAACAGAGCAGGCTTGCTAAGTCACTCCAGCAGCCTCTGGGTGGGGCTGGGCTCAGGGAAAGGCAAATCTTCCTGGCCCAGTGATTGGTTAGCTGGGTCCTCAGCAGCGGAAAAGCCTTTCAAGGGCTCCTCTGGGGAATTCCACAAAGCCAGGCCCAGGCAGGGAGACCCTGGGCACTACTTGAGGGTGCCCCTGACCTCTGAGGTGATTGGACAAGCCCTTCCTCTCCTGTGCCTCCAGCTTTTGTGGTCATCAGAGGAGAAAAGAACAGCTCTGGCTCCACGGAACCATTCAAGGACAGAGAGAAAGGGACAGATGAGTGGAGGGTACTCTGGGTGTCAGGGCAAGTGGAATGGTCTGGCCAGTGGGTGCAGCACCCACTTGCACAAGGCCATGAGGACAGCTGAACACAAGGATCAGGGCAGGTGCCCAAGGGATAGCGACCAACCCCGAAGGCAGGGGCAACGGAGGAGGAGCCTCAGCAGAGAGGTGAGGACTTCAGGGGACAAGGAGCCTAGTTGAATAGGAAACTCAGCTGAGCCTAACAGCAAAACGAGAGGTAGACCTACCTTCAGAGTTTATAGCCAAGCTGAGGAAGCAAGGACCTCCACCATGACAGCTCCAACTCAGAACAAGGCAAGGTGGTCTCCATGAGCATCGAGGGCAGGAAAGCCGAGGTCTGCCCAAGAAGCCTCCCCTCCTCTCTCCTCTCCAAACCCCACTCCCTGGCTAGAAAACAAGCATACTGAACTCATCTCCTCCAGGTCCTCCCCCTCATCTTCAGGTTGGACCTCAAAGAAAGGAATGACTTTAGCTGGCTAAAGTGGGCTGAGGAAGCCCACCGTGAGAAAATGTTTGGCTCCAGAGGAAAAGGTTGTCTCTTTAGCAGGTGGAAAAGCCTGTTCTGGCTTCTTGGTACATTTGGGTGAAATGTGGATTCTTTCTCTGAAGCCCTTTAATCTCCTAGAGTTAGTTCTAGCGGGTAAAAGAGAATATGTGGCCCCGGACCCTCACCCAACAGCAGATTCCATCCACAGGGCAGCAGTTGCTCAGTGTCACACTGGCCAGAGGGGGCTTCTCTGTCCAGACAGACAAGCTGCTGTTGCGTGCCAACAGCAGGACCTGGGAACAGTCAGGATGAGGACAGTGAGTTCAGAACCTCGCAAGGCTTCAGTTCCTTATCTAGACCAGGGCTAAAGATCTCAAGTGGTAAGAATTACAGGAATCTGGGCCCCCATATTAGAGAGTGAGCTGGGTGCCCCACAAAAGGCAGGGAGCTTCCTTGTCCTCAGTGCTGCTTAGGGTTTATTCTCACCAAGGCAGCTTTCCTGCTGGGGCTTTGAGGGAAACCCGGGCTGGCTTTCTGCTGGAGTTGGACAGGGACAGGCAGGTGGACAAGGAGCTTGGCTTAGTTCCAGGAGGTCCTGGAGCTGTGCCAGTGCACACAGGGCACCATGGGGAGGTTCAGGAGGAGCCGGAGCTTCCGGCAGAACACACCTGGAGCTCAGGTCTTAGAGGCCCAGAGCCTGACCTTGTGTTTCACGAATAGGGAAAATGAGGGCAGACCGGGCTGACCTGGAGTCACGCTCCCAGGCCAATCTCAGAAAAGCAATTACCCTGCTGCACAGCCATGGAACAGAACTGCAGCTCAAAAGACTCCCAGAATCTTAAAACAGCCTTAGACCCACAAAGGGAATCTCCCTGTCTCAGGGGAGGATCTCAGAATCTTAAAAACATGCTGTCTAAAAGAACTCAGACCCATTCAGCTGTAACGTTAGGCATCTGGAGTCCCTGAATCTTACCAGTTTAAAATCACACAGAATCTCAGACTTCCCAAAGAACAGAACCCTAGGGCCTCAGAGCACGGGATCTAGCCCAGGAGCCAGAAGCGGTGAGTCCTGCCCCTCCCCACAGCCAGTGCAGGAATCCCGTTCCCACTGCTGACATATGGCCGCTCCGCCTCCTTGATGCGCCCAGCCACGGCCTCAGTCAGCCGTGCCCACTGGAGGCTGGACACGTTCTCTCCCAAACAGGGAGTGAAATAAGTTCTCAACAGGAGATCCCCACTTGGTACAAATGGATTTTTCACCCCTCCTTGTTCTTTGGCTCTGGTCGGAAAGATTCCCAGGGAAGTGGAAAGGAGCCAAGAGCTGCCACGAAATGACTTTAACCAGCAGACAGGCTGGTAATAGGTTTCGGTGGGAAAAGGAAAGGAGAGGGCGATTAATTCCAACTTGCTATGCGATAAAGGAAATTAAGGCATAATACCAAGGAGGCAGCAGTTCTATTAACCTGTGTGGAATACCAATTACTTCGGGCTTCAAAATTGCTAGAAATAAAGAGAAAAACCCCAAAAGAGAGTGTGATTGTGGCCCAGGATTCATCTGGATTAGGCTGTTTGTTTGCCCTGGCACCCTAATGATGGGAATGAACGAAAATTCTCCGTTTCCTAGGAGACAGCTATGCCCAAGTGGGGGAGGAAAGGCAGGCCCACGTGCAGCCACTGGACCGATGGCAAATGCACAGGGCACAGGGGGCCCTTGGGCCCACTTCAGAGGGAGCCCCTTGGCCAGCGCTCTCCTGAGCTCAGTCTTATATACCTCTTTTGGGAGAGCACCTAGGAGGGCCTTGCCTCTGCCAGCTACTGTCTCACAGAAAGGTCCTTGGTCTGTGCCCAGGGAGGCCAGTGAATCCGGCAGGGGCCTACTGTGTGCCAGGCACCTTCGCTGGGAGCTGGCCCTGTGAGGCCAGGTCTCTGGGCTCTGGCTGAGACCACCCACCCAGCTGAGGCCACCACAGGCCAGGGGCATAGACAGAGTTAATGGCCACGAGCCATAGCACAGTGCTTCTACCCAGAAGTGGGCTAGGTGCCCAGCAAACCCACCCTTTCCACAGGCCTCCTGACCCACACTCAGAGCATCTCATGCAGAAGCACCCATCAGCCTGGGGACCTGAGCAACAACACAGCATGCTGAGGCCACCCACCTTTTGAACACTGCCTGCCATCCCAGGATAATTCCACCCAAACTGCTCTTTCCTGCAAATGAACGCTTCTGCCTAGCACCAAAGTTTGGAAAGTCTAGTCTGGGGCTCAAATCCTGGCTTTGTACTCAAATACCTGGCCTCTCTGTTTTTCCTCTACTGAAAATCTTTACATGCAGTAGCTGGCTGTGAGATCAAATTAACCTCAGTGCCCCATGTAGGGCCTGGCATTGAGAAGATATTCAGTGATGGAAGCTTCTCCAGTTTCTCAGCCGCCATGGCAGCGACCCCTGGCCACAGGCTTTGTCTACAGTGGGCCCCCAAGCAGTTCTTATTAACAGTTTTTCAAGGGCCTCAGGGTGCCTGGCCTCTGCTGGTCTGGGCCACCTGTTTCTTTTCTGACTTACTTTCTCCATGTACAAAGAAGAAAGGAGAGAGAGGTTGAGGTGAGTAGAATCATCACCAGGCAGCCAGATGGGCTCCTGGGGCAGGCACTTTTGGAAGCAGCAGCCCCAGCTAATCCTATGAGGATTATAACCCAGAGTGGGTGGGGCAGAGCAAGACTGGCCCACATGGGTGTGTGGGGAGCAGGTGGCAGGCTGGCCACCTACCCTCCCTGCTGCCTCTCTCCAGACCCACACAGGTCTCTGCCGTGGCCAACAAAGAACAGCCCCCAGAATAATGGCCCTTCTGCCAAACACATCAAGGCCCCAGCCAGGCAGAGCCATGCAGGGAGAGGGGGACAGCAAAGTGCCCGCCGCCTGCTTCTGGGTGAACAGTGAGCCCATCCAAAGCTAAAGTCACATTTACCACTTGCTGGAAGGCCAGGGAATCACATGAACACACTGTCCTCAATTCTTTGGCAGTTGACAGTGGAGGACTCCCTGCTTCTGTCCTACCAGGAAGCCTCATGGCCTCCCGTGGCACTGGGATTGCTCCAGTCCACACCTCGTCCCCTTGTATTTTGGTCGCTAGCTTTGTTCCGTGCCCAATGGGGCAGCTCATCTGGAGGTAGGATGAGATCGGCCCACGCAGGCACCACGGGGATGCTTGGGAGCATACACACGGACGGATGAATGAATACAATCTTGAAGCTTAGATTTTTCAATCTACACACGATTTACAGCCAGAGATGTACAGCCTCTACCACGGAGAATTCTGCACACATAGTGAATCATCTGTTCCTGCATAATGACCTGCGGCTTGAGTGCATTCCAAGTTCTCTCCTGGTAGATGGCACCCCATAGCCTCCCCTCATATATGTAAGCCTCTCTTGAGGCCCTTGTTCCCTTTCCAAAAACAGTGGTACGACTTTAAGAACAGTCACGAGGCCTGGGTCCCAGTCTTAGTTCTACTCTGGGCTGCTGTGTGGCCTTCAGCAAACCACTTGCCCTCTCTGGACCTTGTTGTCACCACCTGTTGGAGGGAGCAGTGAGTCCCACTACTCTCTGAGTCTGTTCTGCTCTAGTCTACTGCCACATGGGCGGGACTGAAGTTGGAGGATGGTGCTAGCACCCAGGCAGGTGGCTCTGGGCACCAGGTCCAGTCTATAAGGCTATGGAGGGCCCTGGCTTGCTCCTGAGAAAACCCTGATGATACGTGGACTCAGCCACTCTATGCAGAGTCCTCATCTGTCCACTTCACCTTGGCTGGTGGTTTACGAAGCCCTTTGCCTATGCCTCTTCACTGAGCTCTTACAACTGCCCTGTGAGATTCAGAGAGGGACAGGATGGGCCCGGGTCACACAGCAAGCCAGGGACCACTACCAGCTCTAGGAGTGAAAAAAAGTTCTGTCAGTGAGAATTCTGAACCTGCCCCAGAGGCAGCCCTCAGAAATGGGAGTGGGGTGGCACCATTTCAGGAACCTCACTGAGCCACCAGGAAAATCTGAAGCATAGTGATGCAAAAGCAGGAAGGGCCAGGACAACTGTCCCGCTTTCTGCTCTGCTGAAAGACACCAACTGGGAGCCCCAGTCCAGGGCCTCCACACAGGTTCACTGCTTGGCCACACCAGGGTTCCCAATCTATCAAACAGAACCCCAGCAAAGGCAAGCTGTGAACTGGCTGAACCCACCCCAGCTCATTCTCTGCCCAGCCCATCTGTGACTGTCACCTCGGCCAAGGAGGCTGAGAAGCCCTCTCTCCAGCACACAGAGCTGCCCAAGAGCCAGGCCTGGGCATAGTGCACATGCACAGAAGTGCACACAGACCCTCAGGCGCCTGCACGCAGCACATGCGCGTGCAGCAGGGACACATGCTCACAGAGAGATGCACACATAATCAGATGTGCATTACGGAACACACACACACATATCATGCTGTGCACATGCCAAAGCACACAGGCCACATACCCACACAGGCACAGGTGGCTTCGTAAGATGCTCACACGCCACAGGAAAATATGCATCCATTTTTTTCCCTGCCTCTTCTGTGACAGCCAGATGGTGGGATTCTCCCACAGGGCTACCATTTAATGCTCTAATTAATTAGAAAAAAATTCTAGGTACCCAAAGTCTGGGTTTGTTCCAAACATCCCAGGCATGGCCCAGTCTGAGACCCACGAGGATGGTAGAGCTTGGGAGGGGACAGCACTGCAGCCAGGGGAAGCCGCACCCCTCTGGGTGGGCAGGTACCTAGCCTAGCCTGGGGTAGGGCCAAGGATGATCTGCCCAGAATGAGACTGCCCTGGCTCCAAGGATGCTCCATGACCTGGGATGGGGAAAGGCTCCCCCCCTCCAGCATCCCTGCCTGGAACATTTGACCCGGCCTGCACACCTCAGGAGACAGGGAGCTCAGTCCCTGCAGAGGCCACGACTCCCTTGTCCAGTTTGATTGCAGTATAGAGGTATTACCAAGCTGGCTCAGGGACTGCAGGTCCAGATCTAAACCCACTTTTCCTGAGCCCTACTGTGTGCAAGGCAGTGAGACACAGGGCCAAGGGAGGGCTGAAGGGCTGGGCAGGGCGGGGCCTGCCTGCTCCCTGCCCTCATCCCTGCTTGTGCATCTGTGCAAGGCAGGCCACGTGGGGTGAGTGAACCAAAGGACACCCTTGCCCCTTCTCCCAGGGCCACCCCATGGTCGGCATGAGGGTCCTGGGCACCCAGGCCAGTGGAAACAGTATCACCTACCCCTCAGGCCTTTCTTCTGCCTCTCCTGGTGAGGTCTTTGCTGCTGAGTGTTAGGGAAAACACCAATAAATTTGCTGCCTCGCTTATGAGTAATTCACTGTCAGGAGCTCATAAGTAGAGGGTGAATTAACAAGGCTTAATTAACATTACTGTTGTGACAGACCTCACTGGAGTTGGGGAATCCCCATCCTCCAGCCCAGGGCTTGGCCTGCACTTCCCTGCTTGTGAGGAGGTGAGGCGCTGAGTGGCTGCCATCCAGTACTCCAGGGCCTCTGCTCCCAGTGAGGAACACTTTGGAACCTCTGCAAGTTCACTTCCAAAGGGTTCCTTGGGCTGTTCTCTGGTAGAGTGGCTGACAGACAGCCTTGGGCAGTCAGAGGCCAAGATCTGAATCCTGCTGCAACGTCTCCTGTGCCGTGTGACCTGCAACGAGTCTCCCCACGTCTTTGTCCCTTGATATCCCTGTCAGCAAAGGGACAGGGCAGGTCCCCTTCACAGAGTTGTTAAAGGGTCACAAATGGAGAGCTGAGGTGCTCAAATACCTTGGTCCCCCAGTGAGCTTCCAAGCAGTGGCTACGAGCTGTGCTCCCCTTCTCACTTAATACGCAGTCAATAATGCTTTAAGGAGGGGACTAGCATGTCCCTACTGTGTAGACAGAGAAACTTTGGCACTCAGGAAGGCGATTCGCTGTCTGGCCTTGGGTGAGTGGGTCACATCCTCAGGTGATCATCACACTCCATGCAGGGGTGAAGGGATGCTGTCTAGCAAGAGCTCCCCAAAGGATCCAAAGAGCCAAGATCAGGCTGAGGTGCACCCAGGGCCCAGCAATAACATCTGCACAATGAACCTGTGGGTGCTGGAGGAAGGCAAGAAGCAGGAATCCACTAGAGTTCCGTGGCCTGCTGTCAACCACCACCTCCCACCCAGCTCACCCCACTGGTGTCTGACTCTGGGGAAAGATACACGTGGAGGAAGCATTCCTTGTACCTTCGGGATTGACACCCCCTCCCGTCCCTCCCAGCTTCCCCTAGGGCATGAGCCTGGACCACGCACAGGGCAAACATAGTAACTTATCACTAATGATTGCCATATTAATATTAATGGCAGGATGTCTCTGGCCAGAACCAACTTTAGCAACAGTAGGAAGGAGTCCCAGCCCCCAGCCATTACTGTCACATTTTCTCAGAGGATTCAGGAGCCCCCAGCGCACAAGCCAGTCCCAGGACCTGTCCTGTCAGTTTTTGTCCTGTCCTGCTCCACCCTGGTGCATATCTACATCCTGTCCTCCAGGGGGTGCTCTGGGCTGCAGGCCCAGAGCAGCTGGATTCCTATGGGGAGGATAGAGGAGACCGGCTGGAACAGGGGTAAATTCCACCTCCAGAGAAGCCAGGGAAGGAGTCCTGCCAGGTCCAAGCGACCCTAACCCTACCACAGCCCCCGCCCCAAGGCCTACCCATTCCAGCTCCCACCCCTGGCTCTGACATTCACTTCCCATGTGACCTATACTTCTTACCTTCTACCTCACTTCTCCCCAAGTAAAACAGTGCCTGCCTTGTGGGCCCAGTGTAAGGACTAATGGGATGATGCCCAGCACAGAGTGGGGCTCAGTACAGGATGCCCATGATCCCCAAGAGTCCAGAGATTGGCACAGTGGAGACCCTGTGCTGTCAGAGCCACTGAGGAACTGGCAGGCTCCAGTGTCTCTGGTTTCTACAGGGCTGCCCTGCAGCAAGACCAGCCAGAAGACTGGTGACAGGCCTGGGATCCAGAGGGCTTTTCTGGACAGAGAGACAGAACTTTCTCCCAGAAATTTTAGAAAGAACTGCCTCATGAAGGAGTGGGGCTCCATTCAAGAGGTGGACACACAGGCTTCTTCTAGTCACTTACTCAGGAGTGTTCAGTGGGCGCTTCCTCTATGCTGGGCCATGGGGCGCTGGCAGAGACACTGTGGCAGCCAGGCCCACCTGGAGATGCCCAAGATACCAAGTCGGCTGCCATCAGGCATGCCCACCCCAGCAGGTGGGTCAGTGCCTGAAGATGAAGGTGTCATTGCCATGAAAGGGGCTTGGGCAAGCCTCAGGCATCTTGGAAAGGGGCTGAGCTCTGGCCCAACAGACAGACACCCTGCTCCAAGCCCTGATGCCCCATGACCAAGCACTTCCCTGACCTCCTCTCTACCCTGGCCCACCTTGATCTCTAACCTGGCCCACCTTGACTGCAACTCAGCATCAGCCCCAGAGCCCTGCCCACCCCCATACCCTGTAAGGGCTGGACAGGAGGTGACCTTGGTGGGAGCTCCCTCAGGCAGCAGGGTACAGGTGGTGGCTGCCTGTCTGGACAGGGACAAGGGTACGGCCAGCCCCAGGCGGGTGGCAGGCTCACCGCTGCCCATTTCTGCCCCCCAGCATCGGCGCACACACCCCCCCCCCAGCAGTTCCTGGGGAGTGGGCTCCAAGGAGGCCCAGCTGCCAGACCACCAGCTGCTTCCCCCTCCCCACACAAACCCTGGCCACAAAGCTTCCTCCCCCAGCTCTGCCCGCCTGCGGTGACAGCCTCTTGGCACTGGCTCTCCCCTTGCCTCCATCTGTCAGGAATCGGTGCAGACAGACTGTGAGAACCACCAGAGGAAGTAGCAAGGTTGCTTGGACCCCTCCCCTCCCCCACCTCCCCAGCACTCTCCCCTCCCCCATGCACACCAGCCTCCTCCCCCTCCTGTGTCTCTCCCTCCCTTCCATCTGTCTCCATCATTTCCTACTGATGAAGACATTGACAGAGCGGGCATGTGGAGGGGGAGAAGCCGACCAGTCAGCCAGCACCCCACTTAGATCCATGACCACAGCACAGCCACCCATCTGTCCTCACTTCTCTCCAGCCAGCCAGTCAGTGCCAGTGGAACTCAGGGCTCGGCGTCCCCATCTGTACAATGGGCATAGTGATTCCTGCCAGGCCCAATTCCAAAGGGCCACCATAAGCCTAGAAAGGACAGGTGGGAAGGGTTTTCTCTCCAGACAGCATGTATGAGGCAAATAGCCAGTTCTCCAGCTGCTTCCTATTTATAAAGGGAACAAGGACCTCTCAGGAGCAGTGTGGCCAGATGGGCCGAGGCAGATGCGTGTGGCTGGCAGCAGGAACCCAGGCAGCCCCACCACAGTGCCAAGTACCTAAGGAGGTGAGCAAGGAAAGACTGGGGAACCAAGGCCAGAGGGGGCGTCACACAGCTGTATTAGGGGCAGATGCTGCTACAGCAGCCAGGCCTCCTGCTTCCTGCAAGGGACCCAGGATGCTCGGCCCCATCTCCAGACCTCCAGGAGGCTGCACTTCTCCCTTGAATTATCTGAAACTCTGGGGAGAAATTCAAGAATTTTCTGCCTTTAAGTGAGCTCACATTCAATCCAGCTGGCAACAGAATCCACTAGTAATGGCTAAGCCCTGCTACAGGCTAGGACCAGGGGCCAGGGCTTGTGGGGTACAGGAAGCTGGCCCAGTGGCTCAGAGGCTGAAGGTGTCCCTTCCCTTCTGAGGGCTTCCTGGGACTAGGATTCAGAGTTCTGGAACTGGGACAGTTCTAATAGACCAGGACAAATTTCCTGAGTTGGGTAAACACTGAGCCAACTAAGCAGGTGGGCATCTCCACTGGAAACCAGCAAAGCCCTAGCTTGCCACCTTGTGATGGGTCATCCGGGGCTCCACAGGCCTCCAGAGAGATGTAACAGAGGAGGCTCTGGCCCAGCTGCAGCCTCAGGTGTGACCCTAGCTGCACAGGGATGCGCCCAAGGTAACAGGGAGGGGTCTGAGGTCCTCCACCCTCTCATAGGCTCAAAGGCGGGCACACACTGAGTTAGAGGACAGTGCTCCCCAGGGCAGGACCTGTGTTTCCATCTGGAGCCCCTGCCCAGATGCTGGCAGGGCACATGGCACAAAGCCAACACTCAGCAAAGGCTGGAGTACAGGGATCCAGGTCACACAGCACTTCCCAGGGACTCACAGAAATACCATGCCAGGCACAGGCAGGCAGGAGCTGATATACTGCAAATGGGGTAGAGCCCTAGGAACGTGCAAGCCCAGTGACACCCTCCCCACCTCCCAGCCCCATCCTCCTGAGCTTTGTGGTCTACATCCTGACCCACAGATGCCTAATCAGGCCATCGAGGGAAGAGTGACCAGGTAAGACAAGAAATGGAGGAAAACGTCAAGGGAGACCAGAGAAGGCTCTGCCCCACAGAGGGCTGGGGAGGGCCCGGGGAACAAGTGGCTCGAGTGAGACAGCAGGGCCAAGGGACTTCCAGGCCAAGGGACAACGGTGTGGAGACAACAGGAAGGTGTGCTAGGCTTCCTTTCGAGGGCATAACCAGAGCAGTCCTGGGACTGAGGCACTGGAGGGGGGGATCTGGGCCTGCAGAGGAAAGAGGCACACACTGGCCATGCAGAACTCTGCCAGTTAGGAAGACCTGGCCCTAAGAGGGTGGGCATCACTGCAGAATGGAAGATGGACAACAGGCAGAGGATAGTACAGAAGGGGAGAACCTAAGGACCAGGGGACCATGACAGGAGGCTCAGAGGGAGCAAGAAAAGTTCCTGACAAAGGACAGACTGAGCCTGTATACAGAAGGGCCCAGGAAGGCAGAGGTGCCTGGACACAGGTCAGTACAGGTCTGGGCACTGCTGTTCTGCAACCCAGGAGGCCACGGCGAAAGAATGGCACCTTTACCTCCCAGCATGGTACATCCATCCTCGATGTCCACTTCTTAAAACCCAGGAGGGAAGTTGATGAGGGGACTGAGGCTCCCACAGGCCTCATCCTGGGAGCCTCAGAAAAAGTGGCCCCGTGAGATGGGCCCTCCCTGAGCCCAGAGCACAAAGCATGTCAGCTGTCACAGGCCGAGCCTCCCTGCACTGGGTGCTGTGGTAGGAACACAGAAGGGAAGGGACACTAGGCAGGCTCGGGGCGAGAGTGGGGCCGTGCTTGTAAGGAGAGGTTCCAGACACACAGCCAGAATCCAGGAGGGCCGGAGAGCTGCAAGAGGCAGATCAGAATTGACAGAAGAATGGGTTTCTAACAAGACCACTGACTGGGCAAAGAACAGGGCTGCTGAGACTCGTGCATTTGGGGTGGGTGGGAGGCTGCTTGCCCAAAGCAGACCAAGACCTAGAGCCACCGCCCACTCCCTCACCCACTCTGCCAAGCCAGGGACCAGGGCATCAGGGCCAGGGAGAGCAGGACCAGAGCCAGTCCTGAGCAGTGGGCTGGAACACAGCAAGGCACAGAGGGTAAAGCCAAGCCTGCTCCTTCACCCCTGGCTTCCCAGGCTCCATGTCACAGGTCTATTTCTTGCCTTCTATAAGGCCACATACCCTTACCTGTGTGATATATTTAGGGGTCAAAGCTGGACACAAGCCAAGCTCCTCCCATCCCCCCACACCTCCCAAAGGTCCCTCCCTGAGGCTCTGGGCTCATTTCCTAATGAGGTCCCCGGAAGGTCTCTCCCTGATGAAACTGGGCTAATAAGTTCCAGTCTGGAGCCACAGGAGAGAAGAGCGATAAAGGCACCTGTCAGGAGGCTCTCCAGCTCCCCCACCCCACCGAGAAGTATAGCAGCCCACCACAACTGGGGTCCCCAGAGGACAGATGGGACATGTGGGTTCTGGAGGTCCCAGACCACACAGTCTTGGATTGAGCATCAGCCATGTGCTAGGAACAGCTCTTAGAGATTCCCATAATCAGTCTTGTGGTCACCTGCGTGGCTGGCATTGATGAGGCTGATGCTCAGAGAGGTGAGAAAACTTGGCAGGGGGCCTGGGATTTTCACCTCTATGGCTTCCAGCTGCACTAAACAAGGGTTTGGAGTTAGGTCTGGAAAGGAGCTAGGCTGGAAGGACTCAGCCTCTGTTCCCAGAGGGGAGACCTCAGCACAGAATCTACAAGGGTGGGAGCCACCACGGCACAGGGAGAGAGGATGTGGCAAGGAGACCAAGGGCTCAAGTCACACAGCTGCCTGGGTTTCCCAGGGTGCAGGAAGAAGAGCTGGCTCCGTGGGACTGCTACACTGTGGGCAGATGAAGTTCTGGTACTTTCCACATGTCACAAATGACTCCTTCCCTAAACTTTAGAGAGCAGGAGCCCCGGGTTCTGGCTCAAGGTTCAGGCCCAGCTAGGAAGTGGAAGGGCTGCTGACACAAGAGAGTCCCTACTGACTCCTCAGCCCTTAGTCCCTACAGAGAAGCCGGCAGGAGTGGCAGGCAGAGGAGAAGGAAGGGAGACACAAGAGCTTCCCACAGGCTGCCAATATAAAGTCTGCTCTGTCTGGCTCACAGGTATTAAAACGATGCACCCAGAGCTCTGCAAAAATAAACAGACAGGAAAAAAAAAAAAAAACCAGTAACAAAAAACCTCATTTAACTGTAGCTCTGCTAATAAACAGTAGGTTCTGGCTTTACATGTACACTCTAGGCCTTGTGTGAGGGGTTACAGCAGGGCCTCATGGGTCCTATGGGATTAAAGTTTATAACTTCTGCCTCTCCTTCCAGCCACGGGGCTCACAGAATAAGAAGCAGCTCCTCAGTGCCCCCACACTGCGGTCTGGTCATGGCAGGCTCCAACTACCATGAACACCTTGGCTCCCAGGGGAAAGCTAATGCACCCCAGGGAACAGGGACTGGAGATGCCGTCACTCCCTGTGAGTAAGGACCTCAAGAGGGGCAGGGACCTCCCAAAGAGCCACTGGACAAGGGGAGAGCAGAGGCGAGGCAGGCCTGTGGCTCCCAGGCCACCACTGTTCCTAACAACCTTAGGCCTCAGGGTAGGGGCAGACACGCTACAAGCCGTGGCCTAGGGCGGGGAGGCTGCCTTGGCACTGGAGATGGGAACAGAGATGGCCGACACCTCTCCAGCTACATATAATTCCCCATCTTACCAGTGAGGGACGACGGGAAGTGTTGTGTTTGATTTGGTTTGGTTTGGGTCATCTCCGCAGGTATGGGAAGAAGAGGGTCATCTTGGGCCCACTGCCTCGTGAATATCCAGAATGGTCACCTCTTTCCTGGTACACACCCCCTCTTCCCAAGCACACACCCACACACAAGCACAAGCGCCCATGCCTGGGGCCAAGAAGGTGATGGGCAGCAGATGGCAGCTCGGGGTCCAGGAAGTGGGGCAGGACTGACTAGACGAGTGCTGGCTAGCTGCTGCTGGATCCAGGCCTTCAGAAAAGCCCACTCTGGCCCCCAGCATTCAACGAGCAGCTTAACCTGGGTCTCATGAGACCTCTGTGCCTCTGATCTGCTGCCCTTCTCTAATGTCAGCCTGGGCCCCCTGGTGACTCAAGCCCCGGCTGGGTAACAAGCCATGCCAGGCCAGGCTGCCTACTAGCTCCCAAGAAGGGCCACCTGGAAGCAGCCATCCTGGGGTCTCCACTGTCCACAGCAGCAGGAGGAAATGGTTTCTGCCTCCCTCCCAACCAGAGTCAGGGCCTCCCTGCTGGCTAGCTGACCCACATCCCTCTTGCCTGCTGTGATTACAGCAGCTGCCCTCTGACTGTGTCCTTAGAGAAGAGGGAGGAGCGCTGCTAAGGGTTCTGCTCAGCCACTCCCTGTGCAGGGATCAGGCTCAGGAAGGGGAATGACAATTCTCACTCCCAGGCCTGGGCTCTGGGCCCCACCAGCCTGCATAACTCTGGGGTGTGAGCCGCTAACCCCACTCAGAACAGTCTGTGCGGCTGCTGGACCTCTCTGCATTTTTCTCCATCGTTGCACTGTGTCAAATCCAATCACGAGCACAAAGGCGGAAGAGTTAGTGATGCGAGAAACCTGGGCCTCAGGCTCCGTTCTGGAAGTAGACCCAAAGAAGCCCAACTGCCCAGAATCCAGCCCGCCAGAACAGCTACACTCCCCCAGCCCTCCCCAAGACAGCACAAGAAGCCAAGGGCACAGGTTTCCCAGCCCCAGGCAAGGACAAGCCAGCCCCAGGCCCAAGGCCAGCTCCAGGCGGAATTCTGCTCAAGGTGCCAGCAATGCCCGTAGAGCAAGGGCCAGTGAGCGAAGGAGAAACAAGGTTCAAACAAGAGGAGCCAACTTCCCAGGGTCACAGGGCAAGTCAGGGCAGAGACAGAATGAATGATCCTTGCAAAGGGATGGAGGAGGTGGAGTCTACAGTGATGCTGAAAAGAATAAAGGAATAGTTTTGTGCTCTTCTGGTTTTCTTGATGGATGAGAAGTCCTTCAGGACAAAACACAGTTGCCCTTTCTCCTTGCTTCGCTTTCAGTGGCTTAGATATTGGTTACTTTGTCCTATGGGGCTGAGGCAAGATGACCCTGTGCTTAGCAAAGGGAGAGGTCCTTTAGGCTAGCCACCTGGTTGGGAAAGGGGTCATGGGGACCCATGGGGGCGTGTTATGGAGGTGGGAAAAATGTCTCTAGAGAGCAATGATGAAAATGCACCTGCTCAGCTACTTCTTTCTTAAGAATTCATCACTGAAAAAAACCAGACAAGTACGCAAAAATGTGGTGCGAGGACACCCACCCAAGCTTTATGCAGAAAGGGAGGAAGGGGGAAACGCAACACAATCTATCAATAGAACATGTCATCAGGTTATGGTCAATTAGGACGGTGGAATAATATTTAGCCCCTAAAATAGCTTGAATCAGCTGAGACTGACACAGAAAGCATGAAGGACACAAGGAGAAAATAATCAGCCTAACACCTCATTTTTGTTTTAAAAATGCATGCATTCATGAATATGAGCTAACTGATACAGAGAAAGAGATGTCTGGAAGGGTGGGCTTATGGAGTGGGCTCATGGAGTGGGATAGCCAAGGGACACTACTGCCTTCCTACTTTTGTTTTATTATTTGAGTTTTCTATTACAAGTAGGAAATTATTCTCACATAATGGGTGGGGGTTACCTCCATGGGGGGAAGATGAAGAGAATCAACTGAAGTGAGTTTCAGATTCACATAACCAAAAACCCTGTGACCTCCTCAAGCCTCAGCTTCCTCCTCAGGAAACCGAAAGGGTGCTTGTGGAACCCTGCACCGCCTGCCTCCCACCCACACCCCTGGGAGGAACACACTCAGACACTGTGTTGGGACAAGCTGGAAACTAAAATAGTCTCTGGAGTGGCAGCAATGAAGACCTTTAAGCACTTCAAGACCAGCGTTCAGGGGAGGAGGTGCCCTGACTGGGATTCCCCGGAAAGCCATTTGGGCTGTCTGTCCGGCCACATTCCGTGTCCCACAAAGCAGGCTCTGCACCCCTGAAGCAACCATGCCCCACCAGAGATACAGGGCTCCAACAGGGCACCATAGGTACAGGGCTCAGTCAGGACTGAGCAGTGCTCCCCAAAGGCCTGCAGCCACCTCAGCTCCAGCTGCAGGGTTAGAGACACATGGCAACTTGTGAGAGGAACTGGGACTACAAGGGGCCACTTGAGGGCACCTTAGCAGCCGAGGCCTGTCTGGAGAAAGCTGCTAACCCACTGGCTGGGTTAGCACAATGAATGTGTGGCTCCTTATTTCACCTGCATCAGACTCTGCAGCCAGTCAGGTGTAACCCTGTTCTGCCACTGAAAGTCAGGCCACTCGGAACAAGTGACTTTGGCTCTCAGTTCCTTCCTCTGTGAGGCCCCAGCACAGTGCTTCCAGACACTGGCCAAAGGTGACTATGCAGAAGGCCCCAGCAGGGTGCCCACTCTGGAACTCTCACCAACATCCATACCACTGTCTTACATGACGTTCTGCCAGCCAGGGGTCACAAGGCAGGGCAGCCAGGCCCGTGTGACTGCAGACCCAGGTAATGAGCAACAACACTCCCCAGGGGCACCTGTCCTAGCAACATGCCATTCCTCAGAGTTTCTCTATCGGTGTAGAATGGCCCACAGAAGCCTTTGGGAACTGTGGAGCACGGTGCCTGTGGGAAGCTGGGAAAGGGAGCCTTATGCTGAGGCTCCATAAGGTCTCAGAAAAGAGGATCACTGCCCAGCCCAGGTCCTCAAGTCAGAAACCTGGAGTCCAGGGAGGCACTGCCCAGCAAGGTGGTCACTGCCTGCCCCTCCACACCCTCAGAGCCCCAAGCCCTCAGACCCCATCAGCGAGAACACAGGTCCAAGAGGACAGCTCCAGGCCAGGCCTGGCTCCTGAACAGACCACGGCCCTCCCAGGTTCTGAGTAGAAAGCAAATGAAAGTAAATGTCGCAGCAGCATGGCCACAGGCGAGGGGTAAGCAGCCAACTTCTATTATCAGTACTTCCCTCCCGGCAGCTAGTGGTGTTGGAAACCCTGGTGCCCAAGGCAAGGCTCAGAGTGAAGAAGGACCCTGGGCTGAGAAGAGGGCAGGCTGTGCTGAGGAGTACAGGGGCCAGTAGGCAGGATCAGGAAAAGGGGGTGGGAGGGCCAGGCATTCAGAGACCAAGGGGCTGGATGTGTCGGTATTTTGGTGTAGTTGTTACCAGGGCTGTGTAGCGCTGAGGCTCTAAGGCACAGCTGCAATGCTGTGAGCCTGGGCATGACTGCTAACCTTGGCCACGACAGCATCCACCTGGTTACGCCTCTTGAGAGGCACCTGCTCTGTCACGCTCTGGGACCTCACTCTGCTGGGCTCCCTCTGGCTTCACTTGCTGGCAGCATTTCCCCAAGGAGGGAAAGCTATCAGCCACCTACAGACACCTAGGAAAGAAACAGCAAACCAGCCCTGGGCCAAAAGCAGCACAGACTCCTAGGAGGCCTAGGAAACCCAGGGGCTCACAGGCGGGACCTCAGCCCAGGAGGTGCTGTGGGAAAGACTTCACCAAACCCTCCCCAAGCCTGCTGAGTCAGCTGGGGCACAGGCCCAAGAAGCAAGGGAAGCTTGGGGCTGCCGGCAGAGCCAGGGGTAGCTACAGTTACCTCCAGCGGGAAAGAAGCAGGACACCACGCAGGCCGGGCATTTTCCACCCCCTGGCTACCTGCCAGGCCTGTCAGATTCATGTCTTCCCTAACTCCTTCTCAGGGCTCCATGTCACCTGGGGGCTATGTGTGGCCTTGGGACCTCCATGTGGCTCAGCAACCCACAGTTGGAGGAAGCACCTGTTCTAGGAGCCTTCAGACAACATCTGGCTAAATAGATGAGGCAGGAGACCCTCCACAGGCAGGTGCCCAGAGCCCCCAGCACACTCCTCTCACCTAGGCACCCATCGCCAGTCGTCCCACACTGCTTGCTCACTGAGCACTGCCTCATCAGCCTCACACTGTCGCTGGGAGGAAGGAATGGCTGGGTGAAACCCGGTGTACCTGATCTAGGGCTATAAGAAGTTGAGATATCAACACAGGTCTCAAAGTCTCCTAGATCAACCTCTGTGTCATCACTGGGGAGAAGACAGACAGGGAAGGATTCCTGGAGGTCAGAATCTTGTAAGATGACAAAAGAACATGGTAAGGCAGAAGGGTGTTCCTGCTGGCAGAGCTGCACATGCAAGGCCCGGAGGTAACAAGCAGAAGGCAAGCAAGAAGGCAACAGAATAACACAGGTACAGTGTGCTGGCCAGGCATGGAAAAGGCTGGAGGGAAGTAGACATAGGACTGGGCATGGAGGCCAGATGCAGAGGCATCTTGGCTGACTTTATCCTTGGGGATGTGGGAGCCACAGCACTTGGAACGGTAGAGCTGCCTGGCCAGATGAGGAAACTGAGGTGCAGAGAAGAGTAGCAGTGCTTGTTAGGTGGCTCCACTCAGAAAAGGAGATGAAGCTGGGCCTGGGTCAAGGCAGGCTCCAGCACCAAAGGAGCTGGTGGTGGCTGGCCCTGCCCAGCTAATGGACTCAGCCTCGAGACCTGGCTACGGCCCTGGATTAAATACAGGAGAACGAGATAATGGGGCTGGGGACACAAGGGAGGCACAAGTAGCCTGGACAAGTAGAATGGCCTGAGCACAAGCCTAGGCTACCTCTCTCCCTGGCCTTTCTCCCCAGAGCTGGGGGATGTGTGTGGACAAAGCCCTATGAAGTCATCTCAAGATGAGACACAGAGGTCTGGGCCAGGGGACCTGCCAGGGTCACCAGCTTGTTCTCCAGCTTCCATAGGGGGCACGCCTCCCCATTTCACTCAAAATTCACATACCTTGGGTCAACAACTTCCCCATGCTGTGCCTTTACAAACTGGGGACAATCCTGGCACTTCATAGTCACCACATTTTACCAACTAAAGGAACCCAGAGGGACATGCATGAGATCTCAGTACTATGCCTGATCCACAGTCAAGTGCTCAGTAAGTTAGGATCAGTATTTCATTTGCTACTGTAGGAATAAAGGCCTGGCTTGAGACCAGAATCCCCACCTCTCCCTCCAGACATCAAGGAACAACAGGAAACCAAGGCCTATGGATCAGGTAGCTCACAGCCAGTAATTCCATAGACTTCCGCTGGGCTTCCCGCCCCTTCCTCCACTTTGAAGGTTCTCTAAGCTGGGAACTGAAGCCCCCAAGCTTCCCCTTCCCCATCCGACCAGCTCCATCTGTGTGTCTTAAGAGCCAAGTTCTACTCACTGTGGATAAGCATCAAGACTGAGAAGGCCTCAGCTTGAGTTCTAGCTCCATCCCAGAGAAGCAGTGTGACTCTAGGGAAAGTAAGTCACCTGAGCCTCAGCGTCTTGTGTGACACCAGGTCCACTCCAGCACATTCAAACAGTAAGTGCTGAGGTAATGACATCAGCTCCCATCTGTCAAGACCCAGCTCAGCTCTCTTCCCTCCAGGAAAGCTTTCTTGGCCTCTTCAACACAAAAACTCCCTCCTGCCAGCCTCTGTCAGCCTCTTGGTATTCAGGAGCTTCGTTCTGGCTCCTTTGGGAGCTGGAACTCATTTTGCCTCACACAGATATTATTTATAATTCCATCCCCTATTCTGCAGCTCAGAGAGGTGCAGAGGAAGCAGTTCAGGGACCCTTTCAGAGTAAGGCACTGAGGAAGGGGTTCAGCTACATGCTGGGGGGTGGCCCCAGGGCAGACAGTGACCTTGGTCTGGGCAGGTGGCCCTAATACACCCTCCCAAAGCCTCATGCTATTTCTTTAACTGTCTTTTGTGGCTACTTAGGAGGCCACTTCTGCAGCTCTCAAGGTAGGGTCACCGGCCCACTCTTGTCTTCAAAGGCTGGTGAGAAGATGTCCTCCGGAGGAAGCCAGGATGGAGCACTGAGGGCAGCTGCTCAGTCTGGCACAGAACGAAGTGAGCTCAGCAAAGTCAGGCTGGTGCAAATGATACTACGGGCAACACCAACACCCTTTCTCCCCAGGTGCTGGCATCACTAGCTTCTGCCCTTTTGTCCGCTAACTCTCTCTCTGTAACTCTATCCCAACCCTCTCAGAACCAAAGCACAAGCCCAGACTAGCTACCACCATTCCCCAGGCCCACCTGGGGCTACTTCACTCCTCTGTCCCACCCAATGCCTTATAAAAATGAAAAACAAGCCTAACAGTTACAGCTCAGTCTTCCAACTCCAAGAGCCTTCCACACCACTCACTGCCTGAGAAGCAGGCAGGGCTCCTGAGCAAGGAGGCAGGTGGAGATCCTGACCACGTTGCTCTCAGCTCTGTGACCTTCAGCAAATCAGTCAACCTCTCCGAGCCAATGCCCTTACCTATAAAGCAAGACAACAGGGAAAGCTTCTGCCCTGAATTTACAACCAACCTCACAAGACTTATAAAGAGCTAAGAAGGGAAAGTGTAACCAACCCAGAAGCACAGTTTCTATGCCTGTTCATCAGCACTTCCCTCCTACAGGGACCAGAGGAACAGCTCCTAGGCCTGAAACTCACTCTGATATTTTACCCGGCTACTTCCACAGTCATAATATCAGAGGCACTGGGAGATGATCTGGGTCACAATTAGGCTAAGAATGCTTGCTGGTGACAAGGGCTTAAATTCAAGCTCCTACTTAGCAACTCAGCAGCCACTGAGCAAACAACTTAACCCTCAGTGCCTTGGTCTTTGCTCTGGCCAAAGCACTACTATTAAAATGAAAGGAGTTTATATAAAATAAGCATTCATCACTCTGAAGTCAGAGTTAGCGGGCAACACATATGAGCCTCATTACTTCCAATGACATTTCTAGAATTAATCCTCAAAACAGTCCAGTGAGGTTTCCAGGGCAGGAATTATTAGCTCAAGTGATCAGGTGAGTAAACTGAAGCAGATGGGAAAGAAGTACTCAAATCACGCAGTCCACACCAAGTTATGTCTGAAAGTGGACCAGTGAGGCTGACTGGCAGTTTAAAAAAAAAAAAAACCTCTAGGACTCAAAAAAACAGTAGCCTACCATCCCGTCAGGTCTGGTCGGTCCAGTCTGGTCATCTCCCCTCCCCTTCCGTGTGCATGCGGTGCTAAGGGTGTGTGCACATGCTGCCCACCTGCTGCTTCCCCTCTCAGGCCAGTGCTACCAGTCCAGGGCTGTACATTCTCCAGGGTGAGATCTGCAACTCTCCAAAAGCCGTTTTCTGTTTCTGGAACTATAATCCTTTCCCCACAGCAAACTGCCTGCTAAATGACTTCCGGTCTCACAGACAACCAAAACTCTTTATCACCCCAAGAAAGAACTTCAAATTCAGTTATGCCTGAGTATGCAAACACCTTGCTCCTTACAGGAAACCAAGGTTCACCGGCTTCTTCCAGGAAACAAATTCTTCTTCCTGCTCCCCTCCTTCCTGGTGGCCCCCGTGACTCATGTTCAGGCTGGGTTGGCAGGCTAAAAAGGTTTTCAGGGTGACTCGACAAAAAAGCTGTGCGAGCTGGCGCTCTGCCTGCACCTACCACCAGGGGATGGAGTAGCGATGCGTCTGGGCCAGGGCCAGGGCCAGGCCCCGGCCCATGCAACCACCGGGGGCTCAGGGCCCTAAGGACACCCGAATGCTACACACCGGTGTGTCCCATGATTGGCAGCTAGGACCACGGAGGCCTATGGGGTGGTCCTTGCCCAGCCAATCAGGGGCCCCGAAGAGCCCATTCATTCACAAAAAAGGAAAAGAAAAGCCAAAAAAGGAGCGAGGTGCTGGCCCGGCTGGGAGGAAGTTTGGAACGCGCGCATGTCCTGGGGCCCAGTGGGTTGCCACAGAGGGCTGGATGGCTGGAAGGTAGGAGTATAGGACTGCCGCGTCCACGCCCCTGGTGCCACCTGGCACTTATCCGGCACATGGCCTTGGGCTCCGCCCTGGGTCCTACAAGGAGATGCTCACCGTCTGGTAGCTGAAAGCCACCCTACCCTACCCGAAGAAGGAAGCCAGGCTGAAGCAGGTGGCCCATGGCTAGGGCCCAGCATGAATATAGCCGGACCCCCCCCCCCCCCCCCCCCCCGAAAACCCCCACTCCAGTCCTGAGCGCCCCGCTGGCCACTCACGACAGTCATCCTCGTCGCTGTTGTCCGAGCAGTCATCGTCTTCGTCGCATCTCCACACCAAGGGGATGCAGCGTTCATTCCGACACCGGAACTGGTCCTTTTCACACTCCTTGACGGGCCCTGGGGATGAGTTAGGGAGCTGTGAGCTGGGTCAGCCAACAGGAGCTCAGCTCCCCGAAAGGCATCCTGGAATCTTCTAGCGTGAAGGAAAGAGGGCGACGCCGGGTACCTCGGGCACCCTCGACCCAGAGGTAGGGTCCGGTGCGCTGGGATCCTCGGGTGGCGGGCCGCTGGGTGGCAGGCACAGAGACCAGGCTCACACGCCCAGAGTAGACCCTCCATTCAAACACACGCGGCCAGCAGAGTAAAATGCACGCAGACTCAGCTCACAGAGGACCCCGCTAACGCGCGACACTAGCAGCGCGCACACGGGCCCGTCCCCCTCACAAGCAGTTACGGTGCCCCGCGCGCAGGGGTCCCCAGAAACGCATTGTCAGGCGGGGACGCAACTGGCCTCTGCAGCGGAGCGCGTGCTACACAAGCCTCAGTGGCCGCTCACCCGAAAGCTTGAAATAAGCGCCCCCCGCGGAGTTTACGGCTGGCAGAAGCCCCGCAGCGCCCATAGCCCTGAGGAGCGGAGCGTGGGCGGTGGACTGAGGGCAAATACAGGGATAGGGACCCCAGGATTCTGCCGCTACCCTCCCCACAGGCCGCTGGGCCGCGCTTTGTTGGCAGCGCGGAGCCGGCAGGGGGACTCGCTGCACGCACCTTGGCCGCCGCGCGCTGGATCCGCCGCCGCCGCCGCGAGATGCTGCAGCA
>NW_004524683.1:528831-538441 GCF_000260255.1 Octodon degus | reverse complement strand
GCCCGGGCCCTGGGCGGCCGCCGCCGGCGCGCGCGCTCCCGTCCTCCCTCCGCCTCCGCCCCACGCTCCTCCAGCCACCGCCTCCCGAGCGTCTCTGGTCCCTCCCTCCCTCCCTCCCTCAGCGGCTGCTTCAGTGCCCCCGCCCGGCAGCCTGAACGCTGGGGAGCTGCAGATGCAGAGATAAGCCAGGCGACGCCCCTCTCCCTGCAGATAGCAAGTCCGAGGGAAGCAGCATGGGCCTCCTGGAGGAGGCGACACGATCTGAAGCTGAGAAATGTGTAGAGAGCCGAGGCGGGAGGGAAGATGATGTTGCGGGGTGCACAGGCCTGCGCGATGTGTGCGGGCACAAGGCTGGGCGCCAAGATGTTCGTGATCAGCAGGAAGCTGGGGTGCAGGTCAGGATCCCTGTGCTAGTCATCGCCTGGGGACCTGGAGCTGCTTTTGTGCCCACGTTGCACCCTCTGTGGTCACGGTCAAGAAGGTGAGGCGCACAGACTGTTCGTTCACCTACACTTAGAACTTTGCACCCGTCGAGCCAGAGAGGCAGACAGATCGGCAACGTAAACCTAACTGCGATAGAGAAAGGTGGACCTGAAACTGGGCCCACAGAAGGGATGCGCCATCCCGGCCGCTAGGGGCCGCACACCGAGGGCATCGGCCGGCCTGCATCAATACAAATGAAAGCGCGCCTTCTCTTCGGAGTTGTAGCCCCACCTCATCATCTCCAAGTTCGAAGTTTAAGAGCGGAGGCGGGACGATTCCGGCCGCCTGTGAGCTGGCCCAACCACAACCCTTTTTTTAGAAAGAGGTTTGGAGGGGCCGGGGAGATGGCTCAGAATAAGTGCTTCCCTGGCAAGCTCAAGGGTCTGAGTTCAAAATAGAAAGAGGTTTGGAAGCGTCGTGTGGGCCTCCAAACAGGACCAGGGCCCCCGTTAATCTGCCCACCTCTCCCCTGTCCTAGCATACTCCAAGCCCCACGGCTCCCCTAAATTGCTGACCAGGAGACCCAGGGTATGCCTGCCACTTTGCCTTTCCATGTCCTGATCACTCCCTCATTCACTTTGCCTGTGCTGGGCCTGAGAGTGTTAAAGTGAATCAGACATGCTGCCAGCCCCAGGGAAGGCCCTGCGTGGTGGGGAGACAGACTATCAACAGACAGAGGGCCCTACTATGTGTCAGCACTGTTCAAGGCTGAAGGATGCAGTGTAGAACAGGCAAGAATAGGCAAGACCCATGCCTGCCAGCATGTTGCTTCATTGGGAGACAAAGCATGCACTTGCCATGTGAGTCCTTGTTGGTGGCTGGCAGGAGGACTCGGGTTTTCACCATGTAGATCCCTCCATAGGACTGTTTGAGTGTCCTCGTGGCATCAGGATAGTTGATCCAACAGAGAGCAAGGAAGATTTCCAAATGTCTTTTCAGACCCTTTCCTTCACTACTTCTGTACTTCATGGTTCCACAGGTCAGCCCTCCACTGTCTTTCTATAAGACACTGGGAGGGTCCTTTCCCCCTCCTCTCTCCCTCTCTTCTCTGCTGCAGGATTGGGGTCCTGAGTCCTAACCCAAGGGATTAAACTAGGCCAGTGTTTCCTACGTCTTCAGTCATTCCTACTTTACTGGAATACTCTCTCCATTTCCATTTGTCTCCACTGCTGGCCCCCAAGAGCGGTTGTCCCCTGGTATCTGAGGGGGCTTGGTCCCAGACTCCCTTCTCAGGGACATTAAAATCTATGGATGCTGAAGTCTACGGCAAAAGATGCTGTAGTACTTGTGTATGACTTTCGTGTATACTCCTGATATACTTTAAAGCATCTGTGGAATATTTAGAATGCCTAATACAAAGTAAATGCTGTGTAAGTAATTGTTGTGAGTATTGTTTAGGGAATAATGGCATGGGGAAAGTTTGTGCATATTCAGTAAGGCACAATTTTTTGTAATATTTTCTATCCATGGTTGATTGAATCTGAGGATGTGGAACCCATGGATATGAAGGACTGACTGTATTTTTCTTAAATCCTTTCATTTAATGAATTTGGCTTCATCCTAAGCAGTAATCTCCAGGTTTGATATGCTAATCACATTTTTCCAGTACATGTTAAAATCACTGGCTATGCAAGTAAACAGGGAACTTTGCCCCTGCAGACTTTTCTCCTTCCTCTAAGGGCCATCAGCTCTTGTTCTGGGAAAGGGAATACAGGGCAGGAGCTCTGAGCCCCCCACTCATGGCAGCAAGTGATTCAGGTTGGCCTAGGCCCCGTGCACCCACAGCCTGTGACATAGAGCCTTCCAGGAAAGGCTCAGCAATTATTTATTTGCATTGGGTTTGGATTAGTTTTGGTTTATTTCTTTTTTTAAAAATCCAAGTGTTACTTCTGGATAGTTTAAAGAATCTTGTATTAAAAAAACTTAATTCATTTACTCTGCACCTCCATCTCCCTCTCCTCAGAGCAACTGCTGTCAACCCTTAGCAGAATTTTTTGGTACATACCTCCATGAAATTAAATACTACACTTACTTCTGGTTCTCAATCTTCAGTTTTAGACACTGTCTTTTGGCTTCCCATTGTGAAGATGCTGAGGCCTTAGCTCTGCCACATACACTCCAACACCCCAAGCCCGTGCACATCAGAGAGACACATACTCAATGAGTCCAGCTCTTGCCTTTCTCCTAATATGATTGTGACTAAGTAATTTGAAAAGGTTTCCTTAAAAAAATTAGTTTAGAGGGGCCAGGGAGATCAATCCTTAAAAAAATTAGTTTATAGGGGCTGGGGAGATGGCTTAGTGGAATAAGCACTTCCCTGGCAAGTGCAAGGGTTTTAGTTCAATCCCCAGTTCTGCAAAAAGAAAAAATTACTTTAGGGCCTGTCAAATAACTCAGCGGATTAAAGCACTGTCAAGCAGGCACGGGGCCAGAGGTTCAATCCTCGGTTCTGACAAAAAAAAAAAAAAAGTTATATTACAAAACTACTATGATAAAAACAGCATGGTACTGGCACAGAGACAAACAAGAAGATCAATGTGACAGAATACAGGAGGCAGAAAGAATTACAATTATTCAACTATTCAACTATTGGAGCTTTGACAAAGCAGCCCAAAACATATGCTGGAGGAAAGAGAGCCTCTTTAATAAACGATATTGTGAAAACTTACAGTCCACGTGAAGTAGACTGAATCTAGACTCATATCTCTCACCCATGTGATAAATTAAAATCAAAATGGACCAGAGATCTAAGTGTTAAAGCAGAGACACTTAACCTGCTGGAAGACAAAATAAGTAATACTCTTGAAGTCAGAGGTGTAGGCGAGGACTTTCTGAATAGAATCCTGATTGCACAGGGAATAGTACCAAGTATCAACAAATGAGATTGCATTAAAAACCTTCCACACTGCAAAAGAACAGAGTGAAGAGACAACCTATACAATGGGGAAAATACCTTGCTAGTTAAACTAATTTTTGTTGTTGTTGTTGTTGTATTTTAGGGAAGGGTCTACAGGGTATTCAGGGTCTCATTACTAGATTGGACTCGTAGTGATCCACCTGTTTACAGACTCCTAAGAGCTGAGATTATAGGCTTGTGCCACCACGGGGCTGGCATGGCAGGTATTGATCCCAAGGCCTCGCACTGAGCTACATCAGTGGCTTTGTTTTCTTTTTGTTTTTTTGTTTGTTTTTCTTTAATGTATTTGGTTGTTACAGCGTCTCACTACACATCTCAGACTCATAGTGATCCTCCTGTTTTCAGCCTCACCAACACTGGGATTCCAGGCCTGTGCTACCATGCCCGACTCTGGCAGGCCTAAGGCGGGTGCAGCATGTGGTGCCTGGAATCAAACCTCAGTCCCTTGCCTGAGCTTGCCTAAGCAGGCGCTTTAGTCCACTGAGCTGTCTCACTGGCCCTTTTTTTGTTTTATTTTGTGATAGAGTCTTGGCAAGTTGCCCAGGCTAACCTCAAACTTGCAATTCTCCTGCCTCAGCCTCCAGCATAGATGAGATTATGGGTATGTGCCACCATGCCTGGTCTGGTTTTGGATACTAATCTTTTATCAGATATATGGTAGAAACATTTGACCATTCTGTGGGTAGCCTTCTCCTTCTGTTGATTGTGACCTTTGATTTGAAAACTTTAAAATTTTGGTATAGTCTAATTTTTCTTTTTGTTGCCTATGCTTTTGCTCTCATATGCTCTAAAGATTTTTATGAGATCATAACACAATAAATGCTGTTCACAGTGCGCCATGATTAATATTTGTCTGTACCACTTATGTCTTCCCTAGAATTAATAATTGGTATTTTGGCTTTATTATTTTATTTCTTGGTTAGTTTCTACATTTTCATCCTTTTCTCTTCCCCCATCTCCCTTGGTAATATCCTATCATGTTACTCTTCTTAGGGGCCCAGGAGATGGCTCAGTAGAAATAAGCACTTCCCTGGCAAGCACAAGGGTCTGAGTTCAATCCCTGGTTCCACCAAAAAAAAAAAAAAAAAAAAAAAAAAAAAAATTACTCTTCTTGAAGCTGTCTGTCCCTGCAGATTTCCAACTACTCCATCCCTCTGTCTAGTTTCTTTTTTTCTTTTCTTTTTCTGCTCTTTCTCTTTTTCATTTTTATATTTTTGGTTCAGGCTCTCACTATGCAACTTGGACTTCTAGTATTCCTCATGTTTTCACCCTCCCCAGCACTGGGACTACAGTCAAGTGCCACCATGACCAGACTTGGTCACTGGCTCAGGATGCCCCAGGGGCGGAACCAGTGCAGCATGCGAGACTGCGATCAAACCCTGGTCCCTGTCTAGTTTCTATGTCTACCTTATTTGAGAAAACGCTACCCACGGTTTTCTAAAAGGAGGTGCTCTGGTTTGTCCTTCCCCAACTGTCATCCCTGTGGTGAGCACATAAGAAAATCTTCCTGTGGTGTCCAGCAGGGAGGGAGGCTTTTGAGAGATAATTAGGGTTAAACAGAGTCATCAGGTAGACCTCCATGCTTGAATCCTTGAGGCTTTATAGGAGAAGGGAAACCACAGATCCACACATATACACACAGGGTCCTCATCTCTTATAGGAGATGCCCTGGCTTCCTTGGAAATTGGTCAGCAAGAAGGCCATTGCCTGTGTGGCACCTCTACTTTGGACCAAACTGTGACCCAAAATAAAACTCTCATTAAAACGTCCCCCATGTTATTGTGTTACTTGAAACAGAAAATGAACTAACATAGGGGGTATTTGAGGTAAAAATGTTAAGCCTTACATTTCTAAAACTGTTTCACAGGGCTGGAGAGATGGCTCAGTGGTCTAAAGCACCTACTTGGAACAAGCTTGGCAAAGCACAGGGACCGCAGTTTGATCCCCCAGCACCACATGCCAGCCAGCCTCGCCCCGAGGTGAGCTGAGCTGGCCACACACACACACACACACACACACACACACACACACACTAAATAAATGTTAAAAAAATAAATAAATAAATAAAAATGTTTCACAGTTTATTGACTGAAAATAGAATTCTGAATGGAAACATAGTTTTTCTTTCTGAATTTAGTAAGCTAACTCTGTTGTTGTTTAGCTTCTGTTGAGAAGTCCAACCTGATGCTGTTTCCTAACCACTTAAAAAACACACTGTTCAACCCCTCTGGATGCCTTTAAGTGTCCCAAGGGGCATCTACTTCTGTGCACACAGCGGTCTTCTCACTCCGGAAGACTGTTCTGTACCATTCTCAATTTGGAGAGAACATTCTAGAGCTACCTCTATAATTATTTTTCTTTATTTTCTCCCTGAAACTTTTAAATTATTCAAATATAAGCGTTCTTGGATTTATTTTTCCATCTATTTTTCATCCCTTTTGGCTTTCCATTCTGAAAAATTTCCTAAACTCTCCATAGACCTTCAAAATTTTGCTCTTGCTATTTCCAATAGCTCTTTAATCTCTAACTGTTCCTGTTTAATATTATCTTGTTCTTTTTTCATGGATGAAGTATTTTCTACATCTTTGAGTGAGCTAGTAATTTCTTTTTTTAAAGACACATTTATTCAGTGTTATGATCAGACTATTACATGCAATCAACAGGGCCAGCCAGATAGCTGAGCAGATTAAAGGGCCTGCTTAGGCTGATGCAGGGGTCAGGAGTTTGATCCCCAGGCCTGCCATGCCAGCCCTGCCCCCAGGGCACTGAGACAGCATTGAGACTGGACATGGTGGTGCAGGGCTGTAATCCTAGTGCTTGGGAAGCTGAAAACAGGCAGATCACTAGGAGTCCGATCTACATAACAAGACCCTGTAGATCCTGTACTAAAATACATTTAAATAAAATTCAAAGCAATTAACAGCATGGGTGCAAAAGAAGGTCTACATTAAAACCCTTTGTTGTAATGCTTTACACTTTCCACAGAACAGAAACTAAAATAACCTGTTATACAATTAGTCACAAATAAAGTCCTTGAGTTTTTTGCCCATATGCATGAGTACTGTCTAAAACATGTCTTCTTTGTAGCAGCTAGGCCCTGCCACCACTGTGCTTGGCTGAGTTCACAAATCTGTTGTAACCTGTAGCTTCCCTGTCACTTCTCTAGCTGTCCTCTCCTGCTAAGCTTTGTTTCCTGGAAGTGTTTAAAACCTTCTGCCACTGCCATAGCTACTGCTGCTGCTGGAGCCACCATAGCCACCTTGATTTCGTGGTTTGGTAAAATACTGGCCTCCACCACCATAGGGTGAGAGCTGCTGCCTCCAAAGTTTCCTCCTTCATGGGTCCAAAATTTGAAGACTGACTATTGTAATTGCCAAATTCGTTATAGCTTCCACCAGCTCCATAATTACTTCTATCATTACCAAATCCACTGTAGCCATCTCTACTGCCACCATATCCACCCCCACCACAGCTGCCACCAAAGTCACCTCAATCATTGAAGTTTCCTCTGTGACTGAAACTGTCATTGCCACCAAAACCACCTCAATGACCACCACCAAAATTTCCAGAACTACTTTGACCTCTTTGGCCAGATGAAGCACTAGCCATCTCCTGCTTTATGATAGGGTTTTTCCTCACTTCACAGTTGTGGCCATTCACAGTATGGTATTTTGAATGACAATCTTATCCACAGAATTATGGCCATCAAAAGTTACAAAAACAAAGCCCCTCTTCTTTCCACTGCCTCGGTCAGTCATAATTTCAATCACTTCTATTTTCCATATTATTCAAAATAATCTTGTAGGTGATGTTCTTTAGTATCTTCTTTAATGCCACCAACAAAGATCTTCACTGTTAAGTGGGCCCCTGGTCTTTGAGAATCTTCTCTTGAGATGGTTTACTTTGGTTCCACCACTCTTCTGTCCACCTTGTGAGGCCTTGCATTCATGGCTGCATCCAGCTCCACAGTGGCATAAGTGGCAAACCCAAAGCCACTGGAACGCTTGGTGTTTGGGTCTCTCATTACCACGTAGTCTGTGAGTGTTCCCAATTGCTCAGAATGGCTCCTCAGACTCTCATCCGTTGTTTCAAAGCTCACTCCTCTGATGAAGAGCTTCCGTAGCTGTTCGGGCTCCTTGGGAGACTCTGACTTAGACATGACGGCAGTCGGAAGAGAGACTGACGATGCTTCCTCCACAGTGTCCACCAGCAGAAACTACTAAGCGTACTCAATTATTTTTTCTGATGAGGAATTTACCACCATGCCTCATCTCTGCTTCTTCCAAGTTAATCTTTTTTTCTGTGATTATTGAAAAGATTAGCCACAAATTGGGAGGATGTATCACAGCATATTGAACAAAGCATGGTTCTCCATAATATATCCGGAACTCTTACATGTTTTACAATTTTTTTTCATTTATTTATTTTTTCTTTTTTTGGCAATAACAGGGATAGAACTCAGGACCTTTTGCTTGCCAGGCAGGCACTTATTCCACTGAACTATCTCCCTAGCCCTATTTTTTTTCTTTTTCTATTCTTTTTTTTTTTTTAATTTTATTTATTTGTGTGGGGGGGGCAGCTCAGCCCACCAGGGGGCGGGGCTGGCTGGCATGTGGTTCTGGGGATTGAACCGCGGTCCTTATGCTTTACTAAGCTTGTTCTAAGTAGGTACTTTAGACCACTGAGCCATCTCACCAGCCCCTTCTATTCTTTTTTTTAAGGGGCAGAACCAGGGATTAAACTCAGGCCCTTGCGCTTGCCAGGCAAGCACTTATTCTACTGAGCCATCTCCCCCGCCACACACATTCTTATACATTCCTCTTGCAATGTGAATTGTTGCAACCACAACAGATATTGTGATTTTATTACCAAGTGTGAATCCTAGAACACTTTACCCAAAGTGCCTGGGGACAGACAGGGACCAGGATGCTCATGGCAGTGCCATTTGTGACAGCAAAACCCTGAGAGCCGCTGTAATGCCCTTACCAGAAGATGAGCGAAGCCTCACATCTCCATATAATGAAGTCCTATACAGCAGTGGAAATAGCTCCAATATAGCTGCAGCGAATGCTGTGAAGGAATCCTAGAAACATAACACAGAGTGAGGAAAGCTTGTTGCGAAAGACAACATTTATTTACAAGGCCCCCAAACCAGCAAAAATAAACAGTGTTCTCTAGATTTTTTCCTACGAATGTGCTACAAGTTTAACTGAGAAAATGACTGGCTCTAAATTTAAGATATTGTAGACTTCTGTGGGGAAGGAGGGCGTGGGGGAGATGCATGGCATGAGGCTGGCTCTCGGGGTTCAGTTGGCTTCGGTGGTGTTTGTCATTCTTAAGCTTTATAGCCAGGACAGCCATACATCCTCTGTTCCCAGGACAAGCTTGGTTTCCATGGCATTGTCTCAACATAATTATTCGCTGAAATCTTTTTCTTTCTCAGAAAGGTCCTGATTTAGATCACAAATTATGCAACTAACCTGTTCATTTCTTATAAAATGCAACATGCATTTCTTTTGTAAGTGTCTTATAAATATAATTTTAATCCTGGGGCCACAGTCTGGCCATGGTCTCATGAGGTGCTTGTGATCCACCCTGGCACCCTTCGCAAGCAATCTGAGTACCTGCCCTAGGGCCCCAGATAATTAGGGCTTCTCCATGTTCCCTGGTCCTCACAACACATCCTGCCCTGGGTCCCACATTATCTTCTTCTCCACCTCTTATTCCACAGACCATCAGCCTATGAAACCTTGCGTGCGATCCAAGTCCAGCCAGGGTTACTGATGGCCCATCTGTGCCAGGCCCAGAACTGGGCAGTTTTGGGGCTGAAAGCACCCAGCTCGTGAAGACTTTACTGAGCCATAAAGGGTTGGGCAGAGAGTAAGGGCTCAATGCTTGGGAGTGTCTATTTTCTCTGGGTGGATACCACCCTCTCTCTTTCAAAACAGAGCCCACCATGCTTGAGAGAGAAGGACCTGGAGAGAAGACAGGAAGATTCCAAGTCAGAGCCTGGCCTGGGAGCACCCACTCCACTGAGACAGGGACTCAACTAACACCTGCCTAAAGAACGAATAAGGGGGCTGGTGAGATGGCTCAGTGGTCTAAAGCACCTACTTAGAACAGGCTTAGCAAAGCACAGGGACCACGGTTCAATCCCCCAGCACCACATGCCAGCCAGCCCCGCCCCCTGGTGGGCTGAGCTGGCCACAC
>NW_004524683.1:522807-528654 GCF_000260255.1 Octodon degus | reverse complement strand
TAAAAAAAAAAAAAAAAAAGAATGAATAAGATTTGTGAATTCCGGCATCCCACTCTTAGATAAAGCCTGCAGTCTCTTTCCCTGCGCTTGCTCTGCTGGGATGGAGGGGGAGAGCGTGCACACTGACCAAGTACATTCCCAGAAGCCCCATCCTCACCTTTGCACTCCACGGGTCCTCCCTGGTCCACCCACCACCTGCAATCCTGCTGTACAGGTGTGGCACTGGGGCTCAGCCCAAGGTAGGCAAGAGATGTAACCGTGCTCAGGGCTGTTGTAGTCCACAGCCCCCAAGCTTTCTGAAGACTGAATCCCAAGGGCATCAGAGCTGCATGACCCTGAGAGTAGACATGTCAGATATGGCATTTCAGTCATAGACCTCTCTGACTTCAAATAAAATGTATGAGAAATCTCCAGATTTAAAATCCTTTGAAGAGGAGCTTATCAGTCAGGCCAGTGTACACTATGCTAAGACAACACACCCTGAAACCTCAGTGGAGGAGTACTAATGCTTATTCTTTGCTCCCAGCAATGTCATGAGGGTGAGTGGGTCTGAGCACCTCTCTTTATGTCGACTCAAGGGTGCACGTTACTTCTGTCTTGTCTTCAATATATTGTCCTTGTGGTGGGCAAAGAAAAGAGCAAAGGGTGTCACTCTAGGGTTCTGAGGCTGGGCCTGGGAGTAGTAAGCACAACTTCTGCCTGTACATCTTCCATAAAAGCCTGGTTACATGGTGTGTTTGGCCATTTTCTGTTGCTATAACGGAATATCTGAGAGTAGGATTTTTATTTTTATTATTATTATTATTATTATTATTATTATTATTATTATTTTGTATCTGGGATTGAACTCAGGCCCTTGCGCTTGCCAGGGAAGCACTTATTCCACTGAGCCATCTCACCAGCCCCCCAGGATATTCTTAAAGAAAAGAAGTTTATTTGGCTCACAGTTCTGGAGCTCACGAAGCCAAAGATGTACTGGCCAAATCTGACAAGTGCTCGTGGTATGTCCTAACAGTGGATGGCATCCCATGGCTAGAGCACAAGCAAAAGTGACAGTCAGGAGGAAAGGGGACCAAAGAGCTGACCCCATTTGTAACAAACAGTTCTTGTAAGAACTAATCCATCCATGCAAACTCTAATCTGGTCTTACAGCAAAGCATTAATCTCTTTCAAAGGGCCCACCTCCTAGCACTGCAACATTGCTGACCGAATGTTCAAGTGAGTTTTATTGCGAACAAACACAAGCATACACCCTTTGTCACGTTGGCCACATAGGCTGGAAAATGTAGTCTCCTCCTGGGCCCAGGAACAAGAAATGAGTCTGCTGAGCAGGAGTCGCACTGAGTGCTCTTTTTGCAAGAGAGAGGCAAGCCTCGAGCTCCCCAGTTGGCAGCATCCCCCCAGGTTCCTCTCAAATGGGAAACCTGGTTTGAGACTCTCTAAGTCCAGCAGTGTGGAGGCTGAGGCTCAAGTGGGCACGGGCTGTCCAGCCGCATACCAACCCCCAAGAGAAGAGTTCCTTGGGGTCCTGGGAAGGGATGGCAGCCCACGCTTCCAAAAATCAGCATTTCCTCTGTTTAGGACAGCCTTGTCTCATTCTTAGAGGCAATTAGCCTGGCATGGAGATTTCTTAGTTTTAAGCTTTTCCTTAGTCTCTTAAGCCTTTGACACCAGCTCCACTGTGTTCTCCTGCAAGGCCTAGAACAGTTTGAGACTTTCAACTCCAGGTCAGACAGAGTTTCAGAGCTGGGGCTGTACAACAATGCTGCCTCTGTCTGCTACCCAGGCCTGTGGGCACCGAGTGGAGCTGAGGTCCAAGGAAGAGCTGCCACTGTGTTCTAGGTGTCTGAGGCTTTCAGGGCTATGTGTAGACGCCATGGCTTCCCAGGGCCAGGACGGCCAGCTGTTCCCAGCAACAGCTCTCCTGCTGCCCCTGTCTCCTCAAGAGAGACCACCCTGTGGGGTGGGGTCTGTCTGCTCCTGCTGCTGCCCCCGGTGGTGGGTGAGGGCTGAGGGGAACCTCATATCAGCCCAGGTACCCAGAGACCAGCAGACACCTTGGGAAGTCTGGTTCACTTCTGGAAATTTCTTTTACCCCTCAAGCTTCCATTTTCACACATCTGACATGGACAGAGGGATTCCTCCCATCAGAGGTGCCAAGAGGACCCAGAGACAATGTGCCTGAAGGGAGCAGATTTCAGCTATGGTTCGGTTTTGTGCGAACCAGTTTGGCACGGCGAGCTTGCAGGGCACCTGGGGGCCAAGCGCTGCACTGGCAAATGCTGGCTAAAGCATGGCCTGGGGGAGGGATTTTGGGTTGAAGGGGGTTGAAAGCACAAGTGACAAGAAGGAAGGGGAGTGAGGAATCAGGCCAGGGTCGCCGACCCCGCTGAGCACCACCCTTACCTTCTTTCTTCCCCTCCAGGTGTGAGCCCCAGCCTTGTTCCCTGGGCCCCCAGCATGTCTCCTGGTAAACATACTGCCCATCCTCTGGCCATACCTGCCCAGATCCACAGGCCAGACTCGAGCACAGGCAGGGATGGTCCCTGTGTGCAACCCGATATTGGGCGATATGACACTTCCCTGTAGGACTGTGCAGTTGTGTGTATATTCGGCTGAGTTAAGGGCTGATAATTTCTGCATGTGATTTTGTATTAGTAACTATGTTTCAGAGGACAGCGGATAAACTCCAATAATAAGGAGCTGGAGATCTTTCTGAGAGGAAGGGAGAGTCTTCAGGCAGGGGCAGGTGGAGAAAGGGCCTCAGGCGGAAACACCTCAGCGAAGCAGGGCTGTAGACTGAGCCTCACTTCCAAGGGCCTGGGGGAGGCCGTAGGCCAGCAAGGGAAGAAAGAGTAAGGCCACGGCCGCCCTGGGGGCTGCTGGGGAGAAGAGGCCCTGGTGAGGCTGAGGGCAGGAGGCTGACTTAGCTCCTACAGCCAGTGCGCCGTCCCTGCCTGGGTGGCTGTGGAGGGGCCAGCACAGCTCCTGCGTTGTCCTCAGGCTATCAATTCTCTTCCCCAGCACTTACGGCCTGAGCACCCTGCCGACCCAGCAAGATGTGGGACAAGGCCTGGGACAGTGCCACTTCTGCTGCCCTGGCAACACTGAGGCATGGGAAAGACAGCCCGTCTTTAGGTCTCAGCACCTCTGGGTGCTCTGTGTTCCAGAGGTGATGGGAAAAGTAGATACTGGGGAACTGAAAGGCTTGGGATTTAAATCCTGACTAACACACACAAGTCGCCAACCCTCTCTGATCTCTAACAGGAGCAAAGGAAGAGAGCTAGCTCCAGTGCCTGTTGATTGTGTTGATGTAGGGATTAAATAAACTAATGTTTACAATACTGAAAACAGTGCCTGGCATGGCAGGAGACAGTACCCAAGCATTTGCTACTATTTGTTACTTATTATTTCATTGTAATCTCACAACTACTGAAACCCACATTATTATCTTCCTGCCAGGCACACAGCTTTGGACTCGCCCTGACCTGGGGCTGCAGGCTGACTCTGAATCTACACCCAGTTGTATGGCCCAGTGAATGCTGCATCCCTAGCCCAAGTTTCTTTCCCAGTTAGGAAATGAGGTCATTATGGGGTTTTGTTTGTTTTCTTTTTGGTGGGGAGGGTACCAGAAGTCGAACTCAGGACCTCATGCTTGCCAGGCAGGCACTGTGCCACTGAGCTGAATCACCAGCCCATATGAGGCTGCTATGGAATGATGCAGGCAGGTCTCTCGCTCTGTGCCTGGTGACCACTGATGAACTCTGATGAGTTATAAAAGGAGAGGAAAGGGAACACCAGTGGCCAAGAGGCATGCCTGGGGTTTCATGTAGTGTGGGAAAGCACTGGAGCAGAGTCAGGTGGATTGGACCCGAAGCCCAGACATGGCCCCCTGCAGGCTGCGTTTCCTGGGCCCTGGCCTCACCATGGTAAGGGATGAGCTGAATGGAAAGGGCCACCAGATGGGCAACAGCATGGGACGCAGAAGTGCGCTGCAGAGCTGAGAGGGACTGGAGGAGGCACAAAGCCCCCAGTGCTGAGAGGGTGCTCCTGCCCACTGCCCCCTGCTCCACCAGAAGCACTCCCAGAGCCAGCCCCTCATAGGGACCGCTGAGTCCCCCCCCCCAACATGCATCTGCCTATTCCCTGCCTGTGACCTTGAGTGAGGCTCCATCATCCCCAGCTTCCCGTACTCCGTGAGAGCTCAGGAAGTACTCCGTGAGAGGTCAGTTGGTCCAAATGTCTGACGTGCACATTGGAAGCTAGCACTTATGGGGCACCGACTGTGTGCCATCTCTGTTTTAGGTGCTTTTTTTCTTAGCATTCGCTAAGTTTACCCTCCTCTGCACCCAGTAGGTGGCATGCTGTTCCCCAGGATGGAAAGATACCACCTCTAAGGCACACGAGATAACTGAAGAAAGTTGCTTTGAACAAGGCTGGGTACCTGTAAGTGCTACCTAAGTGCTTGTCTTTATTATTCCCAATGTTTCAGAATTTACAAAACACTATGAGCCCCTCATGCTCCTCTGGGGAAAAAGAGGACAGGAACAGGCATTATTATTATTTTGCTGCATTAATGAATTCACCCATCCATCCATTCATTTATTCATTCAGCCACTCAGCACCATCCAAGGACCAGAACTCCAAGACAAGATCTTGGGGCTCCCAGAGGCCGGAACCTCACCAGCATGTATGAGTGTGCCTCATGCCAGTGATTGTTGCCTGGCAGGGGCAGGGATCCAGCAAGTTTGACTCTTCTGATTCTTTTTTCAAGAGAGGCTAGCCACCTAGGTCACTGTGTAAAATGTCCTTATCTTTTAAGTGTTTGCAACTGACTTGGCTAAAACAAACAAACTACTGTGCTGGCTGCATCCTGCCATGGAACAGTTGAGCCCTGTGGGAAGTGAGGCCCAAGGTCATGTAGCTGCTAAGGGGCAGAACTGGCTTCAGAGCTGGGACTCCAAGGCTGCAGCCTCACACAGGTTCAGAATGTGCAGAGTTGGTAGGTGAAGGTCATGAACCATTGAGTAGGATCAGCCTCCTGAAACTCTAAGGAAAGGCTGCTCTATTGGCAGCAGCCAGGGCAGGGACAAGGAACCCAGAACAGGTGGCTCAGCCCTCAGCCCACTCATGCTATGCCAGCACCCCACCCACATTTCTTGCCTGCACACCTGCATTGTGTTTGCAGAGTTGCTCGGGGTAGGTGCCAGGGGAAATCACAGGAATTCCTGCTTTCTATTTCCCCAAGCAGTGCTAACCACCAGGTGTACATCCGGGGATCTTGGCAGCCAGGGCAGGGCTGCAAGCTGCTGGCTAGACAGTGATCAAAGTCCATGGATACCACTGGACAACATATTTGGTTCAATCCTCCAGAATTCTGAAAACCTCGTTTGCTCTCTGGGACTCAGTTTCCCCATCTGTGTTGTAAAGTTGATGGTCCCAGAGACAAAGAGGATAAAGATAGCCCTGTGGCCCTGCAGCATGTCAGGCCCAGCCTAAAGAAGGAGACCAGGCTGAGGGTGTAGCTCAGTCACAGAGCACTTGCCTGGCATACATGAGGCCCTGAGTTCAATCCCCAGTACCACCACAAAAATAAAAGAGAGGGCCGGCCAAATAGTTGCGCCTAAGCAAACTAAAGCGCCTGCTTAGGCAGACAGCAGAGGCCAGGGTTCGATCCCCAGTGTGCTGTGCCAGCCCTGCCCGTGGGGCACACTAAGACAAGTGACTGAGACTGGGATTGGTGGCGTGCACCTGTAATCTCAGCTCTTGGGAGGCTGAAAACGGGAGAATCACTATAAGTCCGATCTACATAGTGAGACCCTATAGACCCTGTACCAGATACATTAA
>NW_004524683.1:507748-522707 GCF_000260255.1 Octodon degus | reverse complement strand
AAGGGAGAGAGAGAGAGAGAGAGAGAGAGAGAGAGAGAGAGAGAGAGAGAAAGAGAGAGAGAGAGACTGTTCCTCGAAAGGGGAAACTCGGGACCTGGGGGAAAGGACCAGACTGAGCTCAGACCTTCCTACCCTGAAATGCTCAGAAGCACCTCTCCTTTGGCTGGAAGAATCGAAGCTTCTTGCCCAACTGTTCCCCGCAGGGGTGCGGGCAAGCACTCACCAGCCTGTGCTTGCTTGTCCCAGGACAGTGCACTCACCCCATCCTGGGCAGCCCCCTCCTTTGCTGAGCTCTTGTGATGATCACAAACATCTTTGCATGGGGCAGAGACCTGACTCCCAAGGGCTCGTTTTGTGTGGACTCACCCAGTGCCTTCTGCATGGCTTTCCTTTAAAAGGCAGCATGGGAGAGTGGCAAGTGTTCCACCGCTTTGACTCCAATGATGACTAAGCTTTGTGGGTCTCTGTTTTCCCACTGTAACATGGTGTGAAGGTGCCTGCCTTGCTGTTTGTGTAGACTGTTTAAGAGCAGCCTTGACAGGCCTGGTGCATGGTGGGCCTCCTTGGTGCTAGCTGCCTGTTCCCATGGGGCTGCACACCTCACGCCCTGTAGGGCTCCAAGGAACTTCCCTGCTGGGTAACCAACTTCTCCACACAGGCAGGGAGAGGCTTGAAGGACCCTGGTGGAGGCAATGGCCTGGGGTCCACACCGGAACCGCAGGCCACTGGTCTATTCATTCATTGGTTCTCTCTACAGTCGCAGACAGTACTGCACCCAGCTAGTGTCAGCACTGCCAGGCACTGGCGTAGGGCCAAACAAAGGACATTGTCTGTGTTCCTGAGGAACCTACTGGCCACGCAGAAAACAGTGTGGCAGATGGAAGTGCTTTGAAGACAAATGAAGCAGAGTGGGGGCCATAGTAGCTGGGTTGTCAGCAAAGACCCTCTGAGAGGGGGCGACTACCCCCAGCACAAGGGGAGGACAGAGGGAGCTTGTGCATATGCAAGAAGAGCAGCCAGGAAAGGGCAAAGCCTGTGTTTGTACCCCGCTCGGCTCTGAGGCTTCCACCTCCACCAAAATTTGGGCCCCCAGTCCCTCTCCACTCCAAGCCCCGTCACCAGAAAGAACTGGGAGGTTTGGGCATTGGCAGCCTTGTTGAAAACAACCACAGCTCTCTGCCAAGATCTCACCTGTTTCAGAATCTATGTTTCCCGGGATGTGAGTCCAACCCTGGGGACATTCGGGGTGACCTCAGGAGGTTTGCAGACAGATTTCACTATTTTCATAGCTATGAATTCATTTCTACATGGATTTATTAGACAAAACCACAAGCACATCACACCTGATAATATTGCCGAGGACATATAGGGCTTTATTTCAATTCAAAATAGGACAGCCTCACATAGAAAGAGAGAGTCAGCAATGATTGGATCTTAGAGACAGTTATGGACGATGCATTCATCCTCCCTTGTGTTCAACTTTCTTATGTAATTGAGGCATTTCAAAGAACGAAGTTGATGAGGGGGATAAAACCAAAGAGATTCCCCCTTCCCTGGAATCTCACTCTTTCCTTTTCTCCCTCCCTCTCTCTGTCTTTTGCTGTGATAAGAACAGAACCCAGGACCTCGCATAAGCTCAGCCTGAATCTCTTTTTTTTAAGGACAATTCCTCTGTTTTGCTGTCTTGGCAGTGGTTAAAAGTGCAGGCTGCAGAGCCCCACTGCCAAGGTGTAGCTTCTGGCTGCAGCCTTGAACCATTTCCTTAAAATGCTTCAGTTTCTCCATCTGAAAAGCAACGGCGATGATGGCGCCCTCTATCCCGCCAGGTTGCTGGGAGATGGTGCTGGGTTGGGAGGCGCCCGCCAGTCAGCAGGGCTGTGGCCCACGCCAGGCAGGCGCTCGGCAAGCTGGGGCTGTGATAATGTCAGCTCCTTTCCTGGAAAATTCCCAGCTGAGCCACTCTCGTGGGCCATGGCAGAAAAGAAAGCGGCACTTGTGACGGCAAGGCTCACCGCCTGTCTCTTCTCTGCGCAAGCGCGTGTGCACACATATACACATGCAGGCAGGCAGACAGACAGACACACTCACGCACGCACGCATGCACGCACGCACGCCATGACCTTGGCCAACGCTGCGCGAACTGCATGTTGGTAAATCAATCAGATTTATTGCTACTTGCATTGAGTGGTTAATTTTTTATTTTAATTTAAAAAATTTAATAACATTGTTTTGTTTTTTCACTGTTCATTTTTAAGATTAAAGTCTTTTTGAGGCAAGTCATGCTGGTTTTCCATTTGTAGAAATAATTAAATTCCCCTTTGCCAAATAAAGTTTAAGAAGTGAGCCAGTTTCTGAACTATCTTTGCCATATTTCTATAAATCTAGAACTATTCTAAAATAGAAAGTTTATTACCAAAAAACACTAGACTCAATTTAAAAAGAACGTTTAGAGAAAAGCAGCAAGTTGATTAAAAGAAAATATTAAATAAATACTAGCTCTGAGATTAGCACGCTTGGAAGGTGGAAACCCATTTTGCTGGGACCAATGTCAGCTGCTTTGCCCTGATCCTAATCCAAGACCAAGGGTTTCACAGCACACCCTGGGAGGGAAGAGGGGGAAAAGAAGAAGGATTTGGGGTGGGCACAGCTTCGTGGAGCTCAGTAACAGGTGCTGGGTTAGTGACACAAACTCACAGCTCACAACAGTGGGCTAGGCAGCATGCCCTGCTGCAGCCTGGAAAAGAGGGAGCTGGGGATAAACCCTGCCATTCCCAGTCCCTGCCACTGTTCCCATGGCCACCCCATACAGAAGCCAGTGGCCAAGGGACTCATGGGATTGACCCCTGGAGCAAAGAAAAGAACAGGCTGTCTGCAGTGGTCTTGGAGACCGGTCCAGTAGTCTCATGGGCCACTCAAGAGTCAGTGCAGGGTGTGTGAGCCCTGGAACACACTGGGCTTTGGGTCAAATGGGGAGGCCCTCTACCTTTTCCTGAGAGGGCAGAGCCCTTCCTGTCCTCGCTGCCACCTGCAGGAAGGCAAGGTGCCATGCTCTGCTGCCTCCCCGCTCAGGCTTTGAGGGCAGGAATGTCCCCAGCACAGGTCGGTGTTGGTCCTTTCCCACTGGCCTGCTTGCATCAGGCTTCCCATCAAGGCCTAGCATGCTGGTCTCTCCTTGCTGTCTCAACTCTGACCAAACTGTCTCTCACTTCAGCTGCCCCTTCAAGGTCCAGATAGGAGTCTGAGGTCCAGGGAAGAGAGCCACCTGAGTTAGTGGCAGGCCGGTGGGCTTGCCAGGGCTGCTTGGCCAGGACATCACCACAGAGGCTCATTCTCTGTTATTGGCCTGATTTCCTTGTCCAAGGGGCTCCCAGGAGGTGAGAAAATGCTGGTCAAGGCTTGTGGTCTATAATTTTTGAACCTAATTAAACATCTGCAAATCCATTTGTTACCTAATGATACAGAGGGAACTCTGGGGGAATTTTAGAAGGGAAAAATCCAATCTTTCAAAATTAAGAAATAAATAAACACAGGCCTGTAGGAGCCAAGGGGAGTTCCTGCAATTTCTGCTCCCATCCACCTCTGTCTTTTCCTCTATCCCCATCTGCTTTCTTTTACAGATCTCAAGTGTAGAGTGCTTTCCAGAACCCCTTCCTCCCATGGCCTCCCTGAGCCCCAGAAGAAAAGCCTTGGTTCCCATTCCTGCCCGTGCTGACTGGCTGTGTGGCCTTGGGCACATGCCTGTTCTCTCTGGGCCTTTCTCCACTCTGTAAAGGAATAATCTTCCCTCTCTTGCTGCCCTCACTCTGCTATTTCCAAGAGAAAACACCTGGCCTCCACCATCCTTCCCCTCACTCTACCTTCTCACAGCATCCCATGCTGTGACACTGAACTTCCTGTCACTCCCTAATTATACCACACTAGTTGGGGAAAGTGCAGCAATTAGATTTTACAATGCAATGAACTATTTCCCAAATCACTTACTGCTGTTAAAACAATAAGCATTTACATGCTGATAGGGCAGTTCTGATCTCAGGGCTTTATTGCTGTGCCCCAGTCAGGTCTTCCTTCCCATGACAGGTCATTACAAAACTGGCGCCATTCTCTATTCTCCCCTTCAGTGTGCCCCTTGCAACATGACTTCACAGCTCTCCCATCATGAGGGGGAGGCTCTTCTCTGATGCTCTGTCCGGGCTGGCCTTACCACACAATTTTACCCATGGATCTTTGCAGCCAAGATGGCAGCTTGCTGAGCCTTCTTCCAGGGGCCTTGCCCTCTGCTGTCTGCTGGCTCAGGTGCTTTCACTGCTACAATGAAATAACCTGGACTGTGCTGAAGGATTGGAAGCCCCTGGAGGGGAGGCCCAGCCACCCCAGACCTAAAAGCCCTTAGTCAGAGAGTGACCACCCATCCCAGTTTGCCCACAGTGAAGTATTTCCTGGGACACAGGTCTGTCAGTGTGTGACTGGTACAGTCCAAGGAAACCAGATGGCTGATAACCCAACCACTCATTAGCTAGTTGACACAGCGGCAGAAGCAAGCCCAGTCATAATCAGAACTGTCCCCCCTCTGTAAATGTTTATTCTCTGAAGCCAACTACTGTGTTTGGGAGGTATTTTGTTACACAGCAGAGTGTCAGTGATACACCTTCCCTGTCTCTCTCGGTGACTGTACTGGTTACATTCTGTGTAACTGCAGAGGGAGCCAGCCAGAAACTGTACTGTGAACCGTGAGGACAGATGTCCAGATAAACTCATTAAGGTCCCAGTTCAAATGGCACCTCTTCTCTGCAGCCCTCCTTGACTCCACCAAATTTAATTAGAGGGAAAGGGAGCTCTCTTAAGAGAGCACAGGATGGAGAGCCAGACCAGCCTGGTCTAAAGCCACTTAGAATTTAGACCAGTGAGTCTCATTTCTCCTGGATTTGAGGTGATGGCAATGGCTGCCCTCTGGGACTGCAGTGAGGAGAGAGTATGTGCACAGAGCCTGTGCGCCGCCAGGCTCTCTCCTCGCCTCCTCCCCACTGTGTCCTTTCCCCAGCTCTAAGGCTTTCTTTCCCTTTTACATGCAGTCCCTCATTGATCTTCTGTCCTACTCGGCCTTAAGCATTTTTTAATTTACAATTTATCATCTGGGCATGGTGGTTTGCAGGCCTGGCTTACAATCTGGGAGGCTGAGGTAGGAGATCTAACCAACCTGGGCCATCTTGCCACTTCTCGAGACTGTGAAAAAAAAGAGGGCTGGGGACAGAGCTCAGTGTGAAGGCTCCAGCTTCAACCCCCAGTACATGAAAAGAAAAGAATAATCATACCATAACATTTACTTTTTCTTTTTATGCATGTACAGTTCTATGAATTCTAACACCTGTATAAATTTTTGCAGCCACCACCATAATCAGGGTACAGAACGACTCCATTTCCCTGCAGGACTTCCTCACAAAATTTGCAGTTTTAAATTTGAAGTAAATAATACATATTCTTTGTAAAAATATATTAAGTATTAAGCTTACAAGGTATCCATGAGAAATGTCTCCCACCCCTATTTTTCCTTAGATGCAATTTGGAGTTCCTAGTGAAGCCGTCTAAGAATATTTTGTGCATATGTAAGTATAAAAACGAACTGTTCTGATTACCCAGTTTTTAGAAATACACTTTTATTTTTAATTAGAGCATAGTAGTCACACACATTTATGGGGGACAGCGTGACATTCCAATACAACACCTCAGCTGGATACAACTTACTTTTCTAACTTATACTTTAGAGATTGTTCAGATCATCAGTAATTCCAGCCTACACAGGAATATTTGCCATAGGGCTGGCAAGATAGCTCAGCAGTCTAAAGTGCCTGCTTAAGCAAGTTTAGGCAAGCATGCAGGGACTATGGTTCAATCCCTAGCACCACGTGCCATACCAGCTCTGCCCCCAAGGTGGGCTTAGCCGGCCACAAAAATAAAAAAAATTAAAAAATTAAAAAAAAAACGAAAAGAAATAGTTTGTTTTTTGTATTTCAGGGAATGGTCTACAGGGTCTCACTACTAGATTGGACTGGTAGTGATCCGCCTGTTTACAGCCTCCCAAGAGCTGGGATTACAGGCGTGGGCCACCATGCTCAATCTCAGTTGTTGCAAGCCCTTGGGGCAGGTGCTTTAATCCGCTGAGCTATTTGGCCACCCTCCATTCCCTGTTTTTTGTTTATTTGTTTGTTTGTTTTTGGCAGAAACAGGGATTGAACTCAGGCCCTTGCGCTTGCCAGGGAAGTGCTTATTCTACTAAGCCATCTCCCTGGCCCCTGTTCCCATTTTAAACATAAGAAAACTGAGGCCTCAAGAGGTTAGATGAGTCACTGGTGCAAGAGTAGAGAAGGGCAGAGCCAGCGCTAGGACCCAGGGCTCCTGGCTCTGGAGTCTGAGCTCTCAGAACCCCCGCTAGCCCACTTCCAGCACCTGAGCAATCTCAAGGAATCCCATTACGAGAAGACACGGCCATTTATGGAGCCGGCCTCCTCCTGATGGCCATTATCTGCCTGGGCGAATCAGCCCGTGCTGGTTCTGTCGTTTGTCTTTCTGGACATGTGGAAGTGTATCTGTTGAATTAATTCCTAGAAGCGGAATGCCCGGGTCATGGGGTGAGTGCAGTTTTATATTTGATAGATATCAGCAGATTGTCTTCCCAAGAGTTGATCAATTTATATTCCCATCAACAAGGCAGGAGAAAGCTTACTGCCCAGCCCTCGCCAGCACAGAATATTATCAAAAATCATGATCTATGTCATCTTACAGAGGAAATGGTAGCTTGATGTCGTTTTTATTGGCCTTTCTTTTACTGGGATAGAGCATAGACATCTTTTCGTATGTTTAGAAGCCATTTGCATATATTTTCTGTGAGCCATCTGTCCATATCCTATGCCCATTTCTCTCTTGGGCTATTAATCTTTTTTTTTTAAAGTGGTCTTTCTTTATATAATAGTTTTATTCATTTTCTTTCCACTTTATTTATGGTATTTTCCCCCAGTCAGATGTGCCTAATTTTTGGTCTGCCCATATTCATCTTTTTTTAATGGCTTTTGGGTTTGTGTCATTTTGAGAAAGGCCTTCCCTTTCCAAATTAAGAACAAAGGAATTACCCATGTTTTGGGTAATTCAGATCTTTCAGCTTCCTGTATTTACCTGTAAATCTTTGCTCCACCAGAAGCTAAAGTATGTGTAAAGAGTGGTACATACTTCCAATCTGCTTTCTTCAGGTTACCTCAACATCATTATTAAACAATCCATTCCAATCCATTCATTTGAAATGAACCTAAATTTTCATGTCTACATCTAATTTTTTTTTTTTTTTTTTTTTTTTTTTTTTGTAATCAGCCCAGCTTACTTTTTTAGGTTTATTTGGGTTTGTTTGTTTGTTTGGTTGGTTTTGGTTTTGGTTTATTTGAGACAAGGTCTCTTTGTGTAGTGCCTGCTGCCCTTGAATTCACTTAGGTAAGCTAGACTGGCCTTGAACTCTCCACAATCCTTCTGCCTCAGTCTCCTGAGTGCTAGGATTACAGGTGTGTACCACCATGGTACAATTTTAATTTGTACTGTGATATAACTCATACATAGTGGGCTGGGGAGATAGCTTGGCAATCTAAGTGCCTGCCTGGCAAGCACAAGGACTCGGGCTCAATCCCTGGAACTGCATCTGCAGGCCCCGGAACTCCAAGCAAGCCGTGTGGGCCACCTACCAAGACCAGGTGTGGTGGCGCACGCCTATAATCCCAGCACTGGGGAAGCTGAAACAGGAGGATCACTGAGAGTCTGTAGGGAGAGCCTGCACCAAATAAATAAATAATAGATTTTTTAAAATCTGAAAGAAGAAAAATCCTCACATATAGTGAAATGCATATGTGTTTAAGTGCTTCGTTCAGTAAGTTCTGACGGTTATGTTCACATGTAGCTACTCAGAAGGACACATAAAACAGCCCATCGATCTGAGAGCTCGTACTTTTTCTCAGTAAGGCTCCTCTCCCATCATCTCAAGCAAACACGGATTTGTTTACCTATTCTACAATTTCACTCAGGTTATTATGTGTATCAACAGTCTGTTCTTTTTTATTGCAGCATAGTATTTCTTTATATGCACATGCTCTTTGTTTTTAATTTTATGTATTTGTTGGTACAGGGACTCACTAGCAGCTTGGACTCATAGTGATCCTCCTCCCCAGTGCTGGGATTAGAGGTGTGCACCACCACGCCCAGACTCAGTTGCTGCCTCAGTGCAGCCAGGGGCGGAGCCGGCTCAGCATGCGGTACAGGGATCAAACCCTGGTCCCTTAGTCTGCTGAGCTGTCTTGCCAGCCCTTGCAAGTGCTTTTATCTATAGACTTTTGGACTATTTCCAGTCTGAATAAGTATGAATATAAATCTTCTTGTATTAATCTTTGTGTTTAATATATATAATATATAAATGTTTTTCTTTTTCTTCTTTCTTTCTTTCTTTTTCTTTTTTTTTTTTGTTGAGACAGACTGTCACTATGCAATTCATGCTGGCCTTGAGCTCACTTTGTAGCCCAGGCTGATCTTGAACTCATAGCATCCCTCCTGCCTCAGCCTCCACAGGTGTGTGCCACCACACCCAGCTGTTTAATAGATTTTTAAATTCCTCCGGCATGAAATTGATATATCACAAGGAAGTTGTATATTAGTTTTCTAAGAATTCATCAGATTTTTCTTTTTTTAATCAGATTTTTCTTGCAAAACTCTGTGTTTTTATATTCCCACCAAAAAAATATATATAACAAGTTCAGTTACTTCATGGCTTTAATATTGTCCATCTTTTCAGTTGTAACTCTCCTGGTATAGATGCAGTTTGGTCTTTGTAGTTTCATTTGTGATGATGGTGTGGAGCACATCTTTATTTTCTTTTTATCCACTTACATAACTTATTTTATGAGCTGTCTATGCAAACCTGTTTTAAAAATTACATTGCTATCTGGGGAGAGAGCTCAGTGCCACAGCACCTGTCTGTTAAGCCTCAGGTCATAAGTTCAATTCCTGGTACCAAAAAAAATAATTAATTAAATACAATTATGAGGGCTGGCGTGATAGCTCAGTGGACTAAAGCACCTTTTTAGGCAAAGCGTAGCAACCAGGGTTCGATCCCTGGCATACTGTGCTGGCCCTGCCCATGAGGTGCGCTGAGATGGCAATTGAGACTGGGTGTGGTGGCACGCACCTGTAATCCCAGAGTTTGGGAGAGTGAACACAGAAAGATCACTAGCAGTCCAATCGACATAGTGAGACCCTGTAGACCCTGTAGACCCTGTCCTAAATACAGAAAAATAAATAAATAAATAAATAAATAAATACAATTATGTATTAAGTTGTGGGAGTTCTTTATACACCTTGACATTAATTCTTTGTATATATATAGAAATATATATATATATATGTTTTCTACTAAATTTTAGTCCATATTCATTTTCTTAATGACATATTTGAGAACAACTATAACTTTATTTGTATAATGTCAACAAAAGTAGGGGCTGGGGAGATGGGTCAGTAGAATAAGCGCTTGCTTGGCAAGCCCAAGGTCCTGAGTTCAATCCCTGGTTCTGCAAAAAAGAAAAAAGTAACAGATAGCAATACTAAGCACTTTTACTACTTACTGTACAAGGGGAATTGTTGCTGAGTATTTTATATTCAGTTGCTCATTTAGTTTTCCTTGGATGAGTTGGGAATGAGAAAAAAGCAGAAAATGAGAAATAGTATTTTTAATGGCATGTTACAATTTCCAATGTATGGGCAAGGACTTGTAGGATATTGAAGAATTTTATTCAAAAAATAAAAGTTGGAAACAATTTATTATGCTCTACTTTGCACAATGGATTTTGAAAATCATATTCCTGTTATTCATTATTTATTCAACATTTGTCACAATCCTATTGTACATAATCATTCAAATAAAACTTGGTTCTTCTGAAACTAGATTCTATGTTTCATGGATAATTCAAACAAGTATTCATCCACATCAAGAAAATGAAATAAGAAAAAAACAGCCCAACTTCTCTAACCAATCAGCAATCTAGGCTCCATCACAAGCCTCTCTACATTTTCAGGAAATAGGAATTCACAGAACACTAGAGAATTTAAGAGTTGAAGCCAAAGATAAAATAGATTTGAACAGTCAAATCTATTATACCGGTCATTTCTGCAGAGTGGGAGGTTGAACAGGTGAACACAAAAGGGTCTTCAATTTCCCGGGTCAAATCTGTCGGGCTGGCGAGGGTAGTTTGGTCTGTGAATAGCTGGCAACGGCCACGGGGTCGGAGCCACCTCAGCGATGCCTTTTGACAGCAGGAAATTTTAACTTGATAGTCTAATTTATCAAACTCTTTTTTTCCCCTGCATTTTAGAGAAGGTCTACAGGGTGTTCAGGGTCTCACTATTCAATCAGACTCAGTGATCTGCCTGTTTACAGCCTCCCAAGAGCTGGGATTACAGGTGCACCACCACACCCAGTCTCAACCATTTTCTTTTATTGTGATTTTCTGTCCTATCTTCCAAGAAATTTTCCCTTTCCTCCAAGTCTCCAAAATATCCTCTTGTATGTCTTCTTCTAAAAGCTTGGTGAATGTGACTTTTTCATTTAGGTATGTGATCCATATCAAATCAATATTTGTGTTTTGAGCGAGATAAGGGATAAATTTAATATTTCCCCACAAACATCAATTTGCTCCAACGCCATTTGTTTTAAAAGATTTTCCTTCCCCCAGCAAATTGTTTGGATGCTTTGGTTGAAGCTCAGTTGCCCACATCTGTGACCTCTATGCATGAATCCCCTGTGGAGTCCTTGGTCCTGGAGCTCTAGGCATTGATACCACTGCGTCTTAGCCACTGGAACTCTGTAGTAAGTCTTTAAAGTCAGGCAGCATCAGTTCTTCAAATTTGCTTTTCATTTGCAGGATTGATTCAGCTGTTCTAGATCATAAATTCTCCTGTCATTCCAGAATATTTTTTCAACTTCAGAAAAGCCTGCTCTGATTGTCAAAAGGCTTACTTTGAAGTTCTAGGCCATTTGGGGGAGAACCCACATCTTGAATCCAGAGTGTATTGTTCCATTTATTTAGACATTTAATTTCTCTCTCTCTCTCTCTCTCTCTCTCTCTCTCTCTCTCTCTCTCTCTCATTGAAAAATAGCTCTAATTTTATTCATAAAATTATTAATTAAAAATTGCAAAACTAGGGGGCTGGGGAGATGGCTCAGTAGAGTAAGCACTTCCCTGGCAAGCGCAAGGGTCTGAGTTCAATCCCTAGTTCCGCAAAAAAAAAAAAAAAAAAAAAAAAAAAATTGCAAAACTAGAGCCAGGGAGACAGTTCAGTACCTGGCATGCACAAGGTCCTGAGTTCGATCCCCAGCCCACAAAAGAAAAAAATTGTACAAGTAGATTTAGAGGGGCCAGGGAGATAGCTCAGTAGAATAAGGGCTTGTCTGGCAAGTGCAAGGGCCTGAGTTCAGTCCCCGACTCCACCAAAAAAAAAAAAGAAAAATAGATTTACAGAGCCAGATATCAATAACAGAAGAGGGAGGCAATGAAACATTCCACTGACATCTTTCAAAGTTCCAGAGAAGCACAGGCTATGCTGGACATCTCCAGGTAAACCGTGACAGCACGACAAGCTATATTCATTTCTGCATTTTCACACTGAGCTCTTCCTTGTATCTGCCTTTCTCTTTTCCAACTTGTCGAGACTTGGCTTTGCCTTCAAGAATCTTTTTTCCGCATTTGTCCAATTTTAGCCTGGTGATAACCACCTTGCTGGGTGAGTGCCCACATGGACAGTCGTGCCACTAGCCTTCCCGCGCTGCACCCGCTCGATGGAGATGACGTGTTTCTTCCTGCACACCGGAACTACCTTGCCGATTTGTTGCCCTGCCTAGTGTCCTCGAGCCACCTGGACCTCATTGTCCTTGCGGAAGGGCACGAGGAGGATGTGGTACTTTTGCCGCAGCTACTTGGAAAGAGGGGAAGACATGATCTTCCGGCACATGCACAGGGAGGTGTGGGGGACTGAAGTGGCGTTTGGGATTTCTGCCGCGGTCAGAGGTCACGAACACGTTGAACTTCATGATTACAACCTACTAGATGCAAACTGATTCAGGCTCTAAACATTTAATTTCTCTTGGCCATATTTTCTAGTTTTTATGTATAAATTTGCAGCTTATTAGATATATTTTAAATAATTGAATATTTTTAATTATTTGTTTTCTCATGATGAGATAAGATACTTAGATTTTTCTTTTTAACTTATTTAACATATAGAAATAAAATTGATTTTTATAAATTTACCTCATGTTCTACAACTGTGATAAATTCACTTACTAGTTCAAGTATTTTGAAGATTCTGTAGTTTTCTAAAATTTCAGTCTTTTAACCTATCATTTCCTTTATTTATACCTTCTACAGTCTTTTTTTTTTTTTTTTTTTTTCTGGCTCAGCAGGCCTTGAGGGTGGGGCTGGCAAAGTATGTGGTGCTAGGGATCAAACCATGGTCCCCTGTGCCTGCCTAAGCTTGCCTAAGCAGGTGCTTTAGTCTGCTGAGCTGTTTCGCCAGCCCCCTACTATTTCTATAGATGACAAAAATGAACATTAATTGCTGATTTTTAAAATCTGTTATTTCCTGAAAGTTTGCATAGAGTTAATTTCTCCTGTTCCTCCTCCTCCTCCTCCTCCTCTTCCTCTTCTCCTCTTCTTCCTCCCCCTCCTCCTCTTCCTCTTCCTCCTCCCCCTCCTCCTCTTCCTCTTCTTCTTCCTCCTCCCCCCTCCTCCTCCTCCTTCTTCTTGCCAGCACAGTCCACCTTAGAGGTGGGGGTGGTGTGACATGTGGTGCTAGGGATCAAACTGCAGTCCTTGCACTTTGCCTAACTTGCCTAAGCATGTGCTTTAGACCACTGAGCTATCTCACTGGCCCTATTTCTTCTTTGGTAAGTCTTTTAGAGTTTAATTTTAGTTAACTTGTCAATTTCATCTAAATCATCAGGTTGTGCATAAAATCAATTATAATGTTCCTGCTCTTCTTGCATATTTCTCTTACAAATTTAAGAATCTGTCAATTTTCCCATACAAAACATGTTCAACTCAATTTCTTAAGCACCTAGGTAGACCATATATCCCAGCCTCTTTTAAAAATCTTTTTGAGGGGCTGGTGAGATGGCTCAGTGGTCTAAAGCACCTACTTAGAACAAGCTTAGCAAAGCACAGGGACCACGGTTCAATCCCCCAGCACCACATGCCAGCCAGCCCCACCCCCTGGTGGGCTGAGCTGGCCACACACACACACACACACACACACACACACACACAAATAAATTTAAAAAAAAATTTTTTTTTAAATCTTTTTGAAATTATTTATTTATTTATTTGGTACAGGGCCTCACTATACAGGCTGGACTCAGTGATCCTCCTGTCTCAGCCTTCCCAGTGCTGGAATTATAGGCATACACTACCATGCCTGATTTCAGTGGCCAGCTCAGCATGCCTGGCATTCCAGGGCTGGCACACCATGCAGTACCAGTGATCAAACTTGGGTCTTTGTGCCTGCCAGGTAGGTACTTAGACCTCTGAGCTGTCTCTCTGGCCCCCAGCCTCTTTTTTTGTAATTAAATATGATATATGATAGAATACTAGCTGGTGTAACGTGAAAGAAATGATATGTAGCACTTCCAGGGCTGGCCCCTGGAAACCTCCTACGTCTGACCATTCATGTTCCTGTGCTACCCGAAGCGGATGGACCATCCCTGTCTCAGTTACTTTCCCATTGCTGGGGCAAAATATCGGACACCCACAAGTTAAAGAAGGAAAGATTTATTTTAGCTCACAGTCTGTAGAAATTCCACTCCTGGTTGACTGGTTCCAAGACAACACAGTGTGACAGACGTTCATGGCGGAGGAGACATAGCTCAGGGCAGGGCAGGCAGGAGGCAGCGGCCTTCCTTCTGCTCTCCCTTGCAATTCCATCCAAGCTGCTGCAAGCCTATTGGTTGGTGCCACTTACAACCAGGGCGGGTCATCCCTCTCTGGCAAATCTATCCTCTGCACCCAGAACTATACTAAGCCCATCACGGGGCTAATCCGGTATCACACACCCATGATCTAGTTACCTCCCCAAAGCCCCATCTTTGAATACATGAGGTTTGGGGGGCATCTAGACATAAAGCCTAACAGTCAAGCATTTCTGAATGTTAAGCTAAACTTATATTTTAAAAACAAATCTGACTTGATCATGACTGACTATATTATTCCATTTAACATACTGTCATATTCAATTTGCTAATATTTTGTTAAAGGGTCTCATAGCTATTTTCCTGAGGGCTATTTTTCTTCATTTTTTTTCTTATAACATATTTATTAGATTTTGGCATCATGATATGCTGGTCTCATGAAAGATCCGAGTTATGCAGTGCTCACATTACTATTTTTTTAAATGTGTTTGGTACAGGGTCTCTCTACACAGCTCAGACTTGTAGTGATCCTCCTGTCTCAGCCTCCCCAGCACTGGGATTACAGGTACACATGTGCTACCATGCCCAGTTTTGGTGGCTGGCTCAGCATAGGGCCTGCATATTAAACCACATACTAAAAAAATAGCAGAGACATGCAATTGAAGAATTTTGAATGGCAGGAGAGTGGGGAGAGTGAAGGAGAGAGAAGGTCTATCAATCAGAAACAGCTCATAAGGGCTGGCCAAATAGCTCAGTGGGCTAAAGTACCTGCAAGCAGGCACAGGGGCCAGGGGAGGGAGGGGGTTGATCCTGCCTTGTCAGCCCCACCCCCCAGTTGCACTAAGACAGCAATTGAGACTGGGTGTGGTGGTGCCAACTGTAATCCCAGCTCTTGGGAGGCTGTAAGCAGATGGATCACTACGAGTCTGATCTAGGAGTGAGACCCTGAACACCCTGTAGACCCTTCCCTAAAATACAAAAAAA
>NW_004524683.1:470806-506742 GCF_000260255.1 Octodon degus | reverse complement strand
TTGGTTTTTTATTTTTATTTATTTATTTATTTTTTAAGGAACCAGGGATTAAACTCAGGCCCTTGCACTTGCCAGGTAAGCGCTTATTCTATTGAACTATCTCCCCGGCCCCTTCTATTTGGTTTTTTATCTTTCCTTCCAAAAAAGGAAAATGTGATCCTGTCACATACCTGCTTTGACAGTAACACCTTGCAGGGACTAAACCTCAGTATAAACTAACCATTGGTGAAGGACCGGTTCCCTGTATAGAAATGGTCCATGCAACAAACGTTAAAAGAGTGAGAAGCAGAGTGCCGTTTTCTAAGTCCCAATGAGGCAAGGAGACAAAGGATCTAGTCAATGTTCCTTGGTAAGTGCTGTTAGCACAAAATGAGGACAACCACGGAAATAACTGAAGTGCCCATCAACTGAAAAAGGAATTTGCAAGACCAAGTGCCTACACAAAAAGAACGGAAGTTTGTCCTCAGCAGCAACACGGAGGGAACCTGGGGTCATTAGGCTAAGTGAAATAAATGAGGCACCGAGTCGTATACCACACAAGCTCCCTCACACGTGGAATCCAAGAGAGTCCTAGAGAAGCTTGAGGGGATGATGCGGGCTTGCAGTGGCCTGGGAAGGTGCAGCTGGGGGTGGAGTAGGGTTGATCAGAGAGAACTAAGTTCAGCGGAGCAAGAAACTCTGGGGCTTTGTTGTAGGGCAGGGTAACCGTAGATAGCATTCTAAAAAACTACAAGAGAGCCAGCAGATAGCTCGGTGGACTAAGCGCCTGCTTAGGCAAGCTCAGGGACTGCGTCCATTCCCGGGACATGCTGTGCCAGCCCCGACCCCGGGCACACTGAGCCAACGACCAAGTACGGGTATGGTGGCACACGCCTGTAATCCCAGAGCTGAGGAGGCTGAAAACAAGTGGATCAGTGAGTCTGAGCTGCGTAGTGAGGCCCTGTACCAAATACATTAAAAAAAAAAAAAAAAAAAAAAACCTACAAGAAAAGATATTGGATGTTTTATCATAAACAAATAATTAATATTTGAAGAGATAGATACATATGTTTAACTGAATTTAGACATTGTACAAGGTATGTCAAAACATTATGGTCCCCCATTAACATGTACAATTTTTATGTTTATCTGTATCAATAAATGTTTCTTTAAAAATGCTTTAAAATCCCAAAACAAAATGAAGACAACCAGCCATCTTAGGGCTTTTGATGAAAGTGAGTCCCTAATCTAAAAAATGAGTTCAATCCCCAGTACCGAAAAAATAAAAATAAATAAATAAACAAAAATGAGTTCTATTCTGAGAGAGTTGTTCATAAATCAGATTCATTTGTAAGGTGGAAAGCTGGTCCGATGGTTGTGGGTTATTGTTAAACTGTAAGCTGGCAAAATGAGTCTTATACAGTACACCTGTGAAAGTTCACAACCTGGATGCTCATAAGTTGGGGATTTACCACATCCCCTGTAAGTAATTTCTGCTAGAAAAATCAGCACGAATGTGATCAGGCATCTACAGCTAAGCGCAGAGGTGCAGGAAGCACAGGAACAGAGGAACAGGCTTGCAAGCCAGGAAAATCCAGACAAGAGACCAGCTCACAGGGGCGCAGTTTCTTCAGCAAAGGATTGGGGGCGGGGAGAGGCAGGAACCTTTAGAATAGGGGATTCTGGGTCTTTATTGAAACAGACCGTTAAAGTAAACAAAGATCCCAGACAATCAGGATTGGATGTTTGACAATATTAAGAAATTCTGATTAATATTTTAGGTGTTAGAGAGATACTGTTACATTAGTATGCTAGGGATGCTGCAGCGAAGTGCCAGAGAATGGGGTTGGGGAGGGGGGCTTAAACCACAGAACTGCATTTTCTAACCATTCTTGAAGGTGTGAGCAGGGCCGCTCCCTTCCAAGGCCTCCCCCTGGTTCGTGGGCTGCGGGACATACTCTGCTCTGTGTGTAGGTGAGCCTTCAACTGTTCCCACAAGGACCCCAGCCATATTTGATTTGGGCCTGCCCTGGTGACTTCATTTTTAATTAATTGCCTCTTTCTTTGTTTCTTTGCTTGACACCAGGTCTTGCTAGTCTGATACTCTTGGACTCAAGTGATCCTCCTGCCTCAGCCTCCAGAGTGCTGAGATTAGAAGCTTGGGCCACCACCCAGCTTAACTGTCTTTTTATAGAGCCTGACTCCAACTCCAGTCACATGCTGAGATCCCGGGGGATAGAACTTCAGTTAAGGAACAGGGTAACAACTCGGCCTATGTGCTTCGGTTACCAACAATGAGGGCCACCAGGCTGGGGACAGGGTGTGACTAGCTCTGCGAGGCGGGCGGCTTGGGCCAGACCTGGGTTTCCTTTGCACCTCAGCCACCTGTAAGCATCCTGACTGCTCTGAGCCTCAGTGAATCTTCTGTGCACGGTGGAACAACATCAACTCCCTGTTCCATACTGACTTCCCAGAGGGAGCTGTACTCCTTCAAGTTAAGCAACACTTAGCAACAGGATGTGGGCTCAGACGCAGAGACCAGCCTTGAATATTAATCCTGTAATTCCTGCCCTGGTTGTAGAGCTTTACAGCTTTTTCTTTGTAAAATCTCTTTAGCCCCTTAATCTTTCTTGTTTCCAGGAAAGGGAGGGAGCTGTCCAGCCTTGCTGTGGCGAAACAGAGCAGAAAGCCTTGCTGTGGATCTTGAGCCAATCTGAGTGACCTGGAGGGAAGCACAAAGCCCTGGAACACCCCTCACCTGCCGCAGCCCCCCTCCCCCCGCAAGTCAGAGTGAGATGGATTTCCAAGCTGCACCTCAAAATGTCTCAGCCAGAAGAAAAATACAGTCACTCACAAATCCCCAGAGGCCTGTGTGGGGCTTTGACAGTGTCTCTTAGGAAGCCCACCAACAGCAGCAATGACCCCCTCCAGTTTCATGGTAGACCCACTGGGGCTGCAGGCTCAGCCTGGAGCCAGGGAAGGCAGGTCTGGGTCAGCTCTAGGAGGGGAGCAGGGTCATCTAGAGAGGAGAAACAGCTGACAACAATGCTGAGGGCTGGGTATGGGTTGGGGTGTGCGGGACATAGGTCAAGTTCAGAGGGCTTCCTGCTGAAGGTACTAAATGTTTCTGAACAAGGAATTCTACATTTCTGTTTGAACTGGTCCCATAAACTATGTGCCGGTCTTGCATAGGGTGGAAATGAACCCACCAGGTGGCCTACGTTGCTGAAGCAGACCTCAGTGGAGTGGAACCCAGCACGTTCCCCTAGACCTGCTCTTCCTCTGGCACCACTGCCACAGGACACACCATCCAGCGGGCACTCAAGCTAGGGATCCTGGCATTGCCTAAACTGCCTTCTCGCAGATTAAAGTGCCTGCAAGCAGGCACACGGGCCAGGGATTCCATCTCTGGGCCTGCTGTGCCACCTCCGCCCCTGGGGCTTGCTGAGACTGCAACTGAGACTGGGCATGGAGGCATGCACCTGTAATCCCAACTTGGGAGGCTGTAAACAGGCGGATCACTATGAGTCTGATCTAGCAGTGAGACTCTGAACACCCTGTAGGCCCTTCCGTAAAATATAAATAAATAAATAAATAAATAAATAAATAAATAAATAAATAAAAACTACCTTCTCCTTGCTGGATCCCCTCCCAATATTTTCCTCCTGAGGTCACCCAGGAGACCACCCTGCATGAATTTGTCCTCTGGCTTCCAGCTAGGTTTGGCCAGTGGGAGGTACTATCTTCAATGTGGGGGCAACAGCAGTGAGCGTGGGTGTTCATACCCCAGGCAACTTTCCTGCCAGATTGTGGGCAGACTGGTCCCTCTGGGCCGCAGCTACCATCTTTGCTGCTGGTTCTAAGGACCTGGCCCACTCTGCCTATAGGAACATGTGGGGGGGGGGAGAAAAAGAGAGAGAGAGAGAGAGAGAGAGAGAGAGAGAGAGAGAGAGAGAGAGAGAGAACGCTATCCCTTGCTGGCTTCCCTGAGGCTGCCCTGACCTATAAGCAGCTTGTTACACTCTCCTTCAATGTCTAGATTAACGACATCACTGCTTCTTGCCTGGGCCTTGCCTTTATCCTCCCCAACAAGAAATCACTAAGCCTTCTCAATTCTACCACCTAACTAACTCCCAACTTACCCTCTTCCGTCTCCCTCCTGGTCATCTAAACACTGATAGCTCCTAGCTCCTCCCTACTCCAATCTGCCACCCCATTCATGTTTCATAAGCAACCAAACAGTTTCCTTTAAAATCCAAATCTCCAAAAAAAAATTTTTTTTATATTAAAAACCCTTCATCACAAAGCAATTCTAGCTAATAATGCAAGAATCAAGCAGTACTGAGAAGCTTGAAAGTAGAAATTCCAGTTCGCTCCCTGACCTCACTACGTATATCCCTTCCCTCAGAGCCCCAGGGATAGTGATTTCTTGTGTCCTGCCCCACCGTTCTCTACTTATGCACGTGTACACAAATGCTCGTCTTTCAATCCACACAAATGGATTCCAGTCATGCATATAAGCCTACAAGTGCTTTTTATATTGTATGTTGGAAAATGTCTTATTCCATACACACAGATTTACTTTAGTTTTGATGGCTGCTTAGTGCTTGGTGAAGTGAACCAATAACTTTTCCCATCCACTGCTGCCTCAAGAGGGTATTCAGCTGAGTCGCTCAAGAACTCTGCCACAGGCTTTCTTGCCCAGGTATCCTCATTTCCTTGAGGGGTTGTTTCGGCACAGTTGGCTTACTGAGTCCAAGGGCAATGTGCATTTCACATTCGATAGATGTATCCATCTGCGTCTCCTCCTACCCCAGGACAATATTCCAATCTACATTTCCACTAGCAGAACATAAAGGTGTCTGTTTCTCCACATCTCTGCCAGTGTTGGATTTCAATAAGAAAACCTGGGCATGTGAGTTTCTGATTTAAATTCCTTCTCCCTCCAAGAGGAGTATCATGACTGGTCACTGAAGTCAGCCAGTGCTTGTGACCTCCCAAAGAAGACAGTACAGGGAGAGAAAGAAGAGGAACTCTCCAATCACAGGAGAGGCCCAGAAAACACCACCTCAACCAGGTGACCAAAGTGCAAGTCGACAGTGACAAGTCCTATCAGGACATGCCTTTGTTGTAAAAACAAGCCTGCGACTAATTCGAAGCTAGAGGTGTGTGCTGATGTCATAAAAATGATTCTGCCTCACATCTTTCCTCTCCCAAACTCAGCCCCAATCTGACCACAGGAAAAGCATCTGACAAATCCCAGCTGAAGGAAACTGCCAAATAGCTAAGCAGTTTTGCTCAAAATTGCCAAAGTTATCAAAAACAAAGCCCAAGAAGTCACAGTCAAGGATAGCCGAAAGCAACATGATTACTAAATGTAAAGCAGGATCCAGTGGAATTCTACAGAAAGAGGCGTTTGGTGAAAACGAACAGTCTGAATCAAGTATAGACTTTAGTTAATAATCATGTATCAATGTTGGATCGTTAACTGGAACAAATGTTGATTAGAGAGGAAACTAGGTGCATGAGAACTCTGCAGATGATCTCAACTTTAAGTGGTTGGACGTAACAACTTTTCAACTTTACAATGGCATAAAAGTGATACACATTCATTAGAAACCATATTTCTACTTTTTAAACCTTTTCCTAGACTGGAGACCTGCGTATGACTCTCTCTGGTTGACTTGGCCCGCGAGTCGAGACGTGGGGTAATGACCTGGAGGAGGAACGGGGATGAACAAGACAGGGCAAGAGACACGAGAGACGGAGACAAGACAGGCTTTCTGATCAAGTCTCGTTTATTGAGGAAGTGAGCAGGGTCTAAATAGCTGTATAGTGGAAGCAGTTGGGTGGGACTAGTTGTGGATTGGAAGTGGAGGTCCAGGACCACAGGAAGATGTCGAGGCAAGCAGGGATTGGTGCTGCAGCACTTCTTGCCCAAATAAGGGAAAACATAACAGGAGCATTCTATCGCGCCCCACATCTGGTGATACAGGTCAGCTGCCCAGAGGGAGAGTTTCTGGTCAGCCATGTGACCATGATAGGAAACAGCTGATTCCCCTAGTGCACTGTGTTGCCGGTGTTTTTTTGGAGATTGTGTTTCATGCTTTCGCATCCATCATGCCTTGATTCTCACAAGCGTGCTGTTTTTCACTTCAGGTCCATCTTCGTTAAGTTAAAGGAGAGACTCAGTGCTCACAAAACAGGGTACATATTAGATGATCCTTGGATCTCAGGCTAAAGTAAGTTTTCTAAGCACATTGAAGGTCCACTGGCTGGCCACTGACACTCAGTAGGTTAAGGGTAATAAGTGCACATAGACTGACCGTGTTTTTACTCCTCAACTCCACTGCAAGCTGAGGGATGTGGTGGTTAAGCTTAACTGGGTCAACTTGATTGACTTGGGGGCAACCTAGAGGATTAGCAAAGCATGCTTCTGGATGTATCTGGATTGGATCATGGAGATGTGACACCGGGCACTGTATTAATCAGCTTTCCCTCTTGCTGGATGAACTACCTGACATCTGTAACTTCAAAGAGAGGTTTATTTGGCTTGCAGCTTCAGAGATTTAGTCCATGATTAGCTGGCTCTGAGGCAGGAACATCCCGGCAGAGAGGTGTGGCAGAGCAAAGCCACGTAGTTTGTGGTGGCAAGCAGAGGAAGGCAACAGTGCCAGATAGGAAGAGGCCAGGATCAGACACAGGTCCTAAAGTCAAGCTTCTGTGACCCACACAGACACACCCAGAAATATGCATCTCCAATCACCTGTCTAGCTTCCAGGCCAATCAAGTCAACAACCTACCTTAAATGTCACATCTCATCCTTTGTCCAGTGGATAGCCAAATATACCAATCTCTTCAACAGCCATGACTCTTTTGGCCCCAACTTTATATGCAGTGCTTTTGGAACTAAACTAAGTTTTTCAAATACTTGTGCTTGGCTTTCTGCTCTTGACTTTAAAAGCAACCAACAGTATTCACTCCACAACCTGAACTTTGGGCTGCCTTGAAATTCCTCTGTGAATCCATCAGTCCACTGCCCTTAAACTGAGCCTCCCACAAAGTCTCAGGACATGGACAAAAATGTGAACAATTTTCTTTTCTGGCCACAGGGTAACATGCATAGCCTCTAGTCTATTTCCCAATTGAACTTCAGAAGCCTGACCTTTATCATTCACATTCTTATCAGCATTCTAATCTGCACTCAACCAGAATTGCCCATCAGGGTCTGCCCATAGCATTCTAGGACTTATCTAGCCCACATCTCCAAATCTTTCCAAATTCCTTCTGCAAACCAGTTTGAAAGCTTCTGAACCACATGGTCAAATATAGTTACAGAGACGAACCTACTCCTGATACAAATTCTCTACATTAGTCTGCTTTCCCATCGCTAGACAAACTATCTGATGCCTGCAACTTAGAGGATATGTTTAACCGGTTCACAGATTCACTCCATAGTCAACTGGCTCCAAAGCAGGAACATCAGACAGATAATTGTAGAGCAGAGTTCCCAGTTCATGGCAGCTGGGAATTAGAGGAAAAGTGTGAGAGAGGAAGGGGCAAGGGGCCAGATATAGACTCCTAAGTCATGCTTGCATGACCTACCCAGGCACACTGACAAGTGTGCTTTATGAACCTCCTGGGTGGCTCCCAAATGAATCAAGTTGAAAACCCAGCTTAACCATCACAGATACCATATATAATCCCTGGCCCCTTCCTTTCTGGCACTGTTCTTCTGCTTTCCTTCTCTGCTACTATGGACCAGGAAGCTGTGTCCTGCCATATCCCTCTGCCATGATATTTCTGCCACTGGAGCCAGCTAACCATGGACTGAATCCCCCAAAACTATAAGCCAAACAAAAGCCTTTTTCTTTTAAGCTGTGGGCATTCAGTATTGTGTCCCAGTGATAGAACAGTTGATTATACAGAAAACTGGATATTTCTGTACCTGAGTATGTGGTCTTTGGAATTGACTAAAGAGAAGAATTTGGAGAAGTTTGGAGATACAGGCAAGAGAAGCTATAGAATCCTATAAGCAGAGACTAGTGAGTGATTGGGATTGGAGAGCAGAAGACCAAAATGCTGATAAGACACAGACAGTGAAGGCCAGGCTCAGGAGGTTTCAACTAGGCACAAAGACTTCATTGGAGGTTGGATTTGAAGTTTTATGTATTACACTCTGGAACAAAATTGTTCACATTTTGCCCAACTCCTGAGACTTTGTAGGAGATAAAGCATACGGACAGTGGAATAACTGATCAGGCCTAGAAAATTTCAAGGTTGCCCAACATGTAGGCTGTGGGCCTAGAAAATTTCCTGGTAGCCCAACATGCAGGGTGTGGGCCTGGTCATGCTGATTTCTTTTCACCAGATTTATGTGAGAACTGTGGGCAAAACATAGAGCAGAAAAATCTGAAAGACATAAATTTGGGCTCAAAAGGAACCATTTTTAAAGTTCTGGCCAGAGACTAGGCATGGTGGTGTGCACCTGTAATCCCAGCACTTGGGAGGCTGAAAACAGGAGACTCTGGGGCTGGGGAGATGGCTCCGTGGAATAAGCGCTTCCCTGGCAAGCACAAGGGCCTGAGTTCAATCCCTGGTTCTGAAAAAAGAAAAAAAAAACAAAACAAAAAAAAACCAGGAGAATCACTATGAGTCCAATTTGTGTAGTGAGACCCTTGTAGACCCTTGCATTAAATACATAAAAAATAAAAATAAAAATAATGTTCAGGCCAAAGGAGGTGTGGTCAGTGGAGAAATTAGTATCATTAAAAAGAAACTAAATACTGTGGAGACAAGAAAGATGCCTTGGGAGTATCCTGAGGCTTACCTATCACAAGCTCAAGAGTATATATATGTAAACCTTTCATTTGAGAAGAGAGCTCCTATACTCCCTGCTTGAGAAGGGCTACCTAAGGACTTGTTTTTCTACAATTAATTTCAGCATGATCAGCCATCCAAGCATTCAGAGACTGCTGCAGCTATGGTCCAATGTGATGTATTAACAGTATCCCTTAGTTATTGCAGACTGAGCAGGCCCACAATCTTCCAAACAAGTGTACAGCGAAAGCTTAAATAACAGAATTTGCAATTCTGGTAGCAATTCTTGTCTTTCTGATAGCAAAGACAGAGATCTTCTTTGAGTGGCCTGTATTTATTTAGTTATCAAAATAGAGGAGGGGAATACTGAAGAAAGGCATGAATCTGAGCAGGATCTTTTAAGGACCTTGGGAGTCCACTCAAGGACTTTTCCCAGTACGCTAATTTAGAAGAATTATGTCATCTCCAAGAAAGTCTCTGTCCAAGAATGAAATGCCTGCAGCTTCAGTCTTTATCTAGTTAATTGAGGTTGGAGCCAGGAGTCTGTGGCCTTATCTTGTCCTTTGAGGTGTCTGGGCTTCACCAGCCACCAGTGACTCATCATGGTCACTTACTATGAGTCTACGGCCCGTCTCCAGACAAGGGACCTAGCCCTTGGGAAAACTCTCAAGTGAACATGGAAAACCAATTGGTTAATTTTAAATCCTGCACAGAGCCACTTCGTAGTGGTCTCCATCACCAGTGGGACCTGGCTACTGTTCGAGCTCACAGTAGGCCTTTGTATCATCTAGAAGGTGCTGGCTTCACTGGTATTCAGGATGCAAGAGCTGTGGTGCCAGAAACGCTTTCATCCAGATTTCAAAAGAAGGCCTGGAGGTCAAACAAGGAGCCCCTGGGAGAGTAGCACTCGGCACTGTGGGAATGAAGCTAATGGTGCGGTGGAGACCCAAGAATTGAAAAATACCAAGAATGTGAAATGTCTACTGAGAAAATCTTCAGGTTTTGAATGAATTCAGTCCAAGAGAGAGGCCATATGAGCTGCAACCAGCGAGACCATGGGGCAAACCTAGCCAAGTCTCCTGGAATTCACGTATCACCACCATGTATCCCACATCGGGATCATGGAGGTATAGGACTTACTATTTGCCCTGATGGTTTTGGGCTCTGCTTGGATTATCTTTTTTTCTAGCCTCTTATTTCTCCATTTTAGAGTGGGAATGTTTATCTGTGTCATTGCACCTTGCAATTAATGTAACTTGTTTCTTGTTTTTACAGAGATTCCAAGCTAAGAGTTTTCCTGAGTTTCAGAAGGCACTTTGATTGGAAATTTTGAAAAATTCTGGAACTGTGAAGACTTTGAGGAAGGGACTATTGTGCTTTGGTGATGCACAGGACAGACCTATCATGTTAGGTGGAGTATTGTCCTCATGTTTATTTAGAGATGAAAGGAGATATGTTTATAGTTAAGGAGATATGTTTGGGTATCTAGTTGATAGGATATGGGATCTGGTGGTTAAGCTTAATTATGTCAACTTGATTGGCTTGGGAGCTGCCTAGGGGAGTACTAAAGCAGCTTCCAGGTATGTTTGAATGAATCATGAAGGCAGGACTTTGGATAGCATGTGGGCCTCAGATCCCTTCCTCTTTGGCACTATTCCTCTGCCTGTTTCCCTGCCGCAATGAACTAAGTAGCTGTGCCCTACCACCCTCCACCAGAGTGCTTTTGCCTTGGAGCTAGGAGTGGCTTCCATGCAATCATGAACCAAATTAAATCTCTCTTCCTTTACATGGTGGGTGATAGGTATTGTGACCCAGTGACAGGAAAGCTGACTACCGTATGGCGAATCTTTACAACTTTGCCTGTTTTCTGGAAATTTAAAACGATCCTAAAATATAAAGTTAACAAGTTTCATACATAGAACAAGATCCACAGCTACATCCAGTGGCCTCTACTATTTAACCCCAGCTGCTAGCTCATCTGTACCTCCTTCTTTCCTCTGGAACCTCTCAGTCACTCCATATCTGCAGGTCAAATTTTCTAGCAAGCTCCTTGATTTTTTCAGTGTCTTCAGGCTGTTACAAATGGTGGTCTTCTCACTGGCTTGACTCTTCACTACCTTCCTTGGTGAACATGTTCTACTTACTCAGTGTCTTAGTTACTGTTTCTTTCAATTTGGTACAGGGTCTCATTACACAGCTCAAACTCATAGTGATCCGCCTGTCTCAGCTTCCTCAGTGCTGGGATTACAAGCGTGCACCACCAAACCTGGACTTGATGGCCAGCTCAGCACTCCCTGGAGCAGGACCAGTGCGGCATGTAGTGCCAGGGATCAAACCCCAGTGTCTACACTTGCCTAAAGCAGGTGCTTAGTCCACTGAGCAGTCTCACTGGCCCCTTAATTACTTTTCTTGTTGCTGTAACACCCAACAACCGGAGTTAAAGGAGGAAAGGTTTACTCAGCTTACAGTTTAAAGAGGTTTCTGTCCATAGTTGACTGGCTCTAAGCAGAGCGGCACGTGGCATCACAGAGGAGAAACGGTTCATAGCAGGCAGAAGGCAGCATCCGCAAGCTGCAAAGCAGTGCAGCAGCAGCAGCCTGCCTCTGCCTTTTACTGTTTCCAGGCTACTCACTCTTTGTGCCATGTCATTATCCACATACAAACTATGCTAAATCAATCAGTGGACTATTTAGGAATCATACACCCTTAATCCCAGCATCACACACTCAAAGGAACCCCCTCCAGGGAGTTCCCCTTCCCTCTGACCTAACCCAGGTCAGCCAGTGGAGCTTCAGAGAGTGAGCTTCTCCAGGGATGACTTACTTACCCTTCTCTTGTTGGTGAGACAAAATACCCAACAGTTAAGGGAAAATACCCAACAGTTAAGTTAAGGGAAGAAATGTGTATTTATCTCAGACTGCGTAAAAGTTTCAGTCCATAATCGGCTGGCTCCAACTCAGTGGCATAGTGGAGGAGCAATAGTTCTGGTGACCTAAGATAGCAAAAGCACTAAGGGAGGGAGAGAGACAAGTTTCTTTCTCTCCTTTATATTGTATCCAGTCTGCAGGGATTAGGATTGTGCTAATCCGATTAGTAGACTGATCCAGCAATCACCCACCCTTAATCCCAGCACCCTTAATTCTAGCATTGCACTAGCAATCAATCACACACTCTCAATTCAGCCACCTCTGACAAAAACCCTGTGACCACATAAGGCTTGGGGAGGGGGGCATCTAGACACAAGCCACAACAAACAGGGGTAGAAACTGGAGATGGTATTAGTTTACTGTAGCTACTCTAATGAATTACAACAAACTGTGTGACTCCAAAAACAAAACAAAAATGAAAAACAGAAAACAGAATACATTCTTTCACAGAACTGAAATACTAATTTCAGAAATCTGCAACCTGAATCAAGCTAACAGGGCCAAGTTTGTCCCTGAGGAAGAGGAGGAGGTCCCCATCTTGGCCTCTTCCAGCTTGGGGAGGCTGCTGGCTTTGGGGGCTTATGACCACATCATTCCAGTCTCCAGTCTTCCACCCACACATCACCTCTTCTTCCTGTGTCTTTCTAATCTCACTTTCATAAGCACATTCATCTTTGGGCGTAATCCAGGATGGTCTCTTCACCACAACATTTTTGCTTACTTCTGTGATGACTCTCTTTCCAAGTAAGGTGACATTAAACATCCTGGGGATTAGGACATGGGCAACTACTCAGCCCCTAGGAATCCCAGTCTGCTCACCCTGCAGTGAGGCTCTCTTTTTACCAGGTTGATCCTTGTTCCTCCTTGAGGTAAGGGCCCACAGAACTGGCCCCAGAAGGCCACGAGACTCCTGCAGCAGACTGCCCCGTGTTAGCATGACTGAGCTGGCTGAAATAGACATAAGCCCTAGTGACGGTGTGTTGTGTGTTGTTTTGAGTTAGACCCTGAAATAGATGTGGATGAGGAAATTATTTATTAAGGACCAGTATCTGGGGGGAAAGGGACAGCATTTGGCAAAGGGAGAAGCTGAGCAATGAAGCAGGGTGACAAGGTGGGTCACAATGTCTGGACCTTGATCAAGCATGGCAACGTGGGCTTCCAAGTCCCTGCCGCCATGGTTGGAGCAGTTAAATGGAAAGCAGCAGAGAGGGCAAGCAACTCCCCAAGGTCACTGCTAGTAAGGCAGAGCCAGGTTTTACAGCCAGTGGTGTATGATTCCAGAGTCTGGATTCCACAGCTGTGGCATCAGATCCTGGGAGCCCCACAGGTGTCCCCTCCCCCATCCCCTGCTCCTGCCTCCTTGGCTGGACCCTGGGGGTCTCCACTCCACTGCTTCTCACTCCTGTGCTCACAACCTTGGAGAGGTTCTTCACTCTCCAAGGGGCCCAACTTGGAGCCCCTGGCCCTCATTCCCTGCCCTCTGCTCTCCAAACCAGGCCTCCAACCTCCCCATGCCTCTTAATTCTCTGACCACGCTCATCACCCTGCCCTGTGTCCTTCTGTTCCCCTGCCTAGAATGTCTGTCCTCATCTTGCCACTTACCTATCTACCCTCTGTCCATCTATCTGAGACAAGATCTCACTCTGATGCCCAGCTTGGCCCTGAATTCCTGGCTCCAGTGATCCTCCTATCTCAGCTTCCTGAATGACTGGTCCTACCAGTGTCCACCACCACTCGTCACGTTCACCTTGCCTTTGTCCCAGTCAGATGCTCCCTATTTCCAAAACCCCTTCCACCAGCACTGTTCCTCCTGTCCCCCAAAAGCTTAGCTAATGTCCACCAACACAGCAGCATTGCAGGGCCCTGGTAAGAACCTCTTCCCCCGCTTGTCTTCCAGGAGGGTGGGGAACTGGAAGGCAGTGGCACAACTCTTAGCCAGGTTGGGGCCTAGGTTGGCCACTTCCTCTATTCTGAGTCTTCATTTCCTTATCTGTAAAACAGAGGTGACGGCCTAGCCTTTGCCAGGCATGGGAAGTCTTTAGCCTGAAAGCAGCCTCATGTCTGCCTGCTGGGCCTCACCCAGGGCCCACAGACTCCCTGAGGGCTGTCGCCTGTGCTTTCACCCCTTGGTGTCTGCTTGCAGGGGGTTGCAGGGGTGAGTCTAGGACCTGGCTTCCACCACCAGGAAATCAAAACCATAAAATGGTATGGTTTTTGCATACAACCTATGCTTGGCCTCCCACTTTAAATCATCTCTAAATTACTGACAATATGTAAGGCAGTGCAAGTGCTATCCGAATGATTGTTATACTATATTGTTTAGGGACCACAGGGGCAAGAAAACTTTGTACATGTTCAGAACAGATGCAAATATATTTCCAGATATTTTTATCTGTGGTGGGTTGGGTCCACAGAAGCAGAGGGCCAGCTCTTTTCTTCCCATGTTCTCTGTTTTTCTTCTCTTAGCTGGGCTACCAACAACCATCCCCCAAAGGGGGTGGTGTGAGGATTGAATCAGGATGAAATCTGGAGGCCCAGCCCAGCTGGGGATTGTGGGTATGCTGCTTTCTGCTTTTGCTTTCCAGTGTGGAGCAGGTGGGTTCCCACCAGGTGCATCCCAGGGGACAATGACTTCAGAAGGTGTTCCCGGACAATAGTAGAGTTCTTCCTGCAGACTGGGAGGTGGGCAGGCGGTGCACTCCCTTAGCCAGGGATGGACGATGCTGCTGCTGCTGCTGCTGCTGGCTACAATCTGCCCTCTACCCCAGCTGCTGCCTTGACCTCCTTCCTTTCTCCTCCCTCTTCCCACAGTCCCACCACAGCCTTGCTCCTTGGCTCCACTCTGCAGGGCAGCTCCCTAATCTGGGGTACCACAAGGCTTGTGGTCTGGGCTGTCTAGCTACTGCATGAACCTAGAAGGTGGCAAGGGCCAGCACCGATTCCTGAGACATCCTTCCCTACCAGCCCCACAGGATGACTCAGAGCTCTGCCACCACATTTGTCTGTGCCTATATGGACAGGACCTGCAGACTGCTATGTGGACTAAGCCAGGAGATACATCCCTGGCTCTGGGGCAGCAGAGGCTCTAAGGAGCACTGTGTAAGAGTCCACACTTAACCCCTTGTGTATGGTCTGGATCACACATGCTCCCCCAAAAGCTCTTGTGTTCAGAGGTGGGATGTTGGAAGGGTGTGAGATCTTGTGGTGGTAGCCCCACCCAAGAGGGAATCCACCGTGAGCTCCTAGCTGAATGTGCTGCCAGGAAGTAGGGCTTGATTGGAAGATGTAGGCCACTCCCAGAGTGCCCTGGGAGAGAGATTCTTGTCCCTGGCCCCTTCCTCTCCCTCCAGCTGTTCCCCTGTACTCTGCTTCCTGGCTGGGGTGAGCACAGCAGCTTTCTCTACCACACCCTTCCACCTAGGAACTCTGGACCCATGAGCCAGAATAATCTCTTTTAAGCTGTGAAAGTCAGGTATTTTATCCCAGCAAGGAAAAGGTGAATTAATATACCATGGGCAGGCCGAGACTGTGCTCCTCATTTACTATGGGGAAACTGAGGCCAAGGAAGGGATCATGGCCTCCTAAGTCCATCAGAACCATGGCCTGTGGCTAAGACTCCTTCCCAGCCTCTTCTGGCCTCTTTGCTTACTGGGCCGGTACCTCATCCAGTGCACCTTCCCTCTGCTTTGGGGACCTGGGGGATTCCTAGCTTAGAGCCAAATCAGCAGCTCTGGAGGTATGGGGGAGGGGCGAGCCTCCGTGCAGGCAGGTGCTTTATTTTAATGTTACAATTGAAAAGATGGGGGATGGGGAGATAGCTCAGTAGAATGAGCGCTTGCCTGGCAAGCTCAAGGGCCTGAATTCAATCCCTGGTTCCACAAGAAAAAAAAGAAAGAAAGAAAGAAAGAAAGAAAGAAAGAAAGAAAGAAAGAAAGAAAGAAAGAAGAAAGAAAGAAAGAAGGAAAGAAGGAAAGAAAGGAAAAAAGATAGGTGTAGAGGACCACTGGGATGGTTCTCCCTGAAAGGAGACCATTGTCCCCACTTTAGCTAGCCTGTGCCCTATCTCCTGAGTATTGATATGTACAGAACCTGCTAAAATAACACTTCCCCCTCAATTGGCTTTAAGCAATGCCAATGGGCCTAGCCAGGGGCCCAGGGATAGCCTTTGAAACCATGTGACAGGTCAGTGATGCCCCACCTGCAGCTCCCCACTACTAAGCATGAGCTAGGCTGAGAAATGCCGGGATTGAGCCTTGAGAAAGAGGCCTTGATGGCCCGGGGCAGGAAGGTCAGACATCAAAATTGAGGCAAAGGACCAAAACCACAAGATACTCCCTCAACAGTGTTATGTAAATTCATCCCAACTCAGCCAGTAACCGGTACCAGAATCCAGTACTCTCTGCACACCTCTCTGAACACTGCTGAGGTGCCACTGTGCCTCCTAGCTAGCCCAGCTCCTGGTACTCACTACTTCCAGCCATTCTCGCAGTCTCAACCCTCAGCTATCCTCCCCTCTTCACAAATTGTTAAGATACAGGGTTCAGCTCTGGGTCGTGGGCTGCTTTGTTCTGGGTAGCCATTGCTCTTCTTTTAAATTTGCATTTATTTATTTTTTTACTTATGTATTTGGTACAGGGTCTCACTACACAGTCCGGACTCGTAGTGATCCACCTGTTTTTAGTCTCCCCAGTGCTGGGATTACAAGTATGTGCCACCATGCCTGGTGTTGGCAGCCAGCTCAGCAGACCCAGGGCCAAGGCCAGCGTGGCATGTGGTTCCAGGAATCAAACCCTGGTCCCTGCACTTGCCTATGCAGCTGCTTAGTCCACTGAGCTATCTCACTGGCCCATGGGTAACCATTGTCATTGTTCTGACTGGACTTAGGACTCCCTTGGCTCCCCACAACTACAGGTGTGGTTTTGTTTCTTTATCCTCGCTGAGTGTTGCGCTGGAAGTGGTAGATCAGAATTTGCTTACTAGAATTCCGACAACTTTCCCCTGGGAGTACAAATATAGACTCCTCATCCTACAGTGAGGTCCAGATTGAGTTCTCAAAGATGGGGGCTCAGAGAGGTCAGGATTGCTCCTTCAAGATCACACAGCAGCCAGGACTTCAGCCCACTTGACTAGAGTTCCTTGCCCCACCCAAAGTGTGTCCCAGACACATATTTCAAGGACATGCTGAACAATGCCACCCAGTAGGCACTCACTTGCCCTTGACAGCTTTAGAAGGAAAGCCAACGCTCAGGGGCCCATTCCCCAGCTGAGGATCCCCTCCTCCCCACTCACCCCTGCTCAAGACTGACCAGGCCCTACCCTGCCCCTTGTAGCCGCCCCTCTTCCTCCTCCATACAGAGGAACAGCCATTCAGAAAGCTGCCGATCAGAGGGTAGCATTTCTCCCCTCTCCATCAAGCCAGCTCTGTTCCCCTGCTTAAGGAAGATCTGTGGCAGAAGTCTGCCAGGTGCTTCTCTCCCAGTCTGTATTTCAAATGCTCCTTGAGTAACTGCACTTGTGAGGGGGAACTCCCAGGAACACTTGGGGAAAGAGGACAGGAGCCCTCCCAAGGCAGAGGGTTTGTGGGGCCCCTGAATCAAGCAGGGTGACCACGTGGTTCCACCCTCTCTCTCCAAGGATCCATGTGGCCCCAGAACCATGGATTGTGCCTGCACTGTGAGCTGGGGCCAGTAGTGAGTGGCAGTAACCATCGTGGATGGCCCTAGTCCTCCGCCTGACACATAGACCCTTCCTCTTACCACTGTGGAGTCAATTCTTGCACAAATGGGAAAGCTCTGCTCACACCCCAGCCCTGTGTGTGGCTTCAACTCCAGCCTGCTCTGAGGTCACCAGATTCAATGTCACTGTACCTGCTGAGAGGGCTGTCCTGTCAGTCTCAGCACAGGGTGCTGCTGCCAGCCTTCGGCAGACACATCATGGTCCTGGTGGGCTGCACCAGGGCCCCAAAGCCCCGGCCCCATTGTTTGTCCTTAGCACCCCCTCAGGCAAGTCACACACCTCTTGGGGACCCCTACAGGGACTCCCCAGCTAAATTCTGTGGGGCTTTTGGGGTGGGGTCCCTCCTGTCCCCTCAGCCTGGACCTCCCATGGCCTCTGTCTGTGGGTAGGTTCTTTACACCAAGAGTCAGAGGCGCATGGCTCCTTCACCACCCAGTGCATTGCCAGCTAATTCACTCATGCCCCTCTTGCCACCAGACTGGGAGGAACGGGTCCTGGCAGCAAGCGCAGAGATCAGCCTCCCCCAACTCTCACCACGAGGTTTCATCTCCACCTCGCAGAAAGTCACTTCAATAATTTATTTGCACGTTATCACTAAACCACTCCTGGCACGGCAGGAAGCTCGAGGGAGAGAAGCGTGGCCAGAATGACAAGCAGAGCTGGTGGCCTCACCTGGCTGTGGGAAGGGTTGGGACCAGGCCTCCAGTCCAGGTCTGCAGGGACTCACGTGTACAATGGGCAAAGGCTCCTGTCTCCTCCCTCTCGGACAGTGCAGGGACCCTGCCACACCAGGCCCTGGCTCTGGTCCATGCAGGCAGGGCCTTTTCCTCTCAGCTGTGCTCCAAACCCAGCTCAGAGCCACCCCCACCCCCATGCTCACCCTTCCCTTTCCTTCCCACAATGCCCAGCATGAGTGTGGCCCTTGGCACAGCAGGGGACAGAACAAGGCTCTGTCCCCATGGGCCTTTGAAGTTTCCTGTGGAACAACAAACCCTAATTCAGAAAGTAAGAGACTTTACTGAGAAGCTCAAATGGGGTTGGGGTACAGAGGCTGAGGCAGGAAGCCACCCTGCTGCAGGCCCATCAGGAGGCAGGCTTTGCTGAGACCAGGAAAACGTGGGAGGAGGTGCGGAGACTAAGAGGCTGGGAAACACACTGCAGAGCTGGGCCTGTGGCGGATTTAGGAGTCTGGGTTCTGCACAAAGTGTGATGGGAAGTCATGTCTAGGGTTTAAGGTGGAGGCCAAATACCCTGTGAAGGGTAAACGTAAAAGTAATGTGCTGAGCCAAAGTAAAACTAAATGTAAAAAGTTGCTCTGCTCAACTTTCTGTGACCCTGCTTTCTTGTAAGACCACAAAGAGGCTTGGTGTACCATTAATAAATCATCAATAGCCTGAGAGTTCCCAGAAAAAAATGCTCCCAGAAAAAAAATGTATGCTGAGTAATGGTCACGTTGTCCCTAAAGGTATCATTCTACGTTAAATGACAAATCTGTTTGCCAAACAGGATGCAGTTTCTACCTTTAAAAACTCTATACATACATAAATAAATAAATAAATAAATAAATAAATAAATAAAACCTCTATACCTCTAAGGCTCCTGGCCATTTGTCCTCTCTTATGTGAATATGGTCAAGTGGTCCCAGGCCCGGTAATAAAAGGCTCATCTTTAAATTTTAATTTGGACTCAGATCTGGTTTCTATGTTGAGAACCCATAGCAACCCTGCCCTATTTTATTTTATTTTAATTTATTTGTTTGTTTTTAAGATGGTGTCTTGCCAAGATTCCCAAACTGGCCTTGAACTTGTAACCCTCCTGCCTCCGCCTCCCATGTAGCTGAGATTACAGGTGCACACCACCACATCCGGCTGCCCCTGCTTCCCTTAGTGTGTCTGGATGATAAACAGCTGGATGAAGGAAGGAAGGAGGGAGGGGAGGCATCAATGCCCGTGTGCACGACTGGACCCAGGCGTGGGATGCAGCATTGTTGTCACCACCAGGAACACACTGTGGCCAAATCTTTGCACACCTTGCACACTTTCACAGGGGATATGCCTCCAGAAGTGGCAGTAATCAGGATTCTCAGGATCTGAGACAGCGTCCAGGGTGTCACACGCAGTTCTAAGTGTGGAATGGGTGCTCAAGGTCTGTGGTCAGCCTCTCAAAAACTTAACTGAGTCTGAGTCTCTTTTCCCAGCTGTAAAAAGGAAATAATGATCTCCCTAGAACTGGGATAATAATAGAACATAATAATAATTTCTCCTCTAATCCTTTGAAAACATCATATGTTAGGTGCTGTTGTGAGGGCAGAATACAGAGCTTCAGGCCCTGGTACTCAGGAGTTGCTTAATAGGAGGTGTGTGTTGGGGCCGGGGAGATGGCTCAGTAGAATAAGCGCTTGCCTGGCAGGCGCAAGGGCCTGAGTTCAGTCCCCGGTTGGGGGGGGGAGGGGAAAGATGTGTGTGGCCCAATAGAATTGATATAGGGGAATGAAAATCCCAACCTGAAAGGTACCTGCGATGAGTACGTGTTCTCTAAAACCAAGAATGAATTTTAGGAACAAACGGAGGTCAAGAGCTGAACATATTTACTGAGGGAAAAAAAGCTTATGTCCCAGAGAGAAACAGAAGGGGCACCTGAGCAGGTTGCCCAGGAAGCTGTCCCTTCCAGGGATTTGTATAAAGTAAAACCATGTGGTAAGGAGGGTTTGAGGTTTAAAACATGGGAACTCTGCTTACGTGGGCATGAGGTAGGACAAAACTATGGTCAGCCAATGAGATTACAAGCACCATTGCTCAGGTAAAATGAAAAATTAATTAAATCCAGGACCGAATGAGGAAGTGAATCACATAGCAAGCAGGCATGAATACAGAACAGGGTCTCTTCCTATTGGGGGTTGGGCTAGTGATTCCTTTAGGCTCTTTCAAGGTGATTGATACCCATTTAGAATGTCAACCCCTGATGCCCATCCCTAGGGAAGTATGTGGCTGTATTTGTTTATTCTTTTGTCTTGAGATCTGTCCACAACCGGAGTGTGAGTCTCTTCCAAAGCTGCAAAGTCACTTTGTCTTCCATATTGTCTCCTTGAGGCCCTGACTGACTGTCTATAATATTTCTGTCTAATTTAGCTGCCTACAACAGAATAAACATCCCCTGTTGCTAAGGACAAGTCCACTTCCCGGGCCTACTATGCACCCAGCCTCAGGCTGGGCATGGTGGATCCTGGCCCTCCTCCTACTCAGACGGCAGATTCTGGTTGCAGGCTGTGAGGCTGGAGCATCAAGAAGGAAGCCCAAGGGCCAGGGAGTTAGCTCAGTGGCATAAACGCCTGCCTAGCAAGCACACGGTCTTGAGTTCAATCCCCAGTGCTGTGTGTGAGCGTTTGTGTGTGTGTGTGTGTGTGTGAGAGAGAGAGAGAGAGAGAGAGAGAGAGAGAGAGAGAGAGAGAGAGAGAATGAAGCCTGAGGCTGCTGTAACATGCATTTTTACCGTTTTAACCTGTCTTCACACCGTGATTAGCTCTCCACAGAAACTGACCACATCAGGCAGTGGTCAGGGTTCAAGCACGCTGCCTTGCAAACAGCTGAAGAAGAGGGAGGCTTTAATTTGCTCTGAACGCAGCTCACTGGCAGCCCAGCATGCACTCTGATCAAATATTTAGGCCCTCAGGAGCTGCCTGCAATATTAATGTGGTGGGCAGAAAGCCTTGGCTACCGCCATCATCAATGCCTGGGGCTTCAATAATGAACGAAGGTCTCACCCACCCCTAGAAAGGTGAGCCCGTCCTGGCCCTCAAGTAGGTTGAAAACACTGCAGGAAAAAGTCCAAGGAAAAAGTCCAAGAGGCTCCCACCTTCCTTTTCCCAGCTGCTCAAATATAAACCTCCCGCTCGGCACCCAGGCTGGGGCACTGCATTTAATAACGGGCATCTAGATCTAGAGAGATATGTTGTGTGTGGCCCTGGAAAGCGAGTGTGGGGCTCCCACGTGCTAGGCAACCGGGCTACCACTGAGTCACACCCCAGCTCCAGGAGCTTTTCTGAAGTTTGTGCGCTTCCTCTCTAGGGCTTTCCTTTCTGAAGATACAGATGAAGGTAATAATCAGAAATGTGTGAGAAGCTTTGTGTTTCGCAGCATTCATTTATTATTTATGACCAGAAGTGAATGTTCTTAAACGAAAAGAAGTTAGAAATACTCGGAATTTTAAACAATAAGGGGTAGATTAGGGAAATAGTATCATAGCTTCTTGGCAGATTATTCTGTAATGATTCAAAGTTATGTTCGCAAATAGTTTTAATAAAAGGTGAGCATTATCACAATAATTAAATAAAAAGGGGCTGACAAAGAGTGCTACGCCCAGGGCTACACAGTTCTTAACTGTTAAGACTTCCTCAGGTTTCTTCATCTCCCAGGGCCTCTCTATTCTTACTCGAAAAATAGTTGCAACATCTGCCACACAGATTGTTGTGAAAAAGAATAGCGTGACATTCAGAAGTGGCCTTGGACAGTGAAGAAGACAAGTAATTCACCGCACTCGTTACTTAAATTGTAACAAAAGGGACAAGTTGACCCCAAAATATGGATGGTGAACTGTGGTCAGCCGATAATGCCACTTTTAACTTTCCTGTCTTCTGTTTTCCCTGTTTCTAACCACATGGTACAGCACTTCCCTGGAGAGGGCATTTCTAACAACGCTTGTCTCACAAATATTTACTGCATGCCCACAATGTACCACGCTGTTCTAGTCTTTCAGATGCAAAGATGGATAAAGAGAAATCAAAGCTTCTGCATCTGTTGAACTTAAGCAGGGCACGATGAACAGCAGCTACAGTAAACAAGCAAGTTACACGCTGAGGGAAGGTATGCGTGGCACCAAGAGGCAAAGTGCCCGCCCCTTGGGTGCAGGACAGCTGGGACCTTGGTTTTATTTTCCATAATTTTATTGAGAAACAAATAGCAATGAGACAGTTTCAAATCAAATGGGTAGGACAGTTTTAATAATTAACACATTGCATACATTCTTCCTAGTGGTTAATTGTTGTACAAGATTCGGACATGATATCCTATTTACAAACACCATTAGAACAAATCCCTCTATTCATTAAGAGAATGTAACTATATGTCTATCCTAACCACTTTGAATACACAGATAGATACAAAATGGACATTCATCTGTATACCCTTTTTTTGTTTAGTTCCTTCATTTGATTATTATAGGTGTGCAAACTCAGCAAAATATTCCAAAAGAGTCTAGTAGTCCATAATAGTATTGGGTCTTCCGCTTGACTGGCAATGTCAGAAATTGTTGACCTGAGTCCCCTACAGCTCAACATAACAGCATGGCTTTACTTCTTATATTTCATTTTTATACTTTTCTGCTGGATGGTTAAGACCAAGGTAAAGCAGGACCTATGCAACAAGAGTTGTAGCTTTTGGGTCTGAGAAGGTCAGTGAAATCCCCTCAGGATTTATCCTGAGATCCTGTACCTCAGATTGTAGAACCTTTGTCAGTGTCAGCCATGTGGATGAGTCACAGCCATTGCTTGGCCAATGTGCTCTCTGTGAAAGCCTGAGAGGATGTTTTCTCTCCATGTGACTTTCCTTAGGCACCCTCTATATCATCGATCACTTTCCTCTTTGATCCTATAATCTCCTTGATCAGAAAATTTGGGGCACTACTGAGTTCCATGATGTTACAGTACAAGTTCTCATATATCCTGAGTCTTAATTGACCTTGGAAGGCTAGGGCCAAAATGTTGGCTTTCCTTGCAGCCCTCCTTTTTCTCTAATTTTGGTCTGCAAACTTAGGTTGTTAACCATCCAGAAGACAAGCTTATTGTTATTACCATACAATTTAGGCTGTTAAGCTTAACCTCACTATCTGTCTGAATATCAAACATCTTAGGCATAACATGGAACAGGTATTTTTCATCAAGTATTGATATGTTGAACTTTAAGGGACCTTGTTTGTTTATATATTTAGTAGAGTCTCACTATGTAGATCAGATTCTTAGTGATTCTCCTGTTTCCACCATCCCAAGCACTGGGATTACAGGCATGTGCCACTACGCCTAGTCTTAGTCTCCATCTCAGCATGCCCCCGGGGGTGGGGTGGTCCCTGCGCCTGCCTAAGCAGGTTCTTTAGTCCACTGAGCTATCTGGCCAGGCCTAACCTTTTGCTTTTGACCCAGTGAGCTGGAAGCCAAGAAAGGCTCTAAGCCTGGAGGAGTGACTCGGGTTGGGAGGAGCTTGCTCCCCCTGCTGAGTGTGAAGAGACTGCAAGGGCTGTGGGCAGAGGAAGTGTGTTTTGGCTGGGCTAAAAGCGCTGAACACTGGACCCTAAAGGAGACACCCAAAGATCTGCTGGGTGGCTGTGGCTGGGAGAGACAGATTCCTGTAGGATGAACCCAAGGTTTTGGGGGTTGCCTAAGCAACTAGGAGAAAAAGCTGTCCCTGCAAATGCACTAGGAGATGAGGAAGGAAATGAGTCTATTTAAAAATAAAAAAGACACAGAGAAGCGTTTGATGTTCAAGGCTCCAGGGAGGAGTGGCCGAGTGAGGTGTGGGGAAGCACGGCCTGGTGAATAATGGAGGAGGCTGGGCTTTGATGATGAGACGCAGCAGGCAGCAGAGCCCGCGGCCTGCTCTGGGTCGCCCAGGGAATGCACACCACACCACACCCCTCCCCTCCGAGCCGCCCCAGGTGGGCTTCCTCTCTCTGGCAGGAGTAAGCTGTGACTGTTCTGGAGGCCCAGGCCTCTCCAACAGAGTGCACCCAACCCAGAATTCCCACTTCCTTACCAGACGGCCCTCGACCTGTGGGACCTGTGCCTTCATACCTCGGGACTGAGAGCAGTGTAGGATAAGAGGGGAGGCAGCCCTCCCACAGGGAAGCAGAATGAAAATCAGCCTTGTTTACTGCTTATATGCCTGCCTTCCGCACTCGTTCTGCACCTGGACCTCCTGGGGCTAGGGGCACAGGTAAAGGCCTCCTGCCTGTCTGAGAGGCCCAGTACAGCCTGGTCCTGGGAGGGCCTGGCAGGACCCCTGGGCTTCAGGGATGTAGTCTGGGCCAGTCTTTTGTTTTATCATTAACTTATAGCTCAACCTGCTCTCTCTCAGTTCATTACCCACTACCATCCATTGTCTACTCCCCTGTCTATCCGCACAGCCAATACCTATGTCATTGTCCATCTGCTCCCACCCACCCGCTCCCAGCCCAGAACAGCCTGGGTGCTGGTTCTGCCACTTCCTAGTCTTCTTGCCCTCTGTGCACTCCAGAACCTCCCTCTGTGAAATGAGGTGTTCATCCCTATCTACCCAGGACTGGTTGTGAGGAATATCAGGACAGGTTGTACAGCAGGCAGCCGGCATCTAGGTGTGACATCCCCCCACCCCCACCCGTGCCTTCCTGGCAGGCGAGCCAGCTCCTGATGGAGGCCCCAGCCCTCCCTGCCCCTCACTAATTCTGCCCCCAACCAGGCACCACACTGCCCCTGTGGGAGGGGATGGCAGGGAGCCTTGAGGAGAAAGGAACGCAGGCTCATGGCCTGGTAGGTGGCAGCTCCCAGGGGAGCAAGAGTGTTCCTTGTGTTTCTGGCAGGGAAGGAGCATTTAGCTGTAACACGCTGTACCAGTGGAGGCATTGTTTTAATGTTATGACTTTTGTTTATTTAGTCCTTGGGACAACCAGAAGAGACCACTGTGCTTGTTTCAGAGAGCAGGAACCAAGAATCAGCACTAGAGGCCAGTGCTGACCTGTGCTTCCTCCAGGGAATCACTTCCACCGGTGTCCCTGGAGACACCTCTACCTGGGGGCCCACGTGGCTCCACTGTGGCTTTGCTCTAAGGCTGAGTGCCTTAGAACAGTGGTACTGTGGAGCTGCTGTGCCACCTCCACTCCCCCTTGCTGGCTGCCCCATGCTGCCTGCACAGGGACAACTGCTCTTGGGAACATCACTCATCCTGAGGCAGTGGCACCCCTTGGACTACCTCCTGCTTGAATTCATGAAAAGCAATTTCCTGAGTGTCAAGTGACCACAGGAGATAGGAGGAAGGTGCCACTCTGCACTGCCTGGGGCATCTGGTTGAGACATCCAGCTGCTGGCTGCAGAGCTGGACGACCTGCGCCAGCCGTTGATTAAAGCTGGGAAGGGTCTGGCAAGATAGCTCAGTGGACTAAAGCACCTGCTTAGGCAAGCATAGGGACCACAGTTTCATCCCTGGCACTATATACCACACCCCTGGGTAGGCTGAGCTGGCCAGAGTTCCGGCGTGGTGGTGCATGCCTGTAATCCCATCAATGGGGCGGCTGAAAGCAGGAGGCTCACCATGAGTCCGAGCTGTATAATGAGACCCTACGCCAAATACATTTATAATAATAATAATAATAATAATAATAATAATAATAATAATAATATAAAATATAAAATGAAGCTGGGAAGGAATGGTACCCAAGGCTGGGCCAAGCTGAGACCCTGAGCACCTCTGTGGACTCTGAAGGGATCAGAGTCTGCCATCTAACTGGCTGCCAACCATCTCCTCCAGGCATCTGGGCTACTGGGCCAAGTCCAGAGCCAGCCCTGTCCCCACTGAGCCACCTGCTGGCCCAGGCATAGTGACCTTGACCAAGGGCCTCAGACCGAATGTGACAAAGTGAGGCAGGGGGTTCAACCAGGTCTAAGTGGACCAGTTGGGCATCTAGGGGAAATTCCTTCATGGGGCTGAGTTGTGGCCTACTGAGGGAGGCAGGGAATGTTAGCTTGGGACTGGACAGCAGGGAAGGTAAACTCGAGCCTGTTCAAGTCCCTGTGTTGATGTTCAAAACCCATGAAAACATCCGCCCACCTATGCAGTCACCAATCCTTCCACCCAGTCAGAATCCATTCTCCAATGTCCTCCTGGGGACTTCACATTGGCCTGAGGGTAGCTCAGACAGGTTCCAGGCATGCGTTGGGGATGAAGGGCAAGTCCAGCATCCTGTGCCCAGAAGCTAACTCTGATAATTATCTACTCACCCCCTTTTCTCTCCTCCTTCTCCTCCTTTTTCATTTCTTGTCAGTATTAGAGATTGAGCTGGGCATGGTACCACACACCACTCAGGAAGCTGATGTAGAAGGATTACCCCAAGTTCAAGCCCAGCCTGGACTCCACAGTGATTTCAACAAGCCTGAACTACATAGCAAGAAAAAAAAAAAAAAAAGTATTAGACATTGGACACAGGACCTTCACAATGAAGGCACTTTTTTATTTTTGAGACAGGGTCTCCCTAACTTGCTAATTTGCCTAGGCCAATCTTGTTCTTGTAATTGTCCTGCCTCAGCCTTCCAGAGTGCTGGGATTATGATGATAACTTGCATGTTTAAAACATTAACAGGGTTCCCTGAGCGGGGCTACTCATCCTACACATCTTAGCCTGCATACTCTGCAACAGCCTGTGAAGTCGGTCTCACCAATCCATTAGCAAGCAGGGGCAGAGAGGCTGGGATTAAATACCTCATACAAAGCCTGCCACTCTTAAGTGTGCAGGGTGGGGACTGACACCCAAGCCCATGTGACTTTAGAGTTTGTGCCCCCAGCTCCTTCCAATGCCTGAAATGTGACTGGGCTAATTTTTTTTTTCTTCTTTCTATCTATCTTTCTTTCTTTTTAAATGTATTTAGTACAGAGTCTACAGGGTCTCACTACACAGATCAGACTCCTAGTGATCCTCCTGTTTTCAGCCTCCCAAACGCTGGGATTACAGGCTAGTACCACCATACCCAGTCTCTTTCACCATCTCAGTGTGCACTGGGGACAGGGTTGGCACAGCACTCTGGGGATTGAACCCTGGGCCCTGGGCCTGCCTAAGTATGCACTTTAGTCCACTGAGCTATCTGCCTGGCCCAATGACTGAATTTATTGCTATAAGCACAGATATAAGCAGCTGCATTTGGGCGTCTGATGAATCATACACAGGTCACTCATCAATTGCCCTGTGTGCTAGCTTCTTTGGTCCCCATGACAGGGTCACAGGATAGAGAGCTGTCATGGTTACTTTTCTTGTTGTTGAGACCAAATACCCACAAATTAAGGTAGGAAAGGTTTATTTGGCTCACAGTTTGTAAAGGGTCAGTCTGTAATCAGCTGGCTCCAAGGCAGTGTAAATGACAGAAGAGCACCACAAAGGAGAAATGGTTCATGGTAGGCAGAAGGTAGCAAAGCAAGCAAGGGCCTTAGCAGCTTCTTTCTGCTCCTTTTATTTATTATCTAAGATAACAGGATTGGGTGGATGCCAAACCAATCAATGGCCTGATTTAGTATTCACATACCCTTTATCCTGGCATCACACACTCTAGATCCAACCCTCTTTGAAAAGGCCCCATCTCTGACTTCACGTGGCTTTGGGGGGACATCTAGACATGAGCCATAACAGGATCCAAGGCTTCCTGTGTGTGGTTGCTCCCACGGATTGCTCTTTCTTAAGAAATCCTTGAGAAAGAGTCATTGCCACGTCGAAGCATGAGGTGGATCTTCAAGAAGTCAGATTTAGTGTTTCTGAGGTCAAAACCAGGCAGACACAGGGTGTTACAAAATGACAGTGAGGAGTGTGAATTACCAGGCATGTCTGCTTAGATTTATGTACTTTGTTCATAATTCTTGCTCTGTTCTAGTCTGGTCAGAAATGAAATACGTTAAAATTGGGCCTGCTACTATGCAAGGGCCTGGAGTCTTCTGGATTATTTATTTTCCCTAATACCCTTGCCAATTTATGAGGTCTGCTCAAAAACCACCTGCCACAGTGCCTCCTAGATTTCTTCAGCTGAGGATCAGCCCTCCTGCTCTCCCATCCACAGCAGTGCAAGGAGCTATCAAAAGTGCAAGGAACCAGGCCGGAGCTGCACCTGCTGCACTTTGGCCCCACCCCTTATAGTCAGGTCCCTTTGTGTCTATCAGCAGGGGAAGGGGAGTGGACCTCCCTGCCTCCAAGCCTCTCTGCCTTCCCATTCTCCCATCAGGGACTGGACTTGAGGTTGTTCCAGTTGCCTGGGGCAGCTGCCTGGATCAGCCCGCCATACCCACAGCTAACTCAACTTGAAATTCAGTCAACTGGGGGTGGAGAACATCCAGACAAAACAATTTGTGTCTGTACTAAAATAAATATACTTTTTGGCTATTACTCCCTAACCAATACAGTATAATAGTTTACCTAGCACTTACATTGTATTAGGTCAATCTAGAGAGGGTACCTTAAGTGGAAATAGTGCATCATTTTATGAAGGACTTGCACATCCATGGATATTGGTATTAGTGGAGGCCCTGGACTCAACAGACCGTGGAAACCAAGGGAGGGTTGGACTGAGAGACAGTGGCTCACGGGGGCCAGGGATGTAGCTCAGCAGCTTAAGCACCTGCTTGGCAAAGGCAAGGTCTTGAGTTTGATCCCTGGTGTAAAAACAAGTACATGCAGGAAGATTCCTGCTTGGTTAGCAACGAGGGAAGGCATGATGCCACCTGCACTAGGTATTTGCTGTCCCCCAAAGAGCCCTCCTAGGATCTTCCAGCTCTGATGCTGCAGTTTGCTATGCCTCATGTGTTCAGTAAGGTGATGGTTACTATTTTCTTATTGGTGAACTTGGCAGTTCCATAGTACTTTTGAAGTCTTCACCTGTGCTCCTGTAGCATTTGTCCATGGCACTGTTTGAGATGCAACCATTTGAGGGTTGACATCCACCTTAGCTCTGAGTCCCTGGCAGCCAGCACAGACTCTGGAGCAGAGCGGACACCGGTCAGGCTTCCATGAGTAAGTGGCTAGAGAGCAGGCACCTGGTGCCTTCCAGCCTCACAAGGTGTTAGAGAAGATGAGCTCCACACTGTTAAAGGTCATGGGAATGGGAGGGCAATGGAATGTGTCAGATAAGATGTCCTGAGTGTTCAGGGTTGGGAGCAGGAGGAGGAAGGACTGGAGACCTGGATGTGGAGGGAGTGCTCCTGGGCTGCACCCTGTCTGGGAGATAAGCGGGCCTGGGCTGCCGAGGGCCTGCCAAGGGCAGAGACACCTCCATCTGAGCACACTGGGGGCAGGGGCGGGTGTGTAAGCACTGGTGGCTCTGCTTTTTGTTTAGCAAAAATGTGACTGCCCTTGTTGCTTTCTCTGATGAGCTTTGCAATGCATTCTCCTGGCAAAAAAACTTCGACACAGAGAAGCAAAAGCACATGAGAAAACGAATCACACCAAGCCTGTTGGGGTGAAGTGAGCATTGCTGTGATCTGAACAAACCCTCTCCCCACATCTCTTCATGCATCCTGTGCGTGCAAGCATGCGCACACACATGCACGCATACACACACACACACACACACACACACACACACACATTGAATATCAGCTTGGAGCTGCAAATCCAAGGCACTACCCATGTCCTGCGCCGTGCAGAACCTGATTATGTCCCTCAGCAGCACGTTAAATTGTATTTATCTACGTCTTCACTTTGAAGGTGAAGGAATTTCAGCTTAGAGATGCGAGGCCTTTTGTCCACATCCAAACCCTCCATTCTTCTTTCCCTCTTCCTTTCCTAAAGGACCGACTTCACAGGGAGCAAGACAACAAAGAAATACAAGTCTTGCCATGGAAGACGTAAATGTGGCTCTTGAACACGGGTTCTACTTGCCCCCACGCCCCAGCAGCAGTCCAAATGAACTGCGTGGCGCGCTCTGGGGACTGCGTGCAGGCAGAGCCGCTCTCCTCCTCCGGTAAGCCTGAAATCATAATAGAAAGTACAGCCATGATCCCTGTGACCCGGGGCTTGGCAGATGGGAAGCAAGCAGAGGCTGGAAGTGTGCTTTGCAGCAGAGATCAATCTTCTGTGCCACTGTCCTTATGGGTGGAAGAACAGGTCCCTTATGGCCCAATAGTCACAGGCTGAGGAAGGAACTCACAGTGCGCCGTCCTCCCAGCCAAGCCACAACCTCGAGAGAAATAGAGGCTTCTTATCATACACCACTGGGGATTTCAAATCATTCTGCAACCATCCTTGATGCAACCATCAGGCACATACTGCCGAGAGGGTCTCAGGTCCCTTGTTTAAAAAATACAGACAGTAACTGCCCGCCCAATGGGGGTCCTGTATGAGTCTGGAGGGTGACAAGCTGCACTGTTGGTAGGGACTACGCAATTAGTGTTGTTATCAGTGAGTGTAATTATTTATTAATTTGTAACCTTTGAGTGACGTGGTGTCTTCCAAGTGATACAATGACTGGCAGTTTTATTTGATAGAATGTGACAAAAAGTTATAATACTTTGCAACTCAGAAGGGCAGATATTGCTTTGTGGGAGTTTATCAGACAAGTTTTGTATAAGACAAGTTTTTATGAATCATAATCAAAAAACTGGAAGGCCTCACCTGTAGGGTCACAATGTTCCTTTCCCTAGTTTCTGGCCTTTGTGGAGGAGGCAGGAACAGGGATGGGGACAGGCAGGGGACTTGGAGGGCAAGTATTACTACACCATTTTTCAGCAAATAGTTACTGAGCTCTTCCCCAGTGAGGCAGCATTGTGTATGGTACACAGCACTTAGTAATTAGCAGCCTTTATTAATATCATTATTATTCTGTCATCTCCAGTGTTTTTCTTGTTTTCATTTCATTTATTCGTTTCTTTGCTTATTCACCAAACATGGGCTGATCCAAAACAATGGGACAAAAGGGGAGTCCAGGTGTGGCCCATCTCCATCCAGGACATGGATTTGTGGTACCTGGTTTTCATATGTCACGATGTGGTGTTAAGAGCTCAAACCTTGGATCCTGAATCTGGGCCCCACTGCCTATGATCTGTGTCACCTTGGGCAAGTGACTTCCCTGTCTGTCCCATAACACAGGGACAACAGCAATGCTCAGGAGATCATAGGGTGTTCAGGAAGGGAGACCACTCCAGAAGCACACAGTGGGGACTGTGGGCCCTTACTGCTGCCTTCAGAGTTCAAGCGCATCCCCTGGAAATGCCCCAGGGGACCCTCGTAATCAGGATGCAGCACACAGCACGCTGAGTGCTCATGGGATGCTGTGCCGAGCAGGACTCTGAGTCAGGAAATAAGTACCTTGAGTACTTAGGACTGTGGCATAGGCCATGCCAGGGAGAGTGCGTGCATGGCCTACCACTTGCCATCCCCGACCCAGCCGGAAATGGTTTTACAGATAGAAAGCTGAGCCCAGAGAGGGGCAAGAGCAGGCCCAGCTCGGGGCTGTCCCCAGCTGGGAATTCTGACTTGCTCCAGCTGATTTTCCTTCTGCCCCCGGGAGCTGAGGGAGCTGGAAAGCATTTTCCAGGGAGCCGCGGGAGCCTCTTCCCTGTGCTTGGGCCTGTGGGTTCAGCAGCTCGCGCCAGGCTTAATTGGACTTGGGAACATTTCAGGCGAAGTGTGGCCTGTGGAGAGCAGTGCGTGAATGGCACTTTTTGGAATGATGAATGTGCTTGTTTGGATTTGAATGAGACCGAATCAGCAGATACAGTATTGCACTGGAAACTGAAGGGGTGGAGAGCTCTCCTTTTTCCCATGAAAAAGCATGATTTTTTATATTGCAATTAAACAGTCCTTTGGGCTGAATTTGCTTCTCTACTGCTGACAGTGAAAAATGCCAAACAAAGACAGCCGCCCTGCTCTCCTTGAGTTACGCCTCCAGGGACAGGGAAACAGCCGCTGTCTCTCAGGGAAAAGGCGAGAGATGCCACTGCACCGAGGGCACAGGCTGCAGGCACTACTGTGGGCAATGTGGCCACCCAGCCTGGATGGATGTGGCCTCTGGGAACATGGAGGGCTCCAACCTAGCTGTCTCCATGGGGGAACAACAGCCCTGCCACAGGCGGCTCATTCCTCCCTGGAAGCCAGGAAAGGCAGGTCTTATTTGCTAAAGGCCCAAAGTCTGTGTGCCTTTGATTCCCACCCAGGGGGCCTAGGGCTTTGAGGGCTGACATGGTGCAGAGTTCCCATGTGGACTGAATCCTGCAGGGATCTTTGAGGTTTGCTTGCATTCAGAATCTCTTCCTTCTTCAAGAGAAACTCAAGATATTTTTGATACAAAGCCACACCTCCCACTTAGGAAACTGAGGCAGAACACATGGTCTCTCCTCTCTCTGAAAGTGAGGACATGAGATCAGCTCAGATCTAGGCTGGGGCTTTGACTCCTGAAGGAGGGACACAAAGCAGAAAGGACTATCAAAGACTGTGGCAAGAAGTAAGCTGGTGGGGTGGTTGAGGGCACGGGCTCCAGAAGGAGGCAGCAGGGAATCCTGGGCCTTCCACTTATTGGTTGTTGATTTTGGGCAACCTGCTGTACCACCCTCTGCCTCAGTTTCCTCATCTGCAAATTGAGCTACTACAGGAAAGCACTGAACATGTGCCTGGACCCTGTGAGCCCCAGGGAGGCCTCCCATCTGCTGATATTTATGCTGGTGAAAATACTAAACTCGGGGGCCTGGCCCTAGCTCAGTCCTTTAAGTGGCTGCTTCCACAAAGCTGTCAGCCTCAGGTTCCTGGAGTTCGAACCTCACAACTCTCCCGCTGGCCAAAAGTGCCCTGAAGGCATTCGAGGAAGAAGAAAAAAAAAAAAAAAACCCTTATTCCATTTTGGGCTGGTGAGATGGCTCAGTGGTCTAAAGCACCTACTTAGAACAAGCTAAGCTAAGCAAAAGCACAGCGACCGCGGTTCTAATCCCCAGCACCACATGCCAGCCAGCCCCGCCCCCTGGTGGGCTGAGCTGGCCACACACACACACAAAATAAATAAATAAATTTAAAAAATAAAAAAAAAAAAAATAAAAAAAATACTAAACTCCCAGGAGAGACAGTGAGTCTGGTGGGACTTCCTGGGGATGCCAGTGCCAGCAGGGGACCAGAAGCAGGCAGATCGGAAGGCATGGTATGGCTGGTCCTCACCAGCTCAAACTGGGCTCTTTTCTACAAGCCCATTCTTCCCATGTTGTATAAGTCTGGTTTTGTTGTCTTTCACCAAGGATCTTCACAGGCCATAATTAATCCACAGAATGTCTTTTGATGTTTTGGGGGTAGTTTTTTTGTACCTGGAAATTGACAGAGAATGGTTTATTTATTATTATTATTTTTTTATGTGTTTAGGGTCTACAGGGTCTCACTACGCAGATCAGACTCCTAGTGATCCTCCTGTTTTCAGCCTCCCAAGCCCTGGGACTACAGGTGGGTGCCACCACACCCAGTCTCAGTTGCAGTCTTTGGTGAGCCCTGGGGGTGGGGCTGTCATGGTATGCCAGAGATTGAACCCCTGTCCTCTAAGCAAGTGCTTTAGTCCGCTGAGCTATCTGGCTGCCCCAGAGAATGGTTTAGAAGAAGCTTTGGAGTTAATTTGTGTAGTCAAGGCAGCCTCAGATTAGGAATGCAGTATGTGTTGTCTGCCTTGATCCGCCATGCACCTGGGGTGGGCATCCTCTGCTCCCCACTGCTCGAGAAGGACTCGAGGATTCGCAAATGGGATGAGAGACAGGAAGGCTGTTGGCAGGCAGTGAAGAGTTTCACCACCTGAGTCACAGCATAACAGAATTCCTTCCAAACAGACCTCAGCTCAAATCTTGCCTCCATCTCTCTTTGGACAAACTTTCTCTTAACCCCTGGCCTTCGTGTCCTCAGGGTTAAAGTTGGAAGAATACCTGGAGAATTCCAGACCAGAAAACCGTATCGAATCTCTGCTTCTGCCAAAGCTCAGGGGCCAAAAGGGCTGTGGGGCTGAGGGACAGCATGTAGCACAGAGGCAGGACAGGCCTGTACCGGGCAGAGGGCCACCTGATGACCTCAGGATGGAAGTGGCCTTGGGGTGGCTCGTGACCTTGGGTATTCCTAGGCCAGCTTGCAGAATGAGGTTTTCCTGGGGGCTTGACCCTTCCTAGGCTCTCCTAGATCTCCTGGGATTCTTGGGGAAAGAAGGGTAGCCAGGCTTCTGGTAGCTAAACAGTCACAGTAGTTAAAAGAAATGGCTCTGGATGGTCCAACTCTCCATGTTAGGTCCCAGCCACATCTCAAAGTTGCTGTGTGACCTTGATCAAGCTGATTTACCTCTTAGCCTCAATTTGCCAATCCGTTCCTTAAGGGTTTTGTGAAGATTCAACACTAAACACTGAGATTTAATAAATGGTACTGTGCAGCCAACTTACTTAATCTCTTTCCTCTCCGTGGGCTTCCTATACCGCCTCCCCCAGACCTCCACTGGCACAAGATGGACCAACACCGGACCTTGGCCTGCTCTGGGCTCAGGGGAGAGGGCTTTTGAGGTTCACTGGGGCTCACGACAGTCCCTGATATACAGACAGGGAGGGCTCCCCAAGTGGCTATTATTTTGGGCACAGAGCCTCATTCAGAAAGTGGATGAGTGTAATTACAGGAAAGTGTTGACTAACACTGTGTTCTCCGTATTCCTGTAACTGTGACTTCCAGACACCTGCTCCATTCAGGGGAAAAAATAGGTTTCAATTGGAAAATGCTTCTTCTGCAGTCCTTCATCACCACCACACTGAAGTCTGTGTACAGAATGTCACCTGCGAAGAAGCCATCAGCATGGCAGAAAAATGTGAGGGAGGATCCAGGGCCCTGCCTCCTCTGACCCAGCCAGGGACTGTCCAGACCCACGGATGGATCAATGACACTTGGCCGCAGGCTCAACAGAAAATGTCACATCCAGGCTGGGGCAATAGCTCCACGGTCTAAGTGCCTGCCTGGGAAGCGGAAGGACCTGGGTTCATTCCATGGTACCATGTGCTGTGCCATGCCATGCCAGCCATGGAAACCGGGCATGATGGCACATGCCTGCAATCTCAGTGCTGGGGAGGCTGAGGCAGGAAGATCACTATGGGTCTGAGCTGTATAGCAAGACCCTATACAAAATAAATAAAGATTTTTAAAAGAAAACATCACATCTCTATGTGACACCTGTAGAAAGTTTAAAGTCACATGAAAATCCTTAGGTTAAAATGTTATTTATTTTTCAGCACCAGGGATGAACTCAGGACCTTGCGCCTGCCAGTCAGTGCTTGTGCTGCTGAGCTGTCTCCCCGGCCCTAGGTCAAAATGTTGAGGGAAGAAAGTGGTAAAATGATGAGAGGGCAGGTGCCCAAGGAGAAGGAGTGGCCAGAGGGAAAGTGCTGGCCCGGCCAGGGGCAGAGGGCTGACGGGACCAGCCAAGAGTGAGGAGACAGGTAGCTGGGGAGGTAGAGCTGAAGAGGCAGGTGGCTCGTGCTGCGCTCACACATGCTAGGAGCTCCTGTCCCACCCACTGTAGACAGCAGATCCTTAAGAAAATCTCATCTGACAAAAGCCAAAAAATTATCAAAAGGATAATATAACTTTGACCAAGTGGGCTTATCCTAGGAATATAACTTTGGCTTAATATCAAAAAACCAATCATAGCAGGGCAGAGTGGCACACATCTTCAATCTTAGCACCCTAGGAGGATAAGGCAGGAAAGTTGAAGTTTGAGCA